>NC_048425.1:11307017-11310596 GCF_013103735.1 Etheostoma cragini
TCTGGTTTTCAATATATAATCTCGTTGTGCAACGCAATGACAAAAAGTGCTTGAACTTGAGCTTTAGGGTACATGTTGTTGAAGTAACCAACAACCGTAGTTAGCTGCCGTTAGCTAGTTAGCTTGATTAGCTGTAAAGCTTTACAAATAGCTGTGCCCAGGGTGAAAGAAGCCAAACCTGAGAAAAAAAGAAAAAAAAAAACTATCTGGGTACTTTTTTCCCTGTTTTAATCCTCCCTCTAAGTCTCACAGTCTGTTTTGGAACGAGTCCAGCAACTCCGGCTGGGTGTTCTTCAAAGTATAGCTTCTTGCACACCGGGAGTGAATCAGCTGTGCAGCTAGCCGAGCTAGCTAACAGCAGCTAACTACAGTTAGAATGGTTACTTTAGCCACAAGTAGCCTAAAGCTCATGTTATCTATCCAAAACTCTGTAAACCACCTCATTCTGGGACGTCTAGTCTCATGTTGCCTGATCTTCCTCCACTGTGCTGTGGAGGAGGGTCTGGCAAATCCACACAGCCTTCCGAAATGGGACAAAAACGTGCTCTGGTTTATTGGCATTTCTTTAAACCAATCACAATCGTCTTGGGCAGTACTAAGCAACAGATGGAGCAACGGTGCCTCTGCAAAATATCCTTGGGAAGGAACTTGTTTTGTTGGAAAACTCAGACTGGACAGATAGTCCAGCTAGCTGTCTGGATTTACCCAGCAGAGATCTGAGGAGAAGCTAACCATAGTCCTCAGAAATCCAGCAGAGTTTTAAATTACAACACAAAGAAAGTGAAAGGTGTTGGATATCTGGCTGAAATTTAGGGGCAACCGGCAGAATTTCAGGCGGCACCTCAACAATACCGAAAATGAAATTTCAACAACATAGACTGTGTTGTGAAACTAATTCCAACCAATAGTCTCATAACTTCTAATCACATCCTTATAACAAGCCCAAATGGGTTTACTTTACTTGAGGTCAAGGGAATAACTCATTGCAACCATTTGACATTGTAAACCACCTTTATGACAACTTCTTGACAAGTTCAAACTGTTTCACTTCACTTGTGTGGAAGGAAAAATATTTGACCCAATTATAATGCTCCAATGGCAGCCAATGTAAAAAACAACCACTTACAACAGTTTAATGTGATGTTAACATATAAAGCTAAACAGTTTCACGTAGTAAACATAAATGTTCCTTTATCCAGGAGTCTGTATCTGCAATATTTAGTTAAATGTTAAGCATAAGTCCTGAGAGCAAAGCTCTGTACTATAATTCCCTGGCAATGCAAAAGCCTGTTGCAGGCTTCTCCTTCTATCCTGCCACGTGAGAGTTACTTTCTGTTTTACTTACTAAAAATCTTTTGGTTTCTATAGAAGTGAAACCTGTGTGTGTCTGGTGTTTTCCACTTGCTGTAGGAAGAACAGGCGTGAACAGGAGTCTTTTTTTTTAAATAATCATAATAATAATAATAATGTTTCCCTTTACTTGAGGTCAAGGAAAACATGTACAGTATGAAACAATTATAATGCTCTACTGGCAGCCAATGTAAAAGAAAACAAAAACACTTGACAGTTTAATGTAATGTTAACACATGAAACTAAACAGTTTCTCTAAGTTTGTTAATTAGACCTGCTATGACATGTTTGACAGGTTGTGGTGTTCCTTCATTTCAAGTTAAAAAACATCTCTTCTTGTTCATCTCAAACAATGCCAATTTTTGCATTAAGTGTCATTTACAGAATGACACTTAACAGTCATAAGCAATAATAGCGCCTCTTCATGTTCATGACAGGTTTTGTGTCTTATGCCATTATTTATGACATCAATATTTTTCTAATGTTTTTGCTGTGTTTTATAAGATACATCCAGGCAAATTAAATATTTCTAAACAGTTCAAGAGTTTAAAGCTTATTTTCAAATGCCAGAAGAATTAGATTTTACTTACTTGTGTGGACAGTTGTTACAGTTGGCTTGCTTTTTCTTCCATTCCTAAGTTGTGCAGACACCTGGAGAGAGTAACACACTCCTGGATTCAGGTTGCTGAGAGTCAGGTTGTCTGTGTCTGTTGTCAGCTCTTGCACAATGTCTCCCTCACTGCAACAAGTCACGATGTAACTCTCCACTTCACCAGCAGGGGTGTCCCATCGCAGACACAGGGACTCACTGCCGACCTGGTAGACTGTAATCTGCACAGGAGGGCTGGGCTCTGTAGGAACAATATAATGGTATCACTTATAAATAAAAATCATGTTCCGTCATGTTAATATTTAAAAGTGCTGTTTGACTGCCAAGTTAAATAAGACAAACCCACATATATAATCACCTAATACCCACAATTTACAATATACCACCTCTTTAGTCTGAATACACAATGTAAGACGTACACACATGAACATTGATTTAGGTTACGGGCCAAAAGATCAGTCAGACAACACTTTGCTGGATCTTATTAATTATTTGTTTTTCAGATTTACCTGTGAAGACGGACAGGGAGGTTGCTTTGCTTTGTTTTCCATTGTGTGCAATCCTTATGATACTGAAAGTATACTCGGTCCCAGGATTCAGTCCCTCAACCTTCACAGTGCTGGAGTCCTCTGTGACCAAACTGCCACTCTGTGTGTTGCAGGAGTAATCTAATTGCAGTGTGTACTTTACAGAGTTATCAGGGAGTGAAAAGCCAAGAGAAACAGTCTCCTGGCCAGCATTGAGAACCGTTACTTTTCCTGGAGGAGGAACATCTGTCATAACGTAAGAAAAGTACATCTCAGTATCTCCTTTCTGCATTACAACATGTATTTAGTATTAAATCAGATCAGTTAATGGTATTCACACTTACAGTCAGACTGTGGTCTTGGGGGACTGTTCTCTCCTTCCTCACAGTAGGGCGTTGAGTAATCCGGTACATTATAGAGGTCCTTAGAAATTGAGAAAAATGTTTACATTTAAAGTGCATTGAATCAGTTCATAATTCCATTTGCAAAAGTTGAAAAGACAACATGTATTTGTCTTGTACTTTTTTATGGTAAGGGTTGTAAAAACAAGCCGTTTACCTCATCAGAGTTATCCATTGTGGGTGCGCTCTCAGCCATCCCAAACTTGGTCCAGATTATTCAAACTGCTTCTAACTGTACATTATAAAGAAAAGAACTCTGACACACCTTCTTTCACAAAATGCTGCTACACTACAATATAGACCAAAACCAAAATCAGTGTGAGATAAAGGCTAGATAGAACATGCTGAGTCATGCTACATTTCTAGGCTATGGAAAGCAACAATTTCAACACTAGTTCAGGTCTTAAAAGAAGGGAAAACAAATCACTGACAAAGAGATGGTTGCATACCTTTGTAGATTATCCATAGTAAGCTTATATGTTCCTTTATCCAGGAGTCTGTATCTGCAATATTTAGTTAAATGTTAAGCATAAGTCCTGAGAACCCAGCTCTGTACTATAATTCCCTGGCAATGCAAAAGCCTGTTGTAGGCTTCTCCTTCTATCCTGCCACATGAGAGTTACTTTCTGTTTTACTTACTAAAAATCTTTTGGTTTCTATAGAAGTGAAACCTGTGTGTGTCTGGTGTTTT
>NC_048425.1:11310696-11318352 GCF_013103735.1 Etheostoma cragini
TTCTATTTGATATAATTTAATATATTTTTTATATGAATCATGTTATCCAGTGTGCCTGGTATCTAGTAGAGAGGTGTTATTGTAATGTAATTTTTCTATGCCATAAACATTTTTAGTAAAATATTCGTTTTAAAATTCTCCGTGCTACTACTTCCGGTATAAACAGGAAAAGAACTGCTGCTTTGGCTACTGGTACAGAAATACAGACGTTAGCGATGAGATAAGGCACTTATTGCTGCTTGGGATTATTTTCTAAAGGTAAGTGTACTTTTCACAGGGATAAAATACACAAAGTATTTACGTTTCTCCGTAAATCACACGGTTAACTAACCAACTGCGTTTGGGCTCAGGAGCGTTAGCTAGCTAGCTAATATGTTACCAGCTATCTAGCTAGCTAACCCGTAGATCAGCTAGTCCATTTGTTGCCTCAGCACGTTAACTCCGAGATTCAGTCCAATAGTGTATTTATGAGATTTCAAAGGTTTGCGTGAGCGCAGTTTCGTGTCACTACTGGGGCTGATGTGGTTAATGTTTAGCTAGATAGCCCGTTTTTAGCTCAAGTGTTGTTTTCTTACATGGCTACCTATAAACCTGAATCGTTTAAAGCAATAAAATAGTCTCCTTTTCGTGGGAGGTCGCCACTTGATGCTGATACGTTAACGTTACGTAAGGGAATTCACATCCATGCCATTAGCAGTGTTGAAATATTATGGTGCATCTTTTTAATTTGCTGACATAATTTAGTGTCCCTTTATTTATATTATCTGCCAATTTTCGTGATTCTTTTTTGGTCAGTAAACTGTTAGAAAACTGTGAAAATCCCCATCACAATTTCCCCCTCAACAGTGATATCAAGTGGCAGATAAGAAGCTGAGCTAGAAGCTTGCCATATAACCTAATCAGTAATCAAAATATAAATCAACTTTAACTTGCAGTTCTACTTTTGTTTTCTTAATAAGATTACTGCAAGATCTGAGATGTAGTTCTGAAACTTTGTAAAGATGATGGATATCAAATTAAGCAGTATCTACCTTGTATGATAAACATTGGGTTTTTCAAGCTAAAATGCAATTGTGAGATCTGTTGCTTTGCTTGTCTTATGAGATATTATGATTATTATTGGGTATTGGACTGATATTCTCAAGTGGTTTACAAAATTGTTATGAAATATGTGAATTATTGTGGGAATTATTTACTGCTTACTTACTGTAAATCTTTTAGATAAACAATATTTTTTTATTTGAAAACATAATGAGCAGATTATGAGATAATGAAAGCAATTGTTAGTTGTAGCCGAGAGTGAGCATATGTGTGTTTGCTAGAAGGAATCATTACCACATATTAATTTCTGTCTACTACCTTTATTTCCCAGCACATATCCACTGAGAAACATGACCGAGCCACGCAGCCCAGGAATGTCCTCTATCCAGACAGCCCCAGTGCACACTGACTCCGCCCCTCCGGCTGTTGAGATGGACCCAGTGGAGTACACCCTCAGGAAGCGCCTCCCCCGGAAACTCCCAAAGAGACGGAACGATGTCTACGTTAACATGAAGACTGACTTCCGGGCTCAGCTGGCACGCTGTCAGAAGCTGCTGGAGGGTGGGGGTCACAGGGAGATCTGCGTTCACGGCCTGGGCCTGGCCATCAACAGGGCTATCAACATCGCCCTTCAGCTGCAGGCCAGCAGCCAGGGGGCGCTGCAGCTGGCAGCCAACACCTCCACGGTGGAGCTCGTGGACGACCTGGAACCTGAAGATCCAGATGACGCCGGGGAGCCCATGACGCGTACGCGCAATAACTCGGCCATTCATATTAAGGTGTTCTACCCTGACCCGCAGTGAGCATAAGAGGGATGTGTCGGGCAGAGGTTGACCATGAGACCAATGAAACATTGTTGGCTTGGGGGGAGGTGGAAGACCTACTTTGACTGCAGAATGGGGCATGCTACTGTGATGGAATACTCCAACTGGGACAACTTTAGTTGATTGATATATTAAGCTTTTGCCATGTGTCAAGCCTGTTTCAAATTGTGGCTGTTTTTCCTTTTTTACTTTGCATGTTTTGACGCAACAATGGTATTCAGGTGAAACCTCCATATTATTTAATAGCTACTTCAGGGCTGTGCCAAATGTAAATGTAAAACATTTTTATTTTTAAAGGTTATGTGCTGTAAGTGTTTCCGATTTCATATCTGTTTTTAAACATACAATTAATTTAAAAACTGAGGAATCCTAATTTACATTTCAAGCAGGTGTTGTACTTAATGTCCACTAGATGTCAGTAGTTTAAATCTATTCAAATTTGGTTTTAGATTATTGGACTGCAGGTGGTGTTCAACTCCGCTGACCTGAATAAGACAAAGCTAATGAATGAAATGGACAGACTTCCCCATGTTGTTTCCATCTATCCTTTCTTTATCCAAGAATAATATTTTGTATTTAAATAGCAAATTGTACAGTGATAGGACAAAACAATACAAAATAACAGGAAAGAAAACATGTGCAAACATCCTTAAAAACATCTTGCACTTCCACAACATGATTTAGAAATACGGAAAGAAACAAGGAAGAACACTTAATCGAGCTGAAAGAGTTGAGCATCCATTTTATAGAAAGCCTCAAGTTCCCAGGACTAACTAATTGCCTGCGTGCTTTTTGATGACGTACAATAAAGGAAGGGAAAAAACAGTGTTAACGTCAGATACTGGAAAACTATTTGTAATTACAGCCTCACAGGATGTAAATTGTAAAAGCCAAACAGCATTTTTCCAGGCAGTCTGGCTATCAGTGTAGAGACTGGCTGAGAGTTGGTTAGGCAGTAACAAAAACACTGATAATGACTACACAGCTTCATAGTTCTCATGTAACCATCCAACCACCTCCTCACTGACCTCTTGTTCACTATTTTCCTGTAACTGATCCCCTGGATTAACTTTATAGTCATTCGTTTTCGTCAGGAGCATGCAATGTGAGACTAACAGCTAGTCGGGTACATATAAAAGAAAGACAGCAGCGTGCCAATGCAAATGATGGCAAAATATAGCTTTGTAAATGTATTACACAAGAGAACATGGCAATGAGAGCCCGACTAGATTTTTAAAGATCTGATGCTAAAAAATACAAAGACTGGAGCTTAAAAGTAAAAAAAATCTGTATAAATAGTAATCACACAATTTACAAATGTATAAAAATATTCATTGAAAAAAATCCAAGAGAAGAGACTGTCTGTGAGTCATAGTTGAAAAAATGGTAAAGGCTTGTGGTGTGTGGCCTCATTAGTTTTTGCTTTTGCGCAGTGGTATTGGAAATGGATGCCCTGCTGCGAACTCACAGACCTCCAAATTTCCAGGTGCAATCAATATTTTCTGTGTTTTACTTCACAATTCACTGTAAAGAGGTGACCGGCACTGTGTATAGATTTAAACTTGCAGTCTCTCACACACACAAGTACAGACACACACAAGTGCAAGAGAGTGCCAAAAGAACAGCTTTTGGAGCAGTCCTTCACACAGGCCTCATTGTGGTCAGTATGTGCTTCACAATCGTCCCATGTTTCACATTTACATCCCAAGGTGCAATCATCTCCTGTCCATCCAAAGCTTAGCCGGGACCGTCCTCTCCTTCCCACTTCATCCCCGTTGGTGAGGATGGCTGCATCTTTCTCTCTGTCCGCAGTGCTTCCAGCAGTCAACGTGCCGGTCAACAGTGTCCCTTCTCTTGCCTTCTGAAACGCAAATCAGCTTCATCCAGAGTAGGGTGATCAGCTGACATCTTGCTGACAAGCCTGTGCATCCAATAGAAGGAGATGCACTTTGCCTCGCAGAAAGTTGACATGGACTTGAAGCAAATCTGTTGCCGTGGACACCAGCCATGTTCCCTCCAGCTCTGCTGCACTTGCTGGTGGGGTGTATTCCTGAAAGAAACATGTTGCACGTTTCTTAATTTGGAAAATGTATGATTTTTTTTGTAAAGGCATTCCTCCTCCTTTGACTCAATCTCAAAGGCCTGTGCAACATGCTATATTTCCTCTTCTAAAAGTAAGTAAAGCCACATGAATCTGAAAGCTTGTGACATCCACACAATCCCACTGTAGTAATCTTAACTGTCTTGTTTTGGTATTGACAAGATAAACATATAATCTTTCCAAGTGTAATCAACTTTTTGGTTCATTTTATTACATTTTTGCCTTGGTTTTCATGTCAACTGTTACAAATGAGGAAACTAATATTTGTGACCCATGAGCCTTGACAGAGGCTGTTCATTCAGCTTTAGTTTGTCCATCCCAAGGCCTCTGCTTGGACCTGAATCATTTCATAGGCCGTGCCGCCACGACGTGAGTAATCTAAGATCGAGCTTGTGCCGCAGCACCAGTGCCCACAGCGGTGTCACCAAAGGCTTAGGGCTACACTAGATTGCCCCATGACATCCCTCAGTTTCTCTAATACTGCAGAAAACATGATTTAATTACAAGAAGCTAAACTTGAGCTCAAGTGTGACCACAGTAGTCTTAAATAGAAGGTAGAAAACGTATTATTGAGGTTGTTTGTCCTCTTAAAAAATAATGAATTGAAATGCCCATCAACAGAAGGCGATCAGAAAGAATCCAGCAAACCTTTTTATTGGTTAACTGCGCTGCTTTTATTTTGATGCAACAGTTAATCAAAAATATCTTGCTGCTGCACAGCAGAAATGCAACGTTTTGTATCACCCAATAGCTAGTAAAAGCAACCTGATTTATTCTGAGAGATGCGAATTAGAGAGGTCTTTGACAGCAAAATTGCTCAGGGAGCTAGCCTGATTGAAAAGAGTATAGATATCTAAATAAATATTAAATCGGAGAGAGCGTGTCCATGACAAACGTTTACCTTTCCACAACTATTAAAAAAAATTACATTTCATTTGGAAAGTGACAGTTTATGCAAGCTGATGTTATATTATAATATCTTTTCATACTATTAAGGTGACAAAAGGCTCCCAGTAAACATAGCGGCTGTTTATTTTTGGATTTGTACCTCTGTAACTCACCTGGATGTTGAGGCTACGCAGCACAGCATGGATGCTGAGCAGGTTTCTGAGGGAGTTATCTATGTGGCTTTGCAGTGCTGTGGCGGTGACTGAGGCCCGTAGCAAGCTGAGGGCCTGTTGTAAGAGATATAACCCAGACTGCACCTCCTGGGCTTGCTCCGATCCCTTGCCAAAAAAAAAAAAGAGGGCAAGAATTTTATTATGGGAGCTACACGTAACAAAGGAAGCAGGTAATCAGCTCGGAGAGGTGTTTTATAGTGATCGTGCGTGAACGATCAGGCACTAAAAGGCAGCAAATGTCTATGAACTTATATTATGTTTCATAGCTTATCTAAATCTGCCGCTGTTCTTATTGGTTACTTACATTTTTCTTCTCCCAGATTTCAAAGTCAACTGTGGTTTGGGGCACAGTAACTGACTCTGACAGGCTGCATCCTTCTCTACAGGACTTCTAAGAAAACAAGAAAGAGCAATGTCAGTGACTTTTATCCAATGGTGCGTAAACGTTCAGTATGGGTGATTTCAGGACCACATTATACGTTTTTAACTCTCCTCTTTGATAAAGCTTATAGTTAGTCCTGGCTCAGGTTTACCTAGTACCAGCCCTTAGTTATGCTGCTGTAGGTTCAGTGCACCGAGGGACTTCCTATGACACACTGAGCTCAGCTGATCCTCTCTCTCCCTCCATCTGTATGCATTCATGTCCAATTAATGCATGTTACCAACCAAGCTTCTTCCGTGGAGTCCTTGTGGAGCGGTTTCTCGCCTCACAGATAGCCTTGGATTGTGTTGGTGAGGTATTATTCTCTCTCTCTTTCTTTCTAAGCCTGTGTAAATTATGTAGTGTGGTCAAAACCTACTCTATCTCTAAAGTGTCCCGACATAACTTCTGATACGATTTGACACTATACAGTGAATAATATTGAATTGAAATTGAAATGAATATCTCTGCGCCTGCTCTTAGATCTGAGTGCATGCATACATTTTCCTCTCACCATAGCGACTTCTGCGTCTCGTGCTTCCTTGATGAAATGGTTCAGGACCCTCAGGTCACAGATGGGCCTCAGTGGGGAAGGTAGGCCTGGTCGGGTCCATTCCAACACCATCAACAGCAAGGCAAGCAGTCCTGCACAGACACAACAAATAACACAAATGCAGTCACTCAAATGAAGTATCAAGAAACAGAACGTAAGCAGCAGCAGCACGTATTAACTAAAGCATGCTAACCACTCCTATGGAACGCAGCAGTGAAGCTGATTGTATTCTGTTACCCTTTTTACACCAAAATGCATGTGCAGTTTTTTTAAACACCCTTAAACCTGCTAAAAAAAAGCAGATAGAATTATTCCTAAGACATATTTAAATTTAACTACTTAGTTCAAGAATTCAGTACCGTTACAGACTGCAGCGATAACCACATCTCTCACCAGAATGTGAGCAGTCATTATCCCGGGGAATCACGTAATTAAGTTAATTGTTAATTGAGATTGAGAGTACCAATTATATTTAGACAAATGCAGAAATTTCATCTTGTTACATGATTGTAATCTCTAGAGTTGTGGGTGGATGTGACCCCAGACTCAAAGTTTAAGATTCACATTCAGATGTATGCAGTTACACACAGGCCAGCTGTACATCCCAGCCATGGGTGATTATTTGCTCCAGTAAAGCCCATCTCAGATACAGCCAGTTATCCTTGTGACCGGGAGAGGGCTGAGGATCCCCACAGGCTTAGGGGATGGCCGGGATTTCAAAGAGCAAACATTTCAAATGTATGAATACCACAAGACTTAAGGAACAACTGTGTTTTTGTAATTTATTGAAAAAAAGACATTTGTTGATTTTTTCATGCATCTGACACAATTCTGCCAAGTCCTTCAGGAGTGCTGACATACACGTTTTTTTTTTAATCTTGGAATTGGTCTAGAAATACATGATTCCCCCACTGAACTTTATCAGATAACATGTTAAATGTATTGCTGTTATCTGGATAAGTTAGCAGCTCCGGGACCGATCTTTCATTAACATTGCAGTAGTTATTACATCTTTGTAATTGGGTGCCGTAGACTTGCCAATATAAAAATTCAGAAACCTGCAGATATCATGATGATGCAGATATGTCTGTTTCCTTGTTTAACTCTTATTAAGAACAGGGTGCCTCTATAATCTGGATTTACAAATTTAGACATTCCTTCTAAGAAACTTGGTAAATCAATTGAAAGCATTGCACACTCTGAACTCGAAGGGCACACTTGACAATGAGAGTGGTTCTACTGTTGTGGGTCATGTGGGCATCCGGCCTCGCTCCCTCTGTTCCACTTGCTGAATGCAAGCTTTCACAGCAGCCTGGCTGTGTGACGCAGAAGGATGATAGAAAATAAAGATGATCTTCCCAAGCAGGCGGGTCAGATACAGGCTAGATTAAGTTCCTAAACAACTAGCACACATTAAGCTGAATGGCAAGAAAGGTTACACTAAAATTGCAGGTTTGCTACTACTGAGGGATCATAAGATATAACATCAGGAATTATATTACCAAATACTAGTTCTACAATAGTAGT
This sequence comes from Etheostoma cragini, assembly GCF_013103735.1. Classification (NCBI taxonomy): domain Eukaryota; kingdom Metazoa; phylum Chordata; class Actinopteri; order Perciformes; family Percidae; genus Etheostoma; species Etheostoma cragini. The sequence continues at coordinate 11,318,285 of NC_048425.1, forward strand.
GGTCCTTTAATCAGCGTAACCACTTATGTTTAACGTAATTTAGCAGACTTTCAATGACCAACCTCCAA
>NC_048425.1:11318452-11407636 GCF_013103735.1 Etheostoma cragini
GAGCAAGCACTGAAATCCAGCAAACATGAACACACACAAATACATGCACATACATTTTGTTGTCAAATGTTTAACAGTCACTAGTAGTCTACTTATGGACGTGATATTCAAGAGTTATTTATGGGCTAACTATAAATTATTTACTCCAAATGAATTGTACTGTAAGCATTGTAGGGAATGAATGGGATTTATTACAAAGGACTTGACACAGGGAATAAATCCTACTGCACTGGACCTGTTTCCATCCTGTTGGCTGTTAAGTGGCTGCTCCACTTTAGTTAGACACTGGTAAATATAGACTTTCGTAAATTCTTCCACTTAAAAGTAAATTACAACATTTAAATCTTTGTGCATGTGGTCTTTTCTGGACCTCCTTTGATACTTTATACAAGGTCTTTTTACGTTATCGTTCAAGAGCAAAACTTCAGATCAACAATGTGGTCATAATCTTTAACCTGAACAAGTTCAGGCAAAGTGATGTCTGCACCTCGTTTCCATACACTCTGACATTTGCCACTTTAAATACCTTTAAATAAGAGTGTGTGACTCAGCTTGAGGATTATCGCTGAACTTTTCACCTCCGCCATTGCCTACGTGAGAATGTATCAATCTAAATACACACACAGAGAGTCTCTCTCTCTCTCTCTCTCTCTCTCTCTCTCTCTCTCTCTCTCTCTCTCTCTCTCTCTCTCTCTCTCTCTCTCTCTCTCTCTCTCTCCATTCTTCCTCTCTCTCTCCATTCTTCCTCTCTCTCTACATTCTACCATCATCAGATGCCAAAACCATGTTGTTATTTGAAATTAATAGCAGTGGTCCACAAGTGGCAGTGCTTTAAATAATGGCAAGCTTCCCTCCAGGTATGTGACAGATGCTTTGGAGAGATGGCCGGATGCTCACGTGAGCTGAAGCCTTCTGGCATTAGCTATTTTAACTTATTAATGTGAAACAGGTGCACAGAAAGAGCTCAGCAATTTAAACCAACTACTCAATGTATTAATGGCTAAATGTCAAGGGCTGATAAGGAGATGCTATATTTAAAGTGCATCTTAGGTATGGGATGTTTGCTTTTCAATGCTTTGCGACCTCCTTCCTATTTTGAATGGGTCTTCCCCGTGACAATGTGCAGAGTTGTAAAAAGGTAGTTATCAGTTGACACAGGTGTGACATCATTTCCTGTCTAGCTTTGCTGGAATCCCTTATAGCTGTCAGCCTTTGATAACCTTTGGTCTTTTCTGCTGACATAAGTACGTGACGACTGTGTCAACAACTGCAGATTCAGCTTTTTCATTCTAACTTTCCAGTCTGCTGTGTCATGCTAGAGAACAATGACGCAAGGTGTATTTTCCCATTGAACAAGACAGAAAAAGAAACAGGTCATTACTACTCAGCAGCTCCTCGTGACACCATTGTCTCTGCAGTTTATTGCAAAATTGTTAGTGGGAATCAAACCAAATCAAATAATACCTCAAAGATCCATATCCAATAACTACCCTACACACTATAATTAACTGAGTAGACCTTTTGGTCACAAATACCTTTCTCTATACAAATAGTGATTAAAAGATTACTATTAGTCTTTCTACTTTTGAATCACTCAAACTATTGCCATGCACTATGGTTAATCAATTCAATCATGATGCATGCAGAAAAAGGTCCTAAAACATGTAGGATGTGGAGTTTGGCACATGTCAAAGAGGAAGACCCAGACCTCCAAAGAGGCTTTAAATAATCTTAAGATTCAATATTCTCATACTCATAAATACACAGGGCATGTAAATACTTCAATGTATTCTACATTACTGAGCATATAGCACACAGGCATTTTACACAAAATAACGCACAAGACTACACAATATCGGCTAGTACAGGCGCTCACTCTTACCCGTTTTCTGCAACATTCGCAAACAGGTGCCACATCTTTTAAAAACATGGTGTGTTTAAATATAAGCACACGCTCTTGTCTCAAGTTAAAAGCACCGGTCAAATCCAATAAGTCCAACACACAACCCAGTGCGCGGCTCCCAGAGCTAGTCCGACCGGCATGTAAGTCCGTGTCACAAACGTGTGCTGCTGCGAGAGCAGTCACCTACCAGACTTTGCATCACTGCTGTGCTTTGGCAAAACCTTTTATTTACCTCCCCTAAGGATATAGAGATAACGTGATAGTCCGCACGGACGAGGACGCGCCTTTTTACGCACCACGGTGAGCGATAAAACATCAACCCATGCATGCAGTCCCCCTTTACGTAAAGCGTGAAAATAGATTAACTGTTCAAGCCGGTTTACAGAGAAAAAAAATCATGTCCATAACTCACTGGGAAACTCCATAGCGGTGTCCGCATAGCCCCTCACAGGGTCCTCGCGGTTTGTCCCATAGGTCCGTCTATTGCCCATTAATTGGAAACGAAGCTCTTTTGTGGATCTCCTGCACTTATTCGGTAGGTGTTTCTAAAAACTGATGCTGTTTGATTTTTTTATTGATGACTTTGAAAATAAAGTTGCATTGTTTCTATGACAATCTAAACTGCCTCCTCCCTTAAGTTTTCTCTCATTGTTACCCAAATAATAGACTATCCCTGTTTATAAAACGTTTGGCCTAACAAGTAAATAATGTCTCAAAAAAAGCCGCGTGGACCCTTCCCATCCATTGTTCGGATGGTTTTAAGAAACGGTCATTACAGTCGCCTATATTTTCAAAAACACTGATTGTGTAAATATCGATATTAGATATGAAATTAACTACGTGGTCCTGATTGTCAGAAACATTACGTTTCTTATTTTAGGACCATCCCAGGCATGTGTCACATGCCAGGCCAAATTCAGTGACCACAATGGTCAAATGACCACACAGAAATCAAGGTATCAAGTTTTGAAATAAACCTTTTCCCAATCTAAAAAGATGACACTGAGATTGTGAATGTATAGCCTACTGATCAGCAGCAGATCTGTAAACATGTATAGTTGTAGTACAGGAATAACTTGAACCCCCACGAAGCCAAAGCCAGTGAGTGCCTTCATTGTTAGAGGCAGTAGGGGATTGGACAGACCTCCTATGCTTGCTTGATTGCTTGATTAAAGCCGGCACCTTGTTAAAACTGTATGGAGCTCCAGCTGTAGGGGACAGAGACAGTTTGTGCTGTTTAGTGTGGGAAGTTTCACAAGTTCCTTGTGTGCATCTAATACAAAGTAAGTCCATCTTCAGTTGCTTATGGTTTATATTTACTATTTTATAGGATTAGCTTGGTTAAAGCAACATTTCGTAACTGTATTTACCTTAAAATAACGGCTTCAAAATCCTTTTGATGCTACACTGACTTGTAATAGGGAGAATGGTGCTGCGGTCGTTCCCACTACCACTGATTTTGGTGAAACTGGATCATATTTTATGGAGAAAATGTTTTTCTGGTTTTCCCTCTGTCCTCCAGCTGATCCTACTTCTTTAACTTTTAGTACTGCAGCTGCCATGCCATGGTACGCCATGCCACATAGTAGGTACGGTTGCATAATGTGTGAATACAACTGAGACTTCTTCAAACCATTGTGCCTTGAACTTTGACCCTCTTGGATTCTGGGTCAAAGTAGCCAGGAAAGCATGATTGCTTGCATACTGCAACATCAGACCAGATGCAGTAGACATACTGCAATTTACATATTATGCATTGGGACATTCTTAATCTTTTATTGGCATACTAAATGAGCGGAACAACTGCTCCAGCAGTTATGGTTTTGTTTATTCAAGCTAGATGTTTTTTTTCTGTGGCATCACAAGATTGAAACCAGTGCCTTTAGAGAAGTATGTCAGGAGAACTGCAGTCTTGCAGTCTCCATTTACAATTAATGAATAACAAATTAATTCAAATACTACCCATCTGCTTTTGTGAAATCCTATATCCAATAAAAAAAGAAATGTCAATGAGCTTGACATACCATTATGACCCCACGACCCTGGCTCAGGTATGTGGAGCAGCAAGGTTTTATCTGTACCATTCTCCCCAGTATATGCCACAGGAGAATGTAGGCTATTTTAAGGAATCTGTCCATGTTCCGCACAAGTGTTAGGGTTCATCCATGGTAGCATTCTGGGAATAGTTATGTCACCCAAAGACAAAGAGCCAGGATGGCATCACTGACTCTGTGCACAACATCAAATTTACTTGAATTATTCATGTTGTCAGATATCATTCAATAAAACTTAATACATTAAAATCTAGAGTAAATTGTAAATTATAGATTATTTATTAAGTAAGATTATTTTACAGTTCAGTGCATATGTGATGTTATGTAGCAATTCTATTCTCTGCACTGCATGTTTATGTCCCACGTTCCCCCATTAAACGGGTTAGGGAAATGTATTTTGAAATTTCCTGGAAGTCCATTTTGTGTGTCAGAGGCGGGGGTGTCTTCCAGAGGCTACAGGAGGCTTTACCATCAGCCAGGAAGTAAAAGTATGTTTGCACACACATTATCAGGAGCCAACATGCAATGTCAAGTAACACACAAATACTTGGAAACACTGATAAAAGTTATCAAACCCACACGTTTGCATGTTTACTATTTCATAAGCCTATGTACGGCGCATGTACGGTACGCACACATGCAAGTGCAAACAAGACAGAAGATATCAACATATTGATCTGTGATATTTACATTTATCTGTATGTAAAAAAAAATTAATTGGTCTTTTTTACATGTACATATTACTCTGATATGAGTCAGCTTTAATACTACATGGTTACCGCTGTGCTAAGCTGGGGACAATGTGGACAAATTGTTGCACTGTTTGCTCAAAGGGCTGTTTGCTTATGTCTGAGCCAACATGAGAGGGAGAGAGGAGAGGGAGACAAGGTACGTGCTGTGAGCCATGCTTCGTGATTGGGGTGGGAGGCAAGGGATGTGTGGGAGTGCGGGGCAGGGGCCTCCAGTCACAATGACTCCTTGATTATTGGATTTAAAGTGATTAGAGTAGGGGCGATGTAAATTTGGGGATGAACCCAAAGGAACTTTCATTGGTGGCCAGGCGTGATGCCTTCCTAACCTAAGGAGACGGCAGCTTTATCATACTATATACACTGTAGAAGACAGTGAAAGTGCACAGCTGTGTGTGTGTGTGTGGGTTTGGGTTTTACACTTTCTAATCCAGGTTTTGGGCTAGCAGCCAGCTAGGTCTACTCCTCTGGCGCGACACGAGACAGGAAGCTGACATAAAAGAATAGCGGGGACTGTCTGTGAGGGACACAGGAGCCAATGCAGGAGTCAAGACAGTCGAGTTCGGAAGTTATTGTTTCAGCTTGCTTCCATGGTGACAAGGATCTTATCCCTCTTACAGTCTCTAACATATTGTGATCCCATGGTGATGGCCACATGTGTGGAGACAGGAACTTCATCACTAGATTTTCTCCCTGCTGTCATTTTTCCCACGAATAAAGCTTCTTTGGAGCTACTTGCTGGTCAACACACAAAAAGACAAAATGTGTGTAACTGTATAGACCACCTCTGTGGCATTTTCATTTTTCTACTCCTGAAGAATGCAAAGATATGTGTTTCAACTTTCTCAGCTAAAATAGGTTAACTAGACTAAGAGTGTCCCCAGTGCCCAGACGTGTGGTGTTGAGAACTGAGGTTCATGTGCCAACAAGGTTTCTTTTTTTTTCTATTGGTCCATATTAGATGGGAAGAATACAATCAACAGGGCACACAACTGGAAAAAATGTAAAGCACTGGTTGATAACTTCTGAGTACTTACTTTAAAGTACTCATCCCATTGCTGACACTCAACATCCTCTGCATTTCTACATGTAGTTTACTTAAAGGAATTGCTTTTAAACCCTACCTGCGTAATACTGTAGCCTAACCATCTCCTTTCCCCAACCATGCTCCCTCCTTTTTCACCTTTGCCATCCAATATGTCCCTTAGCCCATGTCTTGTGTCCTCAGATATTTCCTATTCTCCAGCTGCCCTGTGAGTTATTATCTGGCTGTCTCATTCTCCCTCTTGCCAAGCTGACTTGTGTGGTATTATATCTGGCCTCGCTGTCCCGAGTCTCACACCTTCTGCTAGCCAATGACCCCCCCCACACACACACACACACACAGCTTTGTAGTGCTGTAGACTGACATTCCAACACAACCTTTCACCTCCATTTGTATTCTGTACTATCTGGGTATAAACATTTAGCACACATAATGTCTCCTTAGATGTGCACACATTGATTTTGACTTTCTCTTAGTTCGTCTGGTTGGGTTATTTACACATTTGTTTAACAACTAACTGAAAACATAAGCCTGATGGACAACATGACAATTGTCTAACATTAAGTGAATATCTGATTAATCCAGTATATGTGCGCTTCTAAAATTGACATCCACATAAAGTGGAGTAAAAACACTAAGGCATATTTGTGGGCTCAACATCTGTCTTGTTTTGCACAAGCCAAAATGCCAATTTCTGTTTTATCTAACCCACTTTATTTTTCTCTCACTGCATCAGCTCCACACAACTGCCTGTCTGCACTGTGAAGGTGTGCACTTCCCATTAGGTATGTTATCTCTCACCATACTAATCTCTGAGTGTGCACTTCATGTAGCCAAATATATATAAAAGTCCTGGTTTTAGTTCTGTCGCAATAGTATTAATTGTTTTTAAATGGAGACCACACATTAAAAAGCCTGATGCTCCCTGCTACATTGATATCTACATGTCTACATTAAGTAATTAGAATTCTTGTTTCATTGAATGTTTTGCAGATACTTTCAGAACATATTTGCTGTTCATAATAATGATAATACATTTTATTTATGGGTGCTTTTCTGGACTCTCAAGGTCACCTTACAGGACAAAAGTAATTCAAATAAACAGAACATTACTAAATACAGAGGAGTGGTGATGACGGTGTGAAAATATGTTTTTAAGTTTGTTTTGAAAAGGTAAAGCGAGTTAATGTTGTGTATGTTTGGTGGAAGGGAGTTCCAAAGGTGATGGGCAGAGCTGTTGAAGGCTCTGAACCCCATGGTTGCCAAATGGGCAGCAGGTGTAGTGAGACTAAATGGTGTGTGTGTATGTGTGTCTCTATGTGAGTGTGTGTTTGTGTGTTTGGGGTAAAGGAGGTCAATGAGATACAGAGGAGCGAGGTGAAAGGACCTTAACACTAAAATCAATGTTAAATGAGTAGTATAGAACCTGGAGACTGGGTTGCCTTTTTGTGAACCTAAACAATATTCAAAATGGCAATAAACATTACGCCTAAAACTCAGATACTCTAGAGTAATTCACCAGAGTTTGCAACTATTCTGTCCCTCTAGTTAAAAGTCCAAACTGTGTTTGAATCTTGTCCAAAGTAGGCCCTAAAGTCAACAGCTCCTCTTTGTGATCTATTTGATCTCATAGCCCAAATCTGAATATAATCCAGTGATGTTATGATCGTGTGTTTGTTGACTTCATCCTTAGGGCAAGATCTATCTTGCACGCTGAAGCAGTTAGCGATGGATAGTAATGCAGCTGAGGACATTAGTATCTCCCATGCAAAAGTGTGCTTGTCCCATAAATAATTAAGACAACAATCTAGGAGGACCTTGGTGTTGTAACTTTACCCTGTCTGTGTTGAGAGGCTCCAGCTAAGGGAGACATCAAACCAACCACAAACCAAACATCTGATGTGTAATGCCAAGACCAACACTTGCATCACATTCTCTAGTGAAACACATTAGTCACAACGTTCAATATAACATGGAACACTAAACACATAAATGAGCCAAGGGGTGAGGAGTAGGTAAACTTGTTCAATGCCTAAAAATAAGATTAAGAATCTTAACCATTTTAATTGGCCAGTTGTGGGAGGTACAGCTGCCAGAATACAATACTACTGAATCTGGGTGGCTAAGACTGAAGTTGGTGTACCTGGTTTTATCTGCATGAAAACTGACAGTGTGTTCACATTATCAAAATGATATTAAATTATATTTAACGCCTCACACTGGATGCACACAATTATTCTAAAACATTCCATTTGAAATATGTGCGATAAACTTAAATTATATGCAATAAATAGGTGTGTCCATATAATTTACCCAAGTTTCCCATTTCAACTGTATGTCTATTTCCATGTATATTACCCCATAAATATACTGTTCATTGTTCCAAACAACAATTTCATAGATAAGACACTAATGTCCAAGTGAATTAGACGTGCCAATGCGTCCTAAAGTGATCTGACATATACATTTTTGTAGTTTCTAAATATAACAAGTCACATTTGTGCAAACCACAAACGCAATAAAGCCTAACACCAGAGAAGTTGATGTTACTGCTTGGTTTCAACTAGTCCATTCACAAAATGATTGCTATACAAGAGAATTACATTGTTTCTTTGTTGATCTGTAAAGCAATTTCAAGGAAATCTTTTTGGATAACAGAATGGCGAGCATATTTTACATCCTAAAAAGATTCTCTTTAAAATGGAATAGGTAATTACGTTAATACAATGGCTTATTTTCAGGTATACTGATCAAGAAGTACTGTAGTCCTGATGTCATGAAATAAGACACTGCCCCATTAGATCTACTAAGTTTCCCATGTGGTCCGTCACGTTTCCTCTCCCGGAACCAAACACTTGTTTCTAGTGCAGACAGGGGATGTAAAGCACATACAGTGCATGGCTGCGTAGCTGTCCCATTCTTACTCAAATGTTTGTTTATTCTAGTGCGTATGTTGCCTCAGAGATATTTTAGGTTCCATTGTAGTTCTTCGTCTCTTAGTGGAAATTCCTCATGGGTTTGTTTTTGTGGCTATCAATTTTCATGGCTGAATGAAAAACTACCCATTCCTCTCTAATGAAAATACCTAGTGTGTCTCAGATGAGACACGCATTAATAAACAGGATTCCTGTTGTCACGTCAAAGACATTTAAATTTATTGAAATGAGAAAAATAGTTTCAAGGTATGTATTGTAGTAACTCCGTACCAATAACAAATTCATGTTTATTGTTGAATTTACAAAAATAAAACCACCACGGTGAAAATTGGTCTACATAACGTTCAGCCTTGAAGTCTCCTAGTTTTGGTCTTGACAGTCCCTTTACCTACCTAATTGTAAAGTTGGAAAAAGGCTCTTTAGTGACGGACTGACAGACGACCTGTCCAATGAGAGGGTGGCAGGGTGTGAAGTGGCCCAACTGTTGTGTCCGCCTCATGCTTCCTTACTGTAAAAAAAAAAATAAAGTAAAAAAGGCTAAGTTACCATGTAATTAAACATGCTACTTTAAGTAAACATCAATTAGACAAGTCACGGTCATGATATCCTTTACATTCAGCACAACAGGTCAAAAATAAAAATCCACCATTGTGTAGGTTGCATATGTTTATAAATGGCTGAGCAACCTGTATCTGGTTGAGTTGTGTGTCCAGTGTGGCCACTATTCTTCTCTTCTGTCTGTCTAAAGCAGTCAGAGTCACAGCATCCACACAGCGCATCGTCTCACTCTGTGGCATGCCAGCTAAATGACAGAAAGATCCTAATAAAAACACCTCAGCTAAGCTTGAGTGCATTTTATTAACTGAGGCATCCCAGCCTCAGTTAATAAAATGCACTTAAATTTAAAGCTCAAAATGAAAATCACATATAAGACCAAATCATGATAAACTGATTTAACAATTGAAAGGCACCAACAGCTTGCAAACCTGAATGTGGGCCTATGGAAGACGCAGGCTTTATGTAGGTGGCTTTGTGACTTGTGATTCAGAGTGGCCCTAATGTGGCAGCAGACAAACATCTAGAAGAAAGCCAAATTAATAAAATGCATCTGATCAAGGTTTTATTTCAACAATATCATAAATATCTTTGGGCCTTGATCAATTAAAAATGTATAATGCTTGTCAAACAATACTCTGTATTGTAGATGCAAAAGGAATACAATAATCACAATGAATCACACAAATAGCACCCTTTATGCTAAAACTATGGCTCAAATGAGTAAGGAGATAAGAACTGGCTACTGTCCAATGAGGTGGTTCTTACCTGTTCCCCGGACTCCTGGTTGAAGTGGAAGGCTTGGACACTAAAGCATAGTCTAATATCTTGCTCCCTAGGGAGGAATTTAGATGAAGATCCTGGCAATGCACTGTCCATAAGACATCTCTTAAGGAGAGGCAACACATGCTGAAATGATTTAAAGAACAGTCTTAAATGAAGACATGTGTCCAGCCTAGCTTCCCCTCCAACGTAGTCAGGTAAAAGTTGAAAGATGACTGGCTGTGAGTGAAACCTATCCATTCATTTGATTTAACCTTACATTTGATACCTGGATTGGAGTACTGCACTATAATAATAAGCTTTTGATTGACCCATGCTTGGTGATAAACTTGTAGCTGGGCAAGGAGAGCGAGTCAGGGTTTAGACTAGCAACACAGTAGTCCACGTATAGAGTGAGAGGAGGGTGCAGTGGAGCCTCCACGCTGGCCTCCAAAAACACTGCTTCCCCCTGCTGATACACTGAGGAACTACGCAGAGAGGTACAGTCATCAGCACAAGAACAAACATTTCTTTTAGTCCAGATGCCATAAATATTCCAGGGTTTTTCCTTGCTCGGAATAGGCCATACGGGGGACTACAGTACACACGTCAGTAACCATGATCAGTCAGCGTACAGTTAAGGCAAAGTGTTACCTTATATGACAGAAGTCTATGTATTCACCTGTAATTTCAAAACTGATTAAAAAAATTTAAATATTTAAATAAATCACCAGCCAGGTAGCCAGGTTGGGGTTAAAGCTTCTCCATTCACTGTCTGCTTTCTGAACTCAAACAAAGATAAGGCACTTGTTACACAATTACAACGTGTTGATGGCAACTCTTCAGGCACGTGCCTTACCTCTTATAATGGCACTCAGCAGGTATGACAGTAGTTGCCCCTCTAACTATCATGCTGCCTGGAGAGGTGGGAACCACAGCAGGAAACAGCACCAGCACGTTGGAATGCACAAGAAACTCACCATGAACCTGGATGGTAGCGAAAGAAATAAGTGAAACCATGAAGGAAAATAGCTTTACTCTGTGCTTCAATATTAAGCTTTTCATGTCTGACAGATTTATGAATGAAGTGGGTGTTTCTCTCTACACAAGAGAAACGTTATTATGTGGAGTTCTTCATGTAACCCCCCCTTACACTTACAGCCACATTCATGCAGCCCTGGAGAGATGACCATGACAGAGTCGGACACCGGTCTCTTCGCTTCGCAGGACCTCTGCTGGGTCGGGTTCGTTCCGAGTCGAAGATTCTCAGGTTTGAACGGAATACGGGTTTTCTTAAAAAACTGTGACTTTACGGTTATTTTCACCTCGACTTCTCCGCATTTTATTTCAAGTGCTACGCTTTCACGAGTTCCTGCATCCCTTTTTTTCAGCGAAGGAAACGCACACCGACAGCTAAAGCGTGAATAACGAGACGAATATTGTATATTTTATCAGGGTGGACGTTGTTTTCTTTTTCTTTTTTGGACGAAAAATCAAGCCAAAGATTAGTTGATAAGCGTGAAATAAATTACAACCAGGTGTGTTGGTTGCGACTTGTGCTCGCGTGCACTGATAGTGCTCGTGCCATCTTCAAAGACTGTTTAAAACGTTGTAAGTCTGAAACACCCAGAAAAACAAATAGCTAAACAACGACCTTAAAAGATGACATTACATAAAAAATATGATATAGGCCTAGACCATGAAATCCCACCAACTTATAATTAATTATTAGTGAAAGCTGAATTTGCTAGTGAAATATGTCATTGACGTTCTAATAGAAATTGATGAATTATGAATTAAAACGGAGCTGAAGAAAAGCTCCTGAAGGCATCAGGGAACAATTCTTTAGGCGGAACAAGTATTATCGCAAGTGCACCGAAGGGACTGTTGTTGCAGTTACACCAGAGAAATTCCGGATGAATCTATAATCTGTAACACATGCATGACAGTACCAATTTGAATTTAAATGCGTATTATGTGAGGTATAACCCGAAATGTGTGCTCGGTAGTTACAAATTGTCGAAATGGAGAAATCGGTTGTAGCAGCGGAATCGGAGGCGATTGACTGGGGAGGAAGTGGAGCTGAAGAGGGAAAGATTTTAAAGAAGACCAAAACCTTATCAAAGAATGTCCACACCGGCCTTCCTAATCCACTTCCAGATCCTGTGAAATGTTCTCTGATGAAAGGAGACTATCTCTACTTCCATTATGGATGTGATGGACACGACGACAGAGGCTGGGGATGTGGCTTCCGCACCATCCAGACAATGGCTTCCTGGCTCTGCCAGAACTGCTTTCCACTCCAGGACAAACCTAGATCTCCACCAAGTCTCCCAGACATCCAGCAAGCCTTAGTTGCTATGGGGGACAAACCAGGCTCGTTCTCATGCTCCAAGGAGTGGATAGGAACATTTGAAGCCTCCCTGGTCCTTGACTATTTCTATGATGTCCCCTGTAAAGTGGTACATGTTAGAGGTGGAGGGGCCGAGCTGGAGCATGTTGCAGTAGAAGAGCTCCATCAGCACTTTGAGAAGCATGGGTCTCCAGTCATGATGGGGGGGGACAAGGACAACTCTTCTAAGGGGATATTAGGGGTGTGCACCGGGGACAAGGGGAGCTACCTGCTTGTCCTTGACCCTCACTACTATGGATGTCAGCTAGAGAAGACCGAGCTGCAGAGGCGGGGGTGGGTGGCATGGAAAAGAGTGTCATCTCTGGATCAGTCCTCGTTTTATAATATGTGTATGCCTCAGACTGCAAGAAAAGGCAACACAAACTAAGTGACAGACCTATTACTGTTTAAGACTTACAAATGAAGTCTTATTTGTGAGGCTGGACTAGAGAAAGTGTCAGACTTTGTACTGCATTCTCAGTGCTTATAATTTAAAATGAGCTGTGGTGCCATCCTGTGGACTAAATTAATAATTACAATGTATTTTGATGAAGCAAAGGATTAAATAACTTTGTTAAAAACAAATTGATCTGTTTCTTCTATTGTCTTCCTATTAAAGTTCCATTGGATCTCAAATCTTCTTGGACATACATTAAGTGTTTTCCCTCAGTGGGTTCTTTTGTAGCTTCAAAGTAAAATTCTTTTTTAAAGTCTTTCCATGGTTTGACTATGCAAATTAAGGTAAATTATCCAAAATTCTGGATTAGGAAATAGGACATGATTGTTGTAGTGTGAGTGGCTGTAGCACTTTACAATATCAATATTGTAAATTTATTTAACAAGAAAATAAATTCACTTTAGGCATTGCAAATATTTTTGATTTTATTTGACTTTTTTTACAGTCAATAGTTTGTCATTTTTCAACCAAAATATGCTAAATGTTCTATGGTCCCAGCTTCTAAAATATGAAGATTTGCAGCTTTTCTTTGTCTGATGTGATGGTAAATTTAATGTCTTTTAATTTACAAATGTTGGTCTGAAAAAAACAAGCAATTTGCAACCCTCAGCTTTGGTTTCTGGGATATTGTATTGGACATTTAAACAATTTCTTCACGTTTAAGGGGCCGAACAGATTAATTGAAAATACAATCTGCAGAGAAATCTATAATGAAAATTGTTATTTTGACTTAATGAGAGACACTCCAATCAATTCCCAATTTTATTTCTTACAATATATATGATTTTATAACACAACTCCATGCATGTTTTGAGCTGCAACAACTCCAAACCTTTCCCCAGTGTTAAAGTAAATTTCTAACACATTTTTAAACTTGGATTATTACAGAGGTCCCACCCACTGTATCTCAGTTATCTGGCACACAGTCACTATAGAATATCTGGAAGTTCTTATCTACATCCATCCTCCCCTTGAGGAATTTCTCCAGGTTCTTGAGAGGAACTTCCACCATGTGGTTGTTGACACGATCGTTCATCCCATAAGCTGCAAACACAGGGAACTTGTAGCGCACAAAGTATGGCGCATTTTGGTCAAACTCAGTGCAGCAGTAGGCCGACCACATGTACTCAGGTACAGCCACGCGGTCCAGGTTGTTACGACGGATCGTGTGTCCCGAGGTGGTGACCCCCGTGACCACAAAGGCTTTGCCACGGCAGTAGTTGTTGAGACGTTTGCGGATGAGATCCTGGTGTTCGGCCCAGGGACCCATGTTGAACTCCCTGATCTGGGGTACCACGTTAGTCAAGCTGTAGGTAGAGGCTTTGTCCAGAGGGTCAGACTGATGCTCGTCAGGATTTAGCTGGCCACGCTCGTACTGAACCACATCAGCGTAGTCCTCCAGGACTGCTTGGGTGTCCTCAAAGTTCATATGCATGCTTGAAGATTGGGGGAATGGCTCCATGTTGCTGCTGCTTTTTTCTGAGGCAAGCTATAGAGGAAGAGAGACAAGGAGCACACACTATTGCAGAAAAAGTAGTTGAAAGTTGTATTACTTCTGAAAAGTTAGAGCAGAAAATATTTAGAGAGTTCTTCAAATTCAGACCTTTTACCACATTCACAAAAAATCATTTGCAAGTGACAGATTTGCATAACTACGTACTAGAGCATAAATGGCAACACTATCTTATTGAAGTAGCCGACTATTCACAGCCAATAAAGTAGCTTATCTTAAGCTTACTTGGTTGCCAGTAGCAATAGTAATGTAGTTGTCCCATCTCTTTTTACTGCTCGTTAGGTATTAATATTTGAAATGTTTGTGAGAATTTGTTTTCTGTCTAGTCATAATGCAATTCTTGATAAATGCATACAAATAATTATACACAATATGCTATTAGCTGAGACGGCAGAAGACAAGATGAAGACTGAAAACAGACGTCTACTGTTTGGACTTGGAGCTTGAAAGAACACTCACCTGGGGCTCAAACATCCAAGGGAAGTCCACCTTCTTCTCCCCATCTGACTTTTTGAATGTATAGGCTGAATAGATGGGGATGTGTTTGTGGGTGTCGTACAGGGTGACATAGCGGGGTTTATCCTCATACCTCTGGCAGATCTTTGTAAAGGAGTTGCTGAGGTAGCCTCTGGGCGGAGTGCCCATGTACAGAGAGTCCTTGCAGCGCTCCACATGGTTGAAGTCCCCCACCACTCCTGCCTGGGCCCCCTGCAGGAACACACACGTCAGGGTGGCCAAGACAGCCACCAGGGGTAAGGCACACTTCTCTGATGTAGGTATCATAATCATCATCTATGTCCTTTTAGACCTCCCTACGTCTGCTCGTCGGTCTCTCTTTCACACCTGTAACACACCACTGCCAATCCACTGTTGTCTGACAAGTACAGCCTCTGTCCCAGCTCTGTCATTATTTCCCTTATTGCCTCATCTGTACTCTGAAACTGGTCTCCCATTGTAAAGTCATTTCCATATATTCAAAGTTCCCTAGGTGTTGTAGCAGTAATTCAGAAGGAGTGAATGTTATCACTCTAGGGTGCAATTTACCAACTGTGAGCAGCAGACATAAAAAATGATGCTGACTTGACTTCGGGATGCATGACAAATCCTTCAAGCTGTGCACAAATATCTTTATTAATGACGTCTTGCATTTTGTGTTGTTTTTTGTGTGTTGAGACAGAGGGTTACAGAGTGAGAACAAAAGACACAAAAAATATTAGAGATGCAGGCTGGCAAGTATGTATGTACTGTATCTACATTAGAATTTCAAAACTGTGTCATATAAGAAGGAGATGGGATCCCCTACCTTTACACTGCAGATTTTTTTCTAAATTTCTACAAATGCAAATCAGTTTACCAGCTGTGGCCTCTAAATTAACCATCTTCACCCAGTGTGAAGGACAATGATCTACAATCTGTAGTTATTGTCAGAGGGACTACAACAGCAGTGATCGCATAAAAAGGCTTTGTTAAGTTTAGTTTTTAGTTTAGTTATAATGCTGGTGCTGGAATATACTGTGGTGATTTCATGTAGGACAATAGGACAAATATGAAAGAATATAGGTGGAAAGTATGAAATGATTTTAGAGTTTCATCTCTAAACAAAACAAAACAAAACAGTTTTCATTTTATTTTTGGGATTCAGAGCAAGCAATATGTAAAATATTGTAATCTGAAAATAAAGCTTCAAAGACTGGTTAGTCACAATTTGCAAAGGTTTATTACTGCAAAGCAGGTATGTTTTTATTACATTTTGTGTAAGTGTAAAACACAGCATAGGCACAGCTAAATATTTGTGTTGAGTTAGAATAGACAATGGTCTACAGCTCATTGGATGGCTATAGACCATTTTCCCCAAAGACATGCTGATGTTTCACCGCAGGAGAACGCACAGGTGTAAATAATGGAATAAAACCAGGCTGAATTCAATTCAATTTAGCTGCTTCAATTTCAGGGTCCTGGTGTTATGCATGCTGTCACACAGTCATGGCTTACTGGGACACCTGAGCAGAGCCATCGTTATTGTTCTACCTGTGCTTTTCTTACTATGACAAGTCAAAAAACAAAAAGGCCTACTGAAGAAGAAGAAAGATCAGAACATAACCAAGATAGGGAAGGCAAAATTGCACATAGCTGCCTTCATAGCTAAATATCTGACTATAAAGTGTTCCTGGACCCTGGTGGGACACAGTCACCCACAAAGATCTGAAAGTTCTTGCCTACGAAGGTTGTCTTCCTGAGGAACTCCTTCAGCTTCTGGACGGACATTTCCACCACCTCGTTGTCTTCCTCATTCAGGCCGTAGTGAGCAAAAGATGGGAACTTATAGCGCTCATTATACGGTGCGTTGTGGTCGTAGTCGACGCAGCAATAAGCGGACCACAAGTATGCGGGCACTGCTACGCGGTTCATGTTCTCCCGGCGGATCATCTTCCCCGAGGTGGTGATACCTGTGACGATGTAAGCTGTTCCGCGGCAGTAGTTATTGAGCCGTTTGCGGATGATGTGCTCCTGTTCGTTCCAGACTCTGCCGTTGAAGTCGGGCACCATCGGCACGACATTGGTGAGGGTGTATGTGGACGCCTTGTCATCAATGTCGTCCTGGTGCCCATCTGGATTGAGGGCGCCGCGCTCGTAAAGGATGGCGTTTGTATAATCATCCAGAACAGCTTGGGCATCTTCAAAATTCATGTGCATGTAGCCACGTGGGAAGGGCTGCATCTCATCTGTGCCAGAGGATGTGGATAGCTGTGTAGGCAGACAGACAGAGCCAGTGCAAATGAGAGGATAGGAAAGTAGAAATATTAAACAACGTAAGAATTTGAAAAAACTATAGCATGTTCTTCATGTTAAAAGACCTTCTTGGCATCCCATATAAAATGTTCTTTTTTTATTTACCTGCGGTTCGTACATCCATGGGACATCTGCGCATCTGTCCCCATCTGAGCGTTTGAAAGTGTATGCTGAGTACACAGGGATGTGGTCTGCAGTGTTGTAGAGCGTCATGTAGCGTGGCTTCTTGTTGTAACGTTGACAAATGAACTGGAGGGAATG
Organism: Etheostoma cragini; assembly: GCF_013103735.1. Taxonomy (NCBI): domain Eukaryota; kingdom Metazoa; phylum Chordata; class Actinopteri; order Perciformes; family Percidae; genus Etheostoma; species Etheostoma cragini. The sequence continues at coordinate 11,335,870 of NC_048425.1, forward strand.
GTGCTCCAGCCCGGTCGGTGGTGTTCCCATGTAAAGGAATTGTCTGCACTCGGGAGACAGCTCTTTTTCCACTCTGCCTCTCACCCCGGATGTTATTATGTTGACAAGGAGGAAAGTCTTCGCCCAAAACGCCATAGTCAGGATGGCTTCGATGTCAGTCTGATGAGAGTTTGAAACTGACAGCTTTCCGTCAGATATGTTTCTCTGAGCTGCTGAAAATGATTGAATGTGTCTCTATGGTTGCCCATGGAGCGCAGTAAAACAGCTAACACAGGTTTCACACTCTGTTCTCTGTAATCAGGACTCAATATGCAAAACAATGGACTCCTTACACCTCGGCAGATCCACCCACAGCTAGAGCAACAGCTACTGGCCTTACCAATAGCAAAGCCATTTAGGATTCTTCTCATTAGTGGTAAGAAGCAGTGGTGAAACACATATTCAGACCCTTTACTTACTGTGTTTAGCATTGCTGTCCAATAAAAGCCACTTATCTCCAAAAAGTCAAATTTGTGTCTTCTCATCCAAGACGCTTGTTAAATAATTTTGTTTAGGTACTTTAAAAGGTAGGAGAATTTCACTTCATCCTTCAAATTATCACAGACATTTTAAAATCAACACAGAAATACATGTTTTTTACTGGTCCGAAAGGGGATGCAAAACTAAAGTAACTAAAGCTGTCTGTTAACAACGAACAGTAAAATATTTCCCTCTGAGATGTAGTGGAAACATAAAGTTACATAAAAAATAAATACTCAACTAAAGTAACAGTAACCCAAACTTTTACTTAAGTAGTGTAGATGAATAAATACTTAATTTAAGAATGTAAGATCATTTTACCTATTGTTAACTTCTCTAATCCCACCAACCCTTGGGGTCAACCACGCTTCAAATGCACAACATTTTATATACAATTGTAATCATATTCTAAGGATTTTTTAAGATTGTTATGCTGAATTAGAAGTTGCACAATAGATAATAGACATTTAGATTTTTGTATACCTGTTTGGATTTGAAAATTTCAGTTTTTATCAATGTGATATAGCTTCAGTGGGCACTGGAATAAGCAGATACAGAATTCATATCATTATGAACAGTATGGAAAATATTATGTCTATAAATTTGAATTGACTCATTTTATTTTTTTCAATTGCTAAACATCAGTGGGCACAACTGGAGTAACATGCGCAAAACTCTAAAAACAGTCTGTACAGCAGAAGTTTATGTGGACCATTGAACACAGTTTTCAAAACTCTACACACTTATCCCATTGCTTTAACCACAACATGCACAACACTGTGGATTCACAGCACTTTGTTCAACTGTGAACCACACATTAAAAACAGAATAGATTTCAGTCTGGTGCCTATCAAACACTGCTGGTTGCAATTTTAGCTGAAAGCCTAAGAAGGTGTCTCGTATAAGCTTGTATTAGCCGTTTTTTTTGTATACAAACCCAAAAATATGAATGAGACAATTATAGACCAAACCATTTGAGAGAAACAGAAAACATGCCAATATGTCTAGGTAAGATGTCTGATGTTTTAATACACAGCCAAAAAAGGGAAAAACACTACCTTTTACAATAGTAAAACTGCGTTCTTGCTGTTTTTAAGAAAGTAATGGAGATGAAAGCAATGCAAACACAGTATTTAAAGATGATGCAGACATCCGTCCAATGGGATGAAGAAGACTAGCTGCATGATGCTGGAGAGAAGCAGGATTAGTCACACTATTCTGTGTTTTGTACCTTTTAGTTATTTTTTCTCAGTAATTTCATAAATTAATTGAGAGAAAATACTACAGTATATTGAAGCAAACTGCTGACTTTCATTCCTTCTTTTTTACCTTATGTAAAAATTGGTATATTGTAAAAATCTATATCTAGTATTTAAAGAAACTGTTGAGTAATGTGAAGTCAAATTGTTCAAACTGTAAAGATGAGAAAGTTAGTATTTTCTGTATTTGTGTTTGATGCAAGTTTTTATACTCTGTGTGTTTTGAGCGACAGTGTATGTTATCTCAGTGAGGAATGTTCTTGGCTGCACTGAGCCTGTTTTGAGATGTGTGTGTGTGTGTGTGTGTGTGTGTGTGTGTGTGTGTGTGTGTGTGTGTGTGTGTGTGTGTGTGTGTGTGAGAGAGAGTGGGTGAAGAGTTGTGTTGCTTGGAATGAGTTTTACAGCCGATGTGAACTTTTTAGTTTATGAGACTGTTGCTAGTGCAGACTGTAGTTTGACAGCTTCCGTTGTGCCCACTGTCGTTAAAACAATAAAAAAAAGGAAAAAAGAGGAATTTAAAGGAGACTATGAGGATATTTTATTTTGGTGTGCAGCAATGGCAACTTATTCTTGACTTTATAATTGTTTTTTCAATACAGCTTACTAACTGTAACTTAATCTTACATCTCTAACTTGTCCAAAGTTTCCCATCCCCTTGGCCTGCTATTTTAAAAAATACAATTGAAATAAACTCCTCTTGAAAAAGTATGACAATGTAACAATAAAAACAGCTGGAGAAATGAATAGAGGTAATAAGAAACACTAGAGATCCACTCTTAACCACATATGTTATACATGTAATATAATTTAAAAAAATGGATTTTATTATTTTTTACAGATATTTAATTGATCTTAGACCTTCTTTTTACTGTCACTGTCTTAAACTTTAATCAGTATGTACAACTTAAAAACCCATACATGTAGATTTGCTCCTTGAAGCAGTGGCTGCAGGTTCGACTCCACCCAGTGGCCTAAGCTGCATGTCATTCCCCCTCTCTCTGCCCTTTTATGTCTTCAGCTGTCCTATCCAAATAAAGTTCTAAAATGCCCAAAAATTATCTTTTAAAATCCTTAAGAAATAGCCTGTTTTAAATGTAATTGATTCTTAATCCAGTCATGAACAGGAACCCTAACTTATCCAACAAGATTCCAACACTCCACTCTCCAACACTCTTTCATGTCGTGCATGTTGCATCCTGTGAAATGTAAAAGGATGACTAACTCAGGGTCCGCCACATACAGTGTCCGAGGGCTTTTTGTACGTTTTAGCACCTTTTGTGACATATTTATCATAGTTTCATAAGGTTAGTTTGCAAAATATTGAAGCATTGACGCTTCATTTGTTCAGCGCTGCCACACATAGGCCTTCAGTATAAACCCATTTCTTTCCCTAAGGCCTTATCTGATTTAGTATAGCCTACAAGCAGCGTTTCTTCTCTTTAAAATATGCATGCCATACAGTTGCATAGCATGATGGGAAATGTAGGATCTAAGTCCTGGGGGCTTGGCTGATATTTCACAGTAAGGTAAGGATACCTCAGGCTCTGCTGTTTTGATTTTGATAATTAGTTTTTTTTATAATCAGATCAGTGTCTTGGAAATCATCTAACTTCATCAGGGTGTGATACTAGGGTCCACCTTTTCATGTGCATTTACACATTATTTCCCTTGGTGGTGCTAATTGCTCATGTGTATTATGGCCCCTTCTCACATATTACCACTGATAGAGAGCTATAATCTGAATCTAAATTTGCCAGGTTCAAGGAAAAAATGAAGAACTTTGTCAGTCATGACATGGCCCTTTCCCTCCTTAATATAACGATTTTTATGTAAAGCCAGGAATACCTAACACTGCTTCTATTCAAGTTGATCCGGGCTTGTTTTCTTTACAGGTATACTTTATCCCTGTGCATCCCGTTCAGGATTGTCCCATGATACTGAAACACTGGTGGGGTCTCTCTTCTGCCTGAAGCTGTTTTCTGGCACACACCCCTTGTAGAATATGGTCAGGTCACTGTCCATGTCTGACTGGCTCTTCAAGAAGATCTCCAGAGTCTTTAGAGGGACTTCCACCACGCTGTGGTCAGTCTGTTCATTCAGTGCATAGCCCCCATAACTCGGGAACATGAATCTCACCTCATACGGAGAGTTATGGTCAAACCGCGGGCAGCAGTAAGCCAGCCAAAGGTGTTTTGGGATTCCGAGTCGGTCCTTGTTATCTCGTTTGAGGGTCCCCCCAGAAACGGTCACCCCTGTAACCATGAAAGATGTGCCGTGGCAGAAGTTGTTGAGACGGCGGCGGATGATGTCCAAGTATGGGTTCCAGGAAGCGTCCAGGAAGTTTGTGAATAATGGGACTACATTAGTCAGAGTGTATGTGGAGGATTTGTCATCTGGCTGTGATTGGTGAAGGTCAGGATTCAGTGGGCCACGTCTATATTCTACAGCATCTGTGTAGTCCTCCAACACAGCCTGGCTGTCTTCAATCAGAGGTGGGGTGTCTTCAGTGAGGGGAAGGGCTTTCATGTTGCCACTCTCATCATCAGAAACCAACTGTAAGGAAAAGGAATGAAAGAATTGTTTAAAGTAACTGTATTCCAAATGACAAGACACTTAAGAGTCTTAAAATGCAGTACCACTACTCTGATCTCTGACGGCAATGGGATTCCACTTACAATGTTCCAACTTCTTTCTCAAATCTAATGGTTAGTTTGTGCTTAGACAATAATGATCCAATTTATGTTTTTAATTCTTAAAGGAGTAGTTTTGGGATTTTATTTATTTTAATTGAGAAGATCTCATGTTTGCACAGTCAATATACATGTTTTTTGTATGTGTAGGCTGGCTGTATTTGTGCTAATCTAAAGTTACCCGCTGCTGACAAGTGATGTACATTTTCTCATGTAACTCTCTGCAAAAAATCAAATAAACGTATTTTCCAAAAAGTCTATTCCTATTTAAAAAACATTTTAAGAGGGGACATGTTTGAGTGATTGTCCGGGGACTATGCCTACTTCTGTTTTGTCCTGATGGGTCTTAAAGCATCATTTTTGCCCCTTGCCCCCAAAACATTAAGCTTCTCTCAGGATTAACACACACACGTCTCTACCTGTGGCTCATACATCCATGGCGTGTCAATCCTCCTCTTCCCATCCGACTTCTTAAAGATGTAGGCTGAGTAGAGAGGGAGGCGCCGACTGCTGTCATACAACGTGGCGTAGCGCTGTTTGTCTGCATACTTTTGGCAGACCCTCCTCAGGTTGGTTCCCTTCATCCCTGCAGGTGGTGTCTGCATGTAGAAAAACTGGCTGCAGTCTTTGAAGCTGTTGGACACACTGGCACTCACCAGGGGGGACGCCATCAGCAGGGAGAAGGATAGGGCGCAGGTGCAAAACAGATGCATTGTCACGCAACTTGAGTCGAGTAATACAAAACAGGGTCCTTTGTCACTCTGGGGTGTGACATGTACTGCCACACACTACTATGAATAAAGAAATTCCATGTGGTAAAAAGGAATGTTTGGTTAATGTGTCATGCCGTATTGGTGTTGCTGTCATGATCAGGGCGAGTGTAGTAACTGTTGGACGGTGACTATGCATGCATGCAAAGCAGCAGCAGCTCAGAGTGGATCTATTGGCTGAACAGTTGACTTATCTGTTGCTGCAATGTCTGTGCAGCCATGCCGCTTTGCACAGGCTTCTACCAGGTTGCCTGCCAGTTTATCTCATAAATTCACACCGATGTAGTATGTACTTTACATCTGACCATCTGACCAGATAGTTCCTCTGTCAAACATGCTCTTATAGGTTGATAGATTTGCCCAGATACAGAGATGGTTCCTCTTGCAGCTACATTGTGTTTGCATCATAGACAGTTGTGGAAGAAGTATTCTGATCAATTACTTTAGTAAAAGTACTAATCTACAAAATTGCTAAGTGGAAGTTATATCTATGATAGATATAACTTGTACATAGCAATTTACTACACATAAAGGTACCGGTGGTACATGGCATTTTGATAAGGCCAAGCTAAATACGCATATGCACATTATCAGATACATTTCTATTGGGTGGCTGTACAAGTAGTACTACTGACCTCCTCGTCCCTGCCGAGTCCAAGCCCAAACTCCTTTTTGTAGCCTAACTGGAAGAAAAAAGCCTTAAAAGCAAACCCTTTTCCACCTGGTTAAATGTCTCAGGAATGAAGAAGGGAAGGAGGAGGGCTAGTGAAGACTGCATTCTGCAAAATACTACTGCTCCAGCCTCCAATATCTGCACTGAGGGTTCCACTCCCAGCTCCCATGATGCTTGCATAATATTTGTGTTGATCCACCAAGCACACCACCCGCACCTGCTGCCCTCAGCATCGAGGCCTGGCCTCCCATTAATCACAGCAACTTGTATTTCTACTACAAGATGGAGTGTCATCCCACAGCAGCCTGAGGAGCCAGCTAACCTGCCTCCTCTCAGTGAGGTAGGCATAGAAACCACCAGTGGAGGGTCGTAAGACTTTTCAAATTAAGATCTAAATCTTTCTGCTTTATGAAATTCCCTCTCTCTCAGACTCCTTTAGAACAGGGCACACTATACCTGCAGCTATGCCGTCCTCAATGACTGATCCAAACGTTAAATTTTCTTTTCAAACTTTTCTACTTAATTTTTACATACTTAATGAGTATTTATTTATTATTTTGTCTTAAAAAGAGTTGATTTACACTTTATTGTGCAAGTGTCACACTGCAGTTGAATTGGTTTGGTTCTTCTTCATCTATAATGGCTGTGATGTTAATTTCTCATTTCATTTTTGCCTCTTGTGTTCAGCTAGTTTGATCCATAGACTGTATATATATATTAGTATTAAGGGTCTATGGTTTAATAATATGCACATGTATCGGCAATATTTATTTTCATTAAATTAATTCAATTTTAAATATTACCAGATGATAGGAGATGATTTTCTCACTATTTTTCGAGTTTTACCCACTGGTCCAAAGCACATGCAGTATAATCTCAGTACTAATTTAGCCTTCATGCATGTTGACAATATGTGAAACGTGGCCCATGCGGGCCCATGTCCAAAATCATACTACTTTAAAATTCATATAGTGCCACTGTTATTTAACAGCGCCCTCTGCTGATTAAACACCATTCTGCCTTCCACAAAAGTCTTGCACATGCTCAGTTCAACATTGCTGCTCAACATGCCCTGCTAGTCATTCACTTCATTGATAGCTAATAAGCTTTTTTTAACTGTCTATGCTAATAACTCAAAATATAGCATTGTGCAGTTGAAGCACGATTCTATTGACTGCAAAGTCCATGAAACACCTTTGTCATAAGTTAATTTCGTTATTCTGTGTCTACACGTTCCTGCCTCGTGAATGTTTTAGTGAGCTGGCTGTTTTCGACGTATGTTTAAAAATACAGTATAAAGCTAAATTTGGCCTCGCTGCTCAGTTTACTGGCTAATGACGCCTTGCATACAAAAATGCCGTTTCAAAGTGCGGTACACATCGGTTTTGAGGCTGTTCCATAGGGGTGTGTTTGCCCTGCTACAACATTGGTTAGCAGCTTGTCAATGTCCAGTCACGTGGTATCACACGGACGGCCATGTTTCCGAAACACAAACAACAAGAAGAGCAGCAACTAGGAGCCAGCAGACACATACTGATACGCAGCAGCGACCGTTGGAGGAGAGGGGAAAAATAATAAATAAAATACAGAGCACGACTTTCTAAAAGTACGATTCTGTCGAATGAATACGTTTACAGTGTTTAAAGAGACCAATGCATACGATATATTGGCTGTAGACACAAGGTGCAGACAACCAGTCTGGTAACGTTAGCTATAAACAGTGAAGGTAAGCCATGGTTCCTCTTTCCAGCTTGTCTTTTCGCTAGCTAGCTAGCTGGCTACCGCAAGCTAACGAGCTAACCTAGGCTCTTGTACCGCGAATGGTTTGGATTTATATGTCTTGAGCAAAGCATGTTGCACTAAGTTCTTTTACTCCTGTGTTTTGTCTTGTTTACATCGCGTTAGCCCTACATTAACACCGACAGCGGAGTGTAGGTGGTGGTCTGCACATTGGCGGAGAAGGCCGGGGAGTCTGATCCCAACACTCCGCCCCTCCGCCATCATATCTGGTGTCATTTGAACCTACAAGCTAAGGCCTTTACGATCAACGCATACCTTGTGCTAGGTTAGGTAGCAAGCTAACTAAGCAATATTTGTAATGCGACAGAAATATGGTATTATGGGTTGCAACTAATGTTGTAACGCTTTTTATCTTACTTTAACGTTACCCACAACTCGATCCAAGTTACTCTAGCTAGCTAGCTAGCTAGTTGGCGTGAAAGACGAACTGTGTAGCTGGCTAACATTACGCTGATTTAGCTCACAACCACTGACTGTACGTTGGCTAATGTCAACTCGAGCTGTTTTGTCAATATCTTAGCCGTCTTTACGACCAAACCATAAGCAGTGGTCAGTTTGGTTATGTTGCCTATAGTTATCTATTGTCTCAGCTTTAGCGTAGCTTTTCAGACGGCCTTCTCGCAGCTTTAAATTGTTGTCCCGCCACATTTAGAAGTGCATAACATTTGCAAATGTCCAAATGCATACATGATTTTATGTTCTTAAAGCGACGTTATACCTGCGTGACCTAGATTTAGTTTCTTTCAATACAAAGGTGGTACAAAACACTAACTATGTCAAGGATTTGTCTATTGTGGCATGAAGAAATACTTTGAAGCCACAATAACCGCAGGCCCACAGATGTGTGTTAGAGTTCCCTGTAAAGTTTCTTCTGTTATTAAAATTGACAGGTCTTGACTGAGCTTTCATTTGTAGGATTTTCAGATGTAGTGCAATTAATTAATCCTAATCCTTTTTCAACCTTTAAAACTGGCAAATAATTAAAAAATGCACTTGTTATAAATCACAATGATCTTTTAATTACCACACTTTAAGTATTATTACCAGTATCAAGTAATTTATAGATATTTGAGGCATTCTCATCGGTAGCTTAATGGAATTTATTAAACAGTTGTGGCAACCACAGGTCTGATGGAAATAGTTGTTTTCAACAGTGGGGTTTTGTCCCAATTTAGCTGCATGAAGATACACTTTTGTCACTTAACTTTCTGTACTTGTTCACATACACATACAAACAATATAGACTGAATGCGTCCTGCTAATTTTGAACAGAGATATTAAAAAGATTTGCACTTTCTTAAAAACAGTTGACAAAATCCTTAATTGTAAACAGTATTCTCTCATCTCACAGTGTACACCACCATGTTAACCAATCCTAAGCAATGGATTACTTTATCAATTTACAAAGTGATTGTAATTGGGTACAGCTGATAAAGACTGCTGATGTGTTTAAGACAGTGGAATTGTTGGTCCATGATACTTTCTACACATTGATCCAAAATGTATGTGAACATGTGCTAGTTTTATGGTTCAATTAATTGTTTTAAACTGTTATCTGTTGACTTTTTACTGCCAGATTTTTAACCATAGTTATTTCATGCACAGAAGAAAAAGCCCAACTAACACCTTGCCTGATAAAAGGCTGTCTGAATTAAAATTGGGCCTTTTTATTGCTCTTCTAGTTGGATTAGCTCATAAAACTCAGCAACCTAGAACATAATATAAGATGTATATAAAAAACTAAAACACAATTACATCAGAGCTCTGAACAACAGCTTAAGCAAATGATAGATGGTGCTTGGGAAACAGATCAGTGTCATTGCATATCATGTCACATTCCCCACCCCTACAATTCAAAAGAAGGAGTTGTGTTGAATCACATCTTGTATTCAGAATTGAGTTGAGATTGTGTTGGCCTAATGGCAGAGTAACAGAGAACAGTGCTCTCTGCAGCTGCAATGTGAAAACTAACACAATCTTTGGTGATGGTAGAAAGTTTGAAAATCAGGTCTTATAGGTTTAAAATACCCACAGTTACCTTCATAAACATTATTATAACTTGTGAATAATGCTAACAGCCAGATTGGCAGGTTTCATTCTGTTAGCCCCAGTTGTACGTCTGTCACTATTAACTTTATTTAAAGTGATGTGGCTTCCACATGTATCAAACATAATGGCAAAAAGGTTGTTCATCACATTTACACGTAATGTAGTTCTTGTCATAGAGACATACTAACCACATATGATCATTTACTGTTGACATTTGGTTGCCTGGATATTGGTGTGGTTGCCATGACATTTTAAGGGACTATTCCCAAACAGCAGCATGATTTTAGAAGCAGCTAGTTCACACCACCACTGAAATATATTCCCTAGATTTTTAGTTGGGAAATCTCCTGTGAGCAGCAGAAACATGTGGCCATGATTGAGCACTACACTATAAATAGTTTGCTAGTTTCATTTATTAAGTGTAGGTTTACCAGTGTTTTTGTGCTAGCTCAGTATGCTGTTACGGATTGATCAAATTGGGCTGCTACCCTTCGAGTGAGACCAAGGCATGCTGTAAAAATAGTGTGTCAAGGCTACACAACAGAAAAACCAATCCCACTGTCTTTCCTTTCACAATATAAGCAGTCCACCAAGTGGTGAAACAGGATTACACTAACAGCTAATTTATAAAGTGTACACTTCTGACATGATTCTTTCCATCTGTCTTCTAATTATTTGATTTCTCTGATCCCCTCTCTCAAACTGTGCTTCATTTGCAGTGGTGCTAAGGGAGGAAGGAGTACAGGAAAAAAAGGAGTTACCTGGAGGGTCTCCGTCAATCCACATTTCAGTTGGAGTGAGACAAAAAGGCACGGAGGGAGAGAGAGAAAAGAAAAAAGGAGTACGAGTCGTGTCTGCTCTTGGCAGCTGTTCCAGCAGCCTGTTTCAGTGTGTTGGCTGTTATTTTGTTCCTGCGTTACCTTTTTGATAAATCAAGTCATATTTTTAACTTTAATGTGAGATATAACTGCTGTAAAAAGAAAACATCACTAGCAAGAGTGTTTTATTTTGTTCCATCATTAATTTCTAAGGTTTTTTTTTTGTTTCCTTTTTTTTGTTTATCAACCCTTTTCGGCTGTGAGTAGCAGGAGCTTTTATTCTCCAAACTATCGTCGACCCCCCTTCCTTATCTAGATAGGACCTGATAACCTGGTATTCCTCAAGCACCTGAAACTGGCAGCTATTCTCTTTGTGTCTGTGTGTTTGGGGAGCTCTGTGACCACAGCTTAAGCACCACTCAGCCTTCTAGTCACCTAAGCCTAACTAAAACCAGCCAGCTCAAGCCTGGTCCAGCCCAGTCCAGCCTGCTCCGATCATCTGGACAGGGTAAGGTTTGGAGCACATTTACACACTTGCATACTCAATTTTTCTTTTCTTTTTTTACAAGTTGAGTTTTTTTTCTGCGGAAAATAAAGCTGTTTTCTTCTTCTACTTCAGATACTCAATTCTGTGTAGACGTGAGGAATATGACTGCTGAGACTCTTAACTTCGGCCCAGAATGGTAACTGTCTGATCTGATTTCTTTACATCAATTTACCACATTTTTATATTAGTACTGAATACAGGGAGAAGTATCTCCTGAAGAAAATACACGTGATTGCTTTCATGATGGTTGGATAGATTTTTAGTAACCATGTCAATTTATAGACGTAATGGAGTTTAATGTGTGTTAGGATTTGACTGTAATGTGTGCTTTACTTACTATTTTTTTAACTTATTTCCCATGTTTTAAAGAAATCTTGACATAAATCTACACATTCTGTTATTTTGTCTGGATGGTAATGGTGTTCATTACATTTAATGGCATTTGCTCATTTGATAACGAGATTGTTATTTTTTTGTGTGTGTGTAAAATTGATATTTTTGCCTGATGGTGGAAGGAAACATCAGGGGGTTGATTTAAAAACTGGTATTAAATGCAATCCACGGCATATTTGATAGAAATCTGTCCCTAAGACGCCTTGTCAAGGACCAAATCAGGAACCATCTTCTGGGGACCACGATTGTCCATCATAGATTTCATGGAACAAGACCTAGTCAAAACCCAGTTTATGGCTGGACTGTGTATGGTCAGACAAGCAGACTATTCCATCCTGAAGTGTGCGGTAGATTTTAATGAGCGGCAGCTTAGAAAGACCAATGGCCAATGGAGCAACTCCATGACTTATCCCACAGTTTCACTTTTATAAGGCTGGCCTCACCGGTAGTTGATTAATAAATAAGCCATTTGACAGAGGATTAAATAAACTATTTTGATAACCTGTTAATTGAGTAATGTTTCATGCAAAAATGCCAAATATTTGCTGGGTTCAGCTTTTCAAATGCGAGGATTTTCTTGCTTTTCTTTGTCTCATATGATAGTAAACAAAATATCTTTTGGTTGTTTGAACAAAAGCTATTTGAAGACATCATCTTGGACTCTCACAAAAGGTGATTTTTTTCCCACTTTTTTTTCTGACATTATATGAACAGTCATTAATCAAGAAAACAATGGGCAAGTAAACTAATGATGAAAATAATTGTTAGTTTCATATTTTTGTAGTCTTCAGTTTGCTAGCACTCAATCTCTAACAGCCTGTGACTGCGGTGTGCATTCTTGGTGCAGTGCCAGCCTCGCAGAATATTTCTCTCTCTACACATCTGCAGCTGCTTTTCTCTCAGTGGCCCTTCTAGCCCACTTTAATCCATGCACCCTATTAATACAGCTATATAGTGGCCAGTTCATGGGCTCACCATGCACAGCTGTCTGGCCAGCATGTTTACAAGTCTGTTAATGCCTGTTAGCGTTACCAAATTATTTAGACCATTTGAGGTTTAGTTGGCAGTAAAGTCGGCGAGGATGTTAGTCATCGTGGTAGAAGTGAAAACCTTCTGCCTCACGTTTTAGATCCATGTCAGAGCTATTAGGCCAACCTTTGCTGTATAAGACTCTCACAAAGGGTTATTAATGTTTACATTTTAGTGTGGAAGATCTTTTAGATACTATGCTTGTTTGCTCGTTGGGGAGGGAAGCAGAATTGTCTAATTTAAATACAGGTGAAGTGAATACAAACATGCAAAGATATTAATTATCTCACCCACTGGCATGCTTCCCCAATTCTCTTAATATTCATATTAGTGGCTTATTTTTACCCTCTGTGATATGCCATAAACTGTCTTTCCATGATGTTTTCCTTTTACCTCTTACATCCCACACCCACCTCCACACCTCAGAGTGCCATGTGGTTTTGATGTTGGGCTGTGACTCAATGGCACGTTTTGTACAGGCATGTGAATGCAGCCATTGTTAAACCGCAGGCCTTGGAATCTGGCCTGCTAGTAAGAGCTTTTTAAAATGAAATCTTGAGATTGGAAAGCTAATATATCATCTGTGTTGAGCCAAGTGTATTCAGGGGACCTGTGTAGGAGGATGGTCGACTTATTATCACAAAATATCTAGTAAATATTTTTTTTTCCCCTGCTGCAAGATGGATGCCATGAGAGATTTCTTTCTCCAGTTCAGATTAATAGGAATTCTATCACGCTTACATAATACTCTGTACCAATTCACACTAAGTTATTTATAAGTGTTATTTCTACATTGAATTTCAGCTCCTGTCAGTAGACAGAAAAAAATACTGCAAAGATGTGGCTTTAAAGGTTCAGTCAGTCATTTCCTGTTGAAACACTGACAAGTAACCAGAAGCTTTGGTTACTGGTTGATTTGACACTGTTAAAAATGTATACACAAGTACAGGTTTACCGTAGCATCAAACATTCCACCCACGTCTTGAGATTCAAGAAGTATTGAGATTAAAAATGCATGATCCATATTGTTAAAGATTCCTGAACTCTTGCTCACACAGGCTCCGTGCACTGTCCAGTGGGGGGAGTGTGACGTCCCCCCCTCCTTCCCCCGCCATGCCAAAGTACAAGTTGGCCGAGTACCGCTACGGCCGAGAGGAGATGTTAGCACTTTATATCAAAGACAACAAGGTTAGTGGGAAAGCGCTACAAAGTTTCTCTCAGGACTGTTGGAATCGCCAAATAAGAAATTGTCTTCAAATGCTTAGTAAAGTTGAGTAAGCTTAAAGGGATCAAGCACTTTCTAAACACCAGCATTTAAACTTATATTGGCTTTCCCCTTTTACAAAATAAAAACCTGTTTGTTGGTCATTTGTTTTTTGAAGTCAAACTAGTTTTTGGGAGACAGTATTGTCATCCTAAATGATCATTGTTGTTGGTTTTAGGTCCCAGAGGATATGCAGGATAAGGAGTTTGCTGCTATTCTGCAAGATGAGCCCATGCAGCCACTGGCACTGGTGCCTCTCACTGAGGAGGAGCAGGTCTGCTACAAATGCACATCCACAAATACACTGATACCTGCAAATGTTGAACTCGGCAAGCCATATTCCATTGCGATACAACCCCAGTTTCAAAGCGAGCAGTTTTGTTGGTTGACAGATGTGACTGTGAGTTCACATTCCTCACATTCCTCCCTTTTGCTCTTTCCATTCTCTCTCTGCAGAGGAACTTCTCCATGTCTGTGAACAGTGTGGCGGTGCTTAGGCTCATGGGAAAAGGGGTGGGCGGGGCTGCCCCAGCTGGAGTGGTCCGAGGACGAGGGGCCACACGAGGTGGTCGAGGTAAAAACTAAGGGCCAAAATAAACTCCCAGACACCCATTAGAAGAGAAACTGCATTGATTCAGCCTAAGTGCGCTCATAATGAATCCATAACCACTTGTGCTCAAACTAACATGAGTCCAACAGAAACAGAAATGCTGCCCAAAATCCTTGGCTGAAACTATAATTGCTGTTATCCAGGGAACGTAAAAAGTGTTTATTCAAGCCAACCACTGAAGTGAATATTTCCTCCTTTTCTTCCACCATCTTGATGCAGCACACTTCCTCTTGGCCTGTCTAAATAGTCCTTCTTTTGTCCAGCCACACCTGTCTAAAGTCTCAGGGCTGATGAACTCACCTTGTCTACACACACCACTCTGCACATAGAAAAGGCCAATGTAAACACTAGCCGTCCGGTTCAGCACATCCACGTCTTGGAAGAATGCTGCTGTGTGGGTTTTATAGTTTGTGCTTGTGTGCGTGCGTGTGTATGTGGCTGCCTGCAGCTTGAAAGAGATACAAGCAAATTACATATATGTACACGGCATATTGTTAAGTTATTCAAGTATTTGTTCAATTATTTAAAAAAATATAGTAAAATATTAGGTTGATTTAACAGAAAAGAGCACATTAGAGTAGAGAGTGATGGAAACCATCCTAGGTGGTTTATCAAGTTCTCTCATTCAGATAGTGATGATAATACTAAATATAAACGCCCTCTTCTTCGTGTGACTATAATCAGGACGAGGTCGTGGTGAAGGTGGATTCTACCAAAGAAGTATTGAAGAAGCGGAGGTGGGTTTCGGACGCAGCGTCCGAGAGATACACCGCAGCCAGAGCTGGGATGACCGGTAAGAAAAACCCAGCACACACTGCTGAAGTCATATAAATTATGGCTCCAGGGGGCTCCATGGCACAGGAAAGGCATCTATTGTCACTGTTGACAGAAGCTGTCATCCAGTGTAATTAACTCAGGAATCCTCTCTGGTATTTTTTGTAGACTTTAGCTCTTGTGGGTTGATTTGGCCGAGTTAAAATGTATCAGTAGTGATGAGTTGCAAGTTTTGCCTGGACAAATTTCTTAAAGAAAAAATCTACCTGAAAGAGCCAATTAGTGCCCTACCCAAGGAATGGCACCTTAGGGGCTTAAAGCTTGGGCTTAGCCTCTACACTACCTATTTTTTTTGCGACTGTTTGGTTTATTGCTTTCCCCCCTTTCCTCAGGGGCGAGCGTAGATTCGAGAAGCCGCTGCGTCGGGAGGTGGGGCGTCCTGGCTTTGAAGAGACTGTTGGTCCCGTGGTTCCAGGAAGGAAGGAGTACACAAGGGCTGACAGCGATAACTGGCGCATCCTCCGGGAGGAGCAGGAGGAGGAGGAGGGGGTGGAGCCGGGTACCAACTGGAGACTTGCTGGAGCCCGCAGGGATGGTACGATAAATGCAAACAAACAAACACTTCTTTATCTATTGCAGTACTACCTCAAACTCGTGTTTGTTTAATATGAAAGCTGTACAAAAAAAAGCAAAGGCATTTATTTTGTTTTAAAATGCATGTGGCAGGCCACACACTCTTGATATGATTTTATTAACCAGTATGGAGGCATTGTTGCGTCAGCTAAGGGTTTATTAAACTAGTGGTTTGAGGGGTTTAATGTAGTGCTGGGTAATAAATCAATATTATATAGAAATTGTGATATGAGACTAGATATTGTCTTATAATTTGGATATTGTAATATGACACAAGTGTTGTCTTTCCTGGCTTTACAAGCTGCATTTCAGTAAAATTAAGTAATTTTTGTGAATGTTTTTGTTACCAGACTGTTGTAGCTGTTCTATTATTTGCCTTTACCCACGTAGTCATTAAATCCACGGTACTGATGATTATATATAAAAAATCCGATTGTAAAAATATTTTGTGAAAGCACCAAATGACCAATATGACCAAATGTCATATTGCCGCAATATTGATATCGAGGTAATGGGTCAAAAATATCGTGATATTTGATTTTCTCTGTATCGCCCATCCCTAGCTCAGTTATCTGCTAATTTCAGTGTAATTGCTTTGTCAAAACACGTGTAGACTTAGCTGAAAAGCAGCTAAACTCAGCCGCTTTGTATTGAACAATCAAAATTTAGACCAAGCTATGTTGGACCTGGAACATATTGCATATCCTTGGCAAACAGGCCTGTTTGGTATTTTATTTAATCAATAATATGCTGTGGCTTTAAGGAATTAAAAAGTTGGATGTGACTATTCAGGTTATTGTAATCACACAGTGTGTTGGTTCACACTTAAGGCTGGGCCTCAGTAGTAGAAAATGATTTATACTGCTCCTTACTCCAAAGAGAAGTTGTGACAATGTTTCCAGCAAGTTAAACTTTAACAGTAGATATAGTGACATCTAGTGGCAGTTGGTGATTTCTAAAAGACACAGTAGGGTTTTACTGGGCTGAAACAGAGCTGGACCACGACAGGTGGAGGTGGGATATAACAGACCCCTAAGTCATGACTACATGATTGTCTGGGCAACCGCTGTAACTTGGAGATGTGTTACTCATATGAAAACTTGTTACTGTAAATTTTTTGTAAGTTGGAACCTGCTCTGTTTCATTGATATTTTCCTGACTTGCTTACGACAGTATCCTCACTGATGGCGGTCAACTCTTTGTCAGATGGTGGTCCTCGCTCAGCAGGCTGGCGAGAGCATACTGGTCCAGGTGAGAGTCGTCGAAGGAAGTTTGATTTTGATTTCCGTGACTCTGAGGGCCATGGTGGTGGCCGCCGGCGTGCAGGCAGTGAGGGACAGGAGGATGACAGGGACGGCCTGCCAGAGTGGTGTACAGACGAGGAGGACGGGGAGATGGGCACGTTTGACTCCTCTGGAGCTTTCATGACTATGAAGGTGCGTTTTTCTAATATTTGCAACCCCATATTCACAATAGCAGACTCTGAGTGAAGTACCTGTTCTTGTTTTGGTAAAGGGTTATCTTGTATTTCCCTCATGAATGTCAAGATTTGTTAACACTCTTTCGTTTCCTCTTCTTCTCTTGGTCGTTTTCTGTCAGAAGGGTGGCAAGGAGACAATCCTGGAGGACGAGTTTGAGTTTAAGGGGATAGAGGAGGAAGAAGAAGAAGATGAAAACTTTGCTGACATTGACAGGAATAGTGCTGAAGGAGACAAAGACAATGGTGATCTTTTCTTTAAATGATGATTTTAGAATGTTTTTGGAATACATAGGGTTTTCAATGCCAGCCTTATTGTTGCATACATGTTCAATGATAAATGGATTTAAAAGCAAAATTGGAATGTTACAACAGTATATTGTTTACATTTTGTCCATACAGTTTTTTTTCTAGTTAATCACGAGCCTGGGATAAATTACTAATGATTTTGGCATCTTACTTAATGTTTTTTTTCCTTCCTTTCCTCCACTCTCACCTCACAGAGAGTAAAGAATGTGGCTCTGCAGTAGGGGATGCTGAGACAAAGCCAGCATCACGTTCTTCTTCTCCTCCAGCTCTCCAAAACTGTTCCCCTCCAGCTCTGGAGCCTCGGCCCAGCAACGCTGGCCCAGCGGTGGACAACCCTCAGCTAAACAACAGCCACCCTTTCAAGGCCAGCAGCATGCCCAGTGAAGGTATGCCTTATTCCATGTGTTCCATCCTTTTTTGTTTTAAGTACACGTGTACAACACAAACATATTCAGTTAGCAACGTTGTTATGCTTTTTATTGCGCTATGGACATGCGCTTGTTTACTGGCTCTGCTGTTCCTGCTGTATCTGATACAGAGCTAGTAGGTGGCTCTACCTGCCACATCTAACTTCACCATCCCATAAATAGAAACACTAAAAATAGGGCCCATTGTTTTACTAATGTTACTTGTTGTTTTTGTGTCAGACATGGCTCCGATAGGGGGCTCCAAGGCCCAGCTGAGCCCTAGCGCCCCCACCTCTTCCAATCTGCCTCCCCCACCCCCTTCCTCTGCTGTTCCTCTCCACCCTCCACCTGGAGGAGACACAGAGGATGATGAGGGCATGAAGCACCTGCAGCAGGTAAGAACAACAGGTTCATGCAGTGGTCTCAGAAACTAAATATAACTGTAACAGGAAGGACATTTACCTCTAACCAACTAGTGATTATTTTGCTACATGATATTCTAGAGTCATTACGTACTTAGTTACTAATAAAACGGAGCATCTGTTAGATGTATCCCCATCTAAAACATGTAAACACTTTTTTACTTTTGGATCAGTCATGGCAGATCCACCTGATGATTAAGCTGAAATGAAAGACCCAAGCTAAATGCCGATTAAGCTGAAATGAAAGACCCAAGCTATATGCCGAAATGCTCTGTCTACACAAAAGTGATGTGATGGTGTAATGAAAGCCTGTATGTGTAGGAGGCAGAGAGGATGGTGGCATCACTGCAGGACACTTCTTTGGAGGAGGAGTGTTTCACCCAGGCGCTGCAGCAGCAGCAAGAGAGCAGGAACACAGCAGCTGCTCTGCCACTGTCACATGAGGCCGCCATGAAGTGGTTCTACAAGGACCCACAGGGAGAGATCCAGGGTATACTCACACACCGTGGCGTCTTACACTTATACATGCAAGCACAGCATATCGATCCATAAATATGTCTATCCCACCCGCTACCAGGTCCATTCACCACAGTGGAGATGTGCGAGTGGTTCCAAGCTGGCTACTTCACCATGACCCTTCTGGTGAAGCGGGGCTGCGACGAGGGCTTCCAACCCCTTGGTGACGTCATCAAGATGTGGGGCCGCGTGCCCTTCGCCCCAGGGCCCTCCCCGCCGCCCCTGCTGGTGAGACAGCCACCACCAACGCAGCGCCCGCAGCCCACCCGAGGGCCCGCCGGGACTGTGAGTCAGAGCTCAGCCAACGTAGAGGATGGGGAGGGGAGGATGCAGAGGAGAGGGAAGATTGATAGACAGGTTACGGTAAAAGACCAATGATTCATTTAAATTCAATTTAACATGAAAGATTTCTTTAAATTGACCCCACCTGATTTTGAGACATGTCATTTTAATTGTTACTGCTTGTGTGTTATAATATCTAGCTTAATTTATCAATATTTACACCACAGTCATAACACCATACAATGCCGTCAGTAAAAGTCACTGGTTGCATCGGAACGTGAATGTCACAGTTGATGAGATCTTTTTACATCTTTAATAGCATATTACATTTGACATAATCTTCTTTCTTTGCATTATTCAACTACATATGGACAGCTGTGTTTTTGGTATCTTATTTCTTAGCTTTATCCCACTACATATGGACAGCTGTGTTTTGGTATCTTGTGTTTGCATTGTTTTGACTTGTGATCGCTGTCTTCTTTTCAGGGAAACCTGGACCAGGACCGTCTGAAAAAGCAACAGGAGCTGGCAGCAGCAGCTCTTTATCAGCAGCTCCAACAGCAGCAGCTATTCCAGCTCATTAACAGGTCGGCCTATGGGGGGGATATAGGTTTCACCTTACATGTCTGGACTAGTGTGTATTAATTTGTTGGTTTGTGACCTTGTTTCTGTCATTTTACAGAGGAGATGTTGACTTTACTTTCAGTGTTTGACTTAGCTTTGTTTGTTCCAGGTGCAGTGAGCAGGGTATGATGCCTTCGATGAATAGGTCGATGTCAGTGCCAGATACAGGGTCCATGTGGGACATGCATACCTCAGCTTCACAGCCGTCAGGTACATTCTAGTCTACACCTGGATGTGTGCACGACAACACGTCTGTACCTTTTTGTATGATGCTGAAATAACCCTATATTATTTCCATGTAGGCGGTGAAGCCAGTCTTTGGGACATAACAATGAATCCTTCTACTCAGGGTCCAACTCTCGAACAGCTTCAAAAGGTGGGTTCAGTTGTGAGACTAAAGCCTTAGAAGGCAAACTCATATCTACATTTTGCTAAGTTTCTTGTTTTTGTCTTCACTGTCTTTTTGCTGTTTAATTGTTAGCTGGACAAATTGGGAACAATGCTCGCAGGCACAATAACCGTAATTAAAAGATGTCAGATGTAAAACCAGGACTGAGTAAAACCTTTTTTGTTGCTTATTCTAATCTCAGCGTATGCCTCATTTGACACCTGATGTTTTCCTTCCAGCTGCAGCAGGAGAGGCGAGACGCTGAACTCAGGGCAAAGCGCGAGGAGGAGGAGCAGCGTAAGAGGAGGGAGGAGAAGAGGAGGCAACAGGAGGAGCAAAAGAGGAGGGATGAGGAGGAGCTCTTCAGACGCAAGCAGGTGAGTTGAAGAGGGATATATTTCCCTTCCCCAAATATTGAGACCGTTTTGTTTCAGATTTTGTAAACTGAAAATTTAAATGCCTTTTCTTTTTTCTTTTACAAGAATAGTTTGACTTTTCATGTAACAAGCCTGGCTCATTTGAATGGCAAAACATTTTAAGCACTATTGTTTTAAATTATCGTTATTATGCTCAATGTCAAGTTAGAGATCACTATTGGTAATCATGAAATATGACTTGATTATCACATGATTCTGTTACAAGATGAAATGCAACGAGAGTGGCTTTAAACGCTGTTTACCAAGTAATAATCATCTTTGTCAAATCTTCCTGTAGTGTCGTCAGCAGCAGGAACTGATCATGAAGTTGCTGCAGCAGGCCCCCCAGCAGCAGGGTCCTGGGGCAAGCGGCTCAGGCTGGAGCGGGGCTCCCTCATCTGGGCTATCCAAGTCAGGAAAGCCCTCGACTCTGGCTCTGCTGGAAATGCAGCAGGAGGCAGAGAGGCTCCTGAAGCAGCAGCAGCAGCAGAGGCAGCAGCAGAGAGACCGCGTGAGTTTCAGCAACTTCAATTAAATGTTTCAACGGTTTCATATAGAAACTCATCCCATTGTAGAGTATGCCAATAGGAAATTAGTACAATTTGTTAAAAATGATTTCTCTCTGATTCCAGCACTCCGGCATGTCAATGGGGAGCTCCTCCATGGGAGGGCAGTGGGTGGATGGTGTTGGCATGTGGGGTGGGCCTGGAGGTATGGAGGGTAAGGGCAGCAGTGGAAGCTCTTCAGGCAGCATGGGCATGTGGGACGAGGCTGTGAAGAACCAAACCGGCCTGCGTGGTAACAGCAACAACAACATGGGCTTGAAGAACAGCCGCAGCAGCCCTTCACTCAGGTACATGAGAACAGATTTATGCACAACAAAGGAATATGTAACAACCTTTTAAAAATACTGTACCCCCCACTTCTGCGGCAGAGAGTACTGTGATATTCATTTATATGTGTATTGATTTTGGTTAGTGGAACATAATGTGCACTGAACCCTGTTTATCATCTGCAGTGAACAGTACATGATGCGTCGTAAGCGGACGGAAGAGGAGGAGAAGCTGCTGAAGCTGCTGCAGGGCATGAAGCCTCAGGACGGCTTCACTACCTGGTGTGAACAGATGCTGCACGCTCTCAACACCTCTGCCAACAACTCGTCCTCCTCTCTGGATGGTAGGCTGCTCACCTTTGATGTATTTAGCAATCAAGGATGAGGAAAATGAACCCTACACCTACAAGCTGATTGCTATGTGTTAAAAATGCAACACATTTAGGTATTTAGTAGGACTGAACCAATAATGGTTTTCAAAACAAACAAATAGCGATATAAAAGAAGGCAATTAGCTAATCACATTCTTTCAAATGTGAAATATTTGGTTAAATAGTTGCAACATTTGATTTTTTTTATTTCCTCTTCATTATTTTGTTTACTGTTTTCATGAGATAAATGCTGGAATAATGTTGCATATCACAGATTGTTTCAGATTTTTCATTTATCTTGTATTACTTTAACATGATTGTAGAAGGTGCAATATGTAGCAAAAAAGTAATCACAAATCGAATCATAATCACAATAACTATCAGGAAAAACACAATTAGAGTTTTTTCCCCAAATCGTTCAGCCCTAGTATTTAGGTACTTGAAAGTACGTTATTCTCAACATATAACCCCACATTTTCAGCATGCTAATTATTTAAACTTTGTCTTTATTAAGTTGCCACAATTGTGGCATACCTGAAGGAGGTGGAGTCTCCCTATGCAGTACTGGACTTCATCCGGTCCTATCTAGGGGACACAGTGGAAGCCAAAGAGTTCGCCAAACAGTTTCTGGAGCGACGTGCCAAACAGAAAGCCAACCAACAGAGACAGCAGCAGCAGGTAGGCCTGACACGTCATTTACCAAAAATATTACCTGTTGGACACAATCCTTGCTGCATTAACTAAATCTACCTAAAACTATTAAACCAAGACTAGGAAGTGCTGTATACCATCACACATTAACTAAATGAAGAAAGAAGAGCATATGCATACTAGTGAATGCTGTTTTTATGTTAAGGTTCGACTTGTAAACACAACGATGTATGCTTATTACAATAATAGGTAGAGATGCACCAAATGACCGGCTGGTGACCAGAACTGGCCGATTTTAACGTCATTGGACATGACCTGCCTTTTATTTTGACATATGCCGGTCAAATACGCTTGGGCGCCACATGATTTACATTGTGCAACATCAGCACCACACGTGCACATGCAGGGTTTCTGCCATATGCATGTAGCAGCGGTGCACTGCCGCTCAGTCAGCTGTTCATGAAATGTCATAAAGTTGTAATTATACACGGCTTTGCACAGTCTACTGATCTCAGGCGAACAGTCAGCCGCTCGCTCTCTCGCCTATGAGGCTGAAAAACTGAAACATGAAAACCACAGTATTCCTCTGACAGCTGTATTAACGTTAGTGTTTAAAACGCTTTCCAGGTTAGTGGGGATGCATACCGTTCAAAACCAACGTTAAAAACGTAGTAATCTTCCCCCAGCGTTTAGTTTTGTTGCTAAACTGTGTGTAAAAAAGGCAGTGGTATTAAATCATCTTTTTCAGGTAACACACCTAGGGAACGGTCTACTTGTTGGATTGTTCCGAGGTAACAGTTGGTAGCTAACATTAGCAGATAAGTTGGTTGACAGCAACTGTATTGTTCATATTTATGCAGAATAAGAAATTAAGCAAACTTGCCAAAAAAGGAACTAAACACTGTTTTCAGGTACCATTACTATTGACGTTCTAACAGGCTTGAGTGTGTGTTTGTGTGTTTTGAGAAATATCATTATTTATATATTTAATTGCCATTACCTATTATATGAAGGCCTACAGAAGTTTAGTTTGCTAAATATATCACTTTTTTTTTTTAGATGAATATTTGATGTGAAAAGAAGGAAATGGTTCTTCCATAACATTGCACTTTAGATGTGTGTGAATTTCCCACACCAGGAGTAATTTATACTCGTTATCTATTGCAGAAAAGATAGAAAATAAATATTTGTGCGTGCTGTGAATTGGCCAGAAAAAAATCTAATCGGAATCAACTAAAATCGTTATCGGCTGGTCAAACTCAATGAAAAATCAGGAATCAGCCTAAAACTCGTAATTGGTGCATCTGAATTAACAGGCTACATGAAATAAAATGGCTATAAAAGATGCCTTTTTAAAGATTATTACTTTTCTGAAGTTTATTTCATTGTGACCATTTTAAATTCCTCTTTCTTTTTATATATCCAAGTTATCAAAGGAAGTGGCTGGATTGAACATGAACTTCCCTCTGCAGGTACGTACATATAGTTTTTGTTCTGTACATGCAAGCACTGATGGAGCGGAGTTGTTAGTGGGAACCACAGTGACGTTGATGTGTATTTTCGCGTCTCCCGCTGCTACAACAGCCCTCCAATTTCCAATTATTATTTTTTAACCAACAAAACATTGCCTAATGTAACTAATGGCTCCTCCAAAATGTATTTTCTAATTGTTAACTGGTTTCAGAATGTCAAAACTGGGCCAGGAAACATCAAATGTCTGAACACAAATCCATAGTTTTTATATCATTCACATGGATCATTTATCCTTCAAAGCACCTGGGAGAACTCTCAATATGCCCACAAAACATCACTGTCACATCACTGCATCAAGTTCAGGACTCCAATATAAGGCTGACATCCATCTTTTTTAAAACATTAAAACAATAGTTGTGATACAGATAGATGCATTCTTCTTCTTTTAAAAACACTTGGTAGAGCCGTCACAAATATCAGAACGAGCATTTGTGTGATTGTCTTTATTTTTTATTTTATTTATTTTCCCTTTCTTCTCTTTTTAGGACTCAATGCGAGGTATGAATCCAAGCACCCTGCAGTCCATGTTTCAAGCTAACCACATGGGCAAGGCTGGTCTTTATGACAACCAGGGGGGAAAGATGAAGAAGAAACAGCCCATGATGCTGCACTCTGACCCCAGCATCTTAGGTACGTGACCTCGCCAGCATGTAATGTTTCTTCCTTTTGACATCATTTATCTGTAACCGGTTAGAATCAAATAGCCTGCTTTAAGTCTCTTGACCCCAAATTAGCATGTGATAATACAGAACACAACCTTTCAACAAGTAACACCAGCCACACACTTGTACATAGAGTTAATACACGAAGCGAGCTTAAATGTATTTATCGTCTGGAAACAAATGGGAGTTTAACAGAAGCAAAAAAGGACGATGCCCAACTTTCTGAAGCACCAGCAGAAAGTATCGCGTCTCCTTGATGACTTGTTTGCACCCACTCCAGGTGGGTAGGATGTGCTCGTAGGATTGGCTTTTGTCTGAAGTTTATTTATGTACCCATAAGCTGTTTGGAGCGTAAACCCAGGGATATTCTGGGATATGGTTCACTCTCAATGTAGATAGTAAACAGCTGGTCAAACAAGATTACTACACAGATTACTATATCTATTATTACCTTTAAGGTAATAATAGATATAGTAATCTGTGTAGTTTCAACTTTATTTATTTTTTATGGCGCGTGTAGTTCTGTAGAAAGAAAATAGTTCCTACATGAAACTGCACACAAGCAGGTCTGTAGATTATGCTCAGTAACCGGGTCATGATTTCTTGAAGTAGACCATCATATTAGAGAGAAGGCACAAATCTCGGTGGCCAATATCTCCAACACTGGGTAACTCACCAGAACACCCTAGATTGATGATTGATAAATAATGCTACAGGTAAGAGTTATAATGTTTTTATTTTGGGGTGAACCGTCCCTTTTTAACCTTTCCTGAACAGAGTGCGCTTCTTATAAAATTATTTCTGGCTCGCATTTAAACTATATCCCTGCCAGCCCCTTCTAAATCGCCCATGTCCCATCCTCCTCTGATCTTACTCTCCTCTTGTCTGTGCCATCTTTGCCCACCCCCTCCTCCCTGCAGGGTACTCATTCCACAACACGGGCGAGTGTCTGAGCCTGAATGAGATGGAGATGGTGGAGGATTACTGATGTGACGCAGCGCAGCAGCAATAGCTACCTGAGGCCTTCTGTCTTTTAATCAGACAAACCTGATAACGAATGTGCACTGCTGGGGGTACCGGGGAGGGGAGGGGTGTGATAGGAAGGGAGCAAGGGTTAGGGGAGGTGCAGGGTGGAGGCGCCTGGAGCTGCGCCTCCTACTCCTTCCTTCCCTCTGGCAAGAAAAAAAGGGCTCCCCTGCTGCACCAGTTGATCACTTGAGCAAGGGTGAGGAGGGGTGATGTTAAAAGTATGATGGGTATCCTCTGGCACTCAAAAGATTAAGCACCTTATACTGAACTAATGCACTTTATTGAGATGGGATTTGAAATTTTTTTTCTTTGTGTGTGAGAATATGTGTGTGTTAGTGTGTGTGTGTGTGTGTGAGAGAGATAGAGAGAGAATGTGTGTTGGGAATCAGTGCACATACGGTATGTGTACATACACATTATCTGTGTGGCTGGCATCAGAACTGGAAGGGGTCGGTGAAACAGTCGGTGGGGTGAGTGGTTTTCAAAGTCAGGGGGACCTTTTAGTTGAAACCTTATCAGACAGCAAATCCTTTCTCAAAAGACAAACACTGTTGATATTTCTCTTGTTAAGCATTTTTTTACGTTTATATAAAAATTAAAGCTATTGAAAAATGGATGATAAAAAAAAAACTTGAAGATTTGCACTTGCCTAAAAAAGAAATAACAAAAACAACAAAAAAAGTCAAATGGGGTTAGTTGTAGAAGTAAATATTTTTGCGAATGTGTGTGGATGACTGTAAGAGTGACTGATGTGTGAGGGTTGGTTTGTGTCGGTGATATACCAGTCTGCACAATTTATTTTTTTTCATTCTTCTGTTGCTTACAAAGATGTAAGAGGCCATTTTTGTCTTTTGTTTTGTTCAAATGGTAATTTTGTATTCTCATGTTTGGAGAGACTGTGTTTGTGTGTGTGTGTCCCTTCTCCAAACAGGGACTTGATCTGTATGTTTTGAGAGAGATGAATGAATGAATGAATGAGACAGAGAGAGAGGGCAATTGCACAACACATTATTTCTCTCACCAGCTCTTCATCCCCATATAGACTAAATAGAAATGCATACATTTGTAAATGTTAGCTTTGTGCTCATTATAAGATGACCACCACTAGTTTATTCCCCTTAGCCTCTCCACGTGGGGAGCTGTCGCTAGACCTGTGAAGACTAGCAGGCAGGGCAAATCATGAGGGACATTACTGTGTGTTTGCATCAGAATGAGACTTTGTGTGTATGAGTGTGTATGTGTGGTTTCAGAGTGCATGTTCATTTACTGTTCATAGAAATGAGTTAAGACTACAGGTACTCATTTTGGATACATGTGCTTTTTTGTATGTGTATGAATGCACATTTGTGCCTAAGAAATTGGATAGGGTGCGTGGCCATTGAGACATTAACTCTTTTTTGAGAGCAAGTGTGATGTGTGTCAGTGCTCAGCACAGTGTATGTAAAGTATGTAAGTTTATATCGTCAATATTTCTAGTTCAGTCTAGGGGTGATCCAACGGAAGATTAGTCCGGTCTGTTTTCCTGGGATGTGATCACGTTGCCTTTTGTCAGCTCTCGAACTTGTGAATGAAAGGTGTCGAGTTTCTGACTCTGGAAAAAAACAAACAGCATCTTAATGTGCAAGTGCACAGAACGGTGCATGAAATGTTAGCATATTGTGTTACTTATTCGTTGTTGCAATTTGATAATGACGAGTTTTCTTTTTTAATGAAAAATATATATGAATATATACATTATATACAAAGTTTAAAAAGTATTTCGACTAAGATAATGAGCACTTGGGGCTGCTATTTTTGTTTTGTGTTATAATTTTTTTTTTCTTAATTTTTTTTCTTCATTTTGTCTCATCGCCATGTGAAGTGTGTGTGTGTGTGTGTATTATTTCTTAAGAAAATATTGAATGTATTCCAAAAAAATGACAAGAAACCCGTGCTGATACCAGATTTTTTTTTCCTCAGAAGATTTCAAAAATGGAAACAAAATACAAAAAAGCTTCAAAGTGTTTAGCAAGAACTTTTTTTCTATTTACACAGTTGAAAAAAAAAAACTGGGGACGGACACAGTTGAACACACTGCCTCTACAATCCTGGTCGTACAAAAAGTGACTAAGAATTAAAGGAAAAGACTCTTTCTATTCCATACTGGAGCTTTGGTTGTTTACAAACCACATGGATATCAGTGGGTGCAGTTTTTTGTTTCCTATTTTTCTTTTTGTTCCCACAAAAGACGGGTGGGGTTTGCAAGTGCGC
Source organism: Etheostoma cragini (assembly GCF_013103735.1). NCBI lineage: Eukaryota > Metazoa > Chordata > Actinopteri > Perciformes > Percidae > Etheostoma > Etheostoma cragini. Next base: position 11,363,867 of record NC_048425.1, read on the forward strand.
TTCTGCCATATGGACGTTGAGTGGTGTTTGGGGGCGGGGGGGGGGGTTAAGGAAGAGTGGCAGGTATCACAAGAACGAGATCCTCTAACCGGACCTTTGTGTTTGGTCGTGGATTTTGTGACTTGATTAACCACGGAGCGGAGGCGGCAAAATCAAGGATCTGTTCTGTTTTTTTGGAGAACGGAGTGCATAACCCTAGAGGGAAGGGAAGGGCAATAGGAGTACACCTGGTTAGTGCACTTGTCTTCACCTCAATCCCTCATAAGCACTCGCACCCTGCCCTCACCAACTCACCTATGCACTTTTGTTCATTCAAGCTGTGAGGTACCATTTTGGGGATGGGAGCACAACAGGAGGATTGCTATGACTTATGACAAAGTCACTGAAAAGATATTCCCAAACTGAAAATAAGAGACTCGAGAATCTCGTCTTCTCCCACCTCCTGTATATAACCATATTTTTGTATTATCTTTCAAAGTAGAAAGACAAATTTGCAAATGGATGAAGGAAAATTCATGAGACGATGATAATACGGAGTGAATGTTCTTCAAGAAAACCAATCTTTTGAATATAGTTTGCGATTGACTCGCTGTAAGTTTCCCTTATTTTGCTTGTGACCCTGGAATAATCGGGGATAGAAGAGGGTGAAAAAAAAAAAAAAAATACCATGGACTGAGGTGTTGGACATGCTGCAGTGGCTCCAAGACTGACTGATAATTACTTATCAAAATGGATGCTGCAGTCGCAACAAAGAGCTTATGCCAAGAGTGTTTGCACAGTGAAGAGGCAGCCGTGGGTCTGAAGAGCTGCTGGTGAGGATGCTTCTACTTTGTGCCCCAACCCGATGACTGCCTTGAGAGCTGTAGAGTGACTGAAGGAAGAAAAATCTTTGGCAATGGTAAGATATTCTTGCTTAATTTCTCGGAACTGTATATTAAGGACTTCATTTGATCCTTTTACTATTTGTTAATCTTGTGGCACCTTGTTTCTATTGTTTGAACAGTGTGGTGATGTCAGACATGCACTTTCTTTCTGTCTTCTCGCAGGAGTCTGGCTGTGCTTTATTTGCTGCCCTCTGCATGGAGGATCTAATCTACAGCCAACCCATGAACCAGTTATCCCTTAACCTGTCCTTTTGAACTTAAATCCTAAGAAACTTTTCTGTCTTGACCTCGGACTGGGCAGGCCATTGGCATTATCAGTTGGACAGTTACCGGATGAAGTTACAGGTTTACCGACCATGGAGCCCATCTGTGTTGGAAGTGTAAGGTTTAGGATTTGATCGGGCGCTCTCCAGCGAGAACGAGAATAAAGAAGCACGTATTGCCCAGATGTCATCACCCACCTCGGCCTGAAACACTCAGGTGGTTGCGTGAAGGTCTTCTAACCAGCGGGACAGAAGACCTACCCAGACGTCAGCTGTGTTGGGTTTTAATGGATGTGGCTGGATTACATCTTAGTCACCAGAAATCCCTGCAGCTGTGGAACTGGATGAACTGAAATAATTGTACAAAACGAAGACTTTGAAACATCAACAAAACACGAATACGTAGCTACATGTCACATAGTCTAGAGTTGCAGACACACTACATGCACACCTACAGCAAAAGCAACGGACACCCGGTAACAGTGGCTCTGCTCTGGAACCACATCTTCACACATAACGGGGCTACGGCGATATCAAATCATACACATTACAGACAGACACAGAAGCATCGTTGCTCACCAATATAAACGCTGAGCTTTGTAAATGTAAAAGTTTGTGTTTTGATTTTTCTCTCATAGTGGTTTTGATTTATTTCTCTGTTCAACATGCTTTAAATTGTATAGTGCAGTCCTGAACGGCTAACTGAAAATGTTTAAGTTGGAAACCACCTCCTTAACTGTCCTCTAAATTCAAAGAAAGAAATGAGCTTTCTACAAGACTGTTTACTGTTGGCGGTCTGTTCTGTATTAACTTGACGCGTGTACTTCTGATCACCATATACATTAGGATTTCGCTACAGAATAGAGTCTTTAATTAATCTGATTTTGTTGGTGGTTAGCTTTTGTTGCCCTTTTGGTTTCCTTAAAATGAAGAGTGGATGTGTTCGAATTTCCTGTTTAGATTATTGCTGAAGGTGCAGGCTTAATAAAGGGCTGAAGTCTGTACTGTCTGGAGCTGAGCTGACAGGGTGGGATGCACATAATTGGCTTAAAGCACAGACTCGTTGCTGTGTGCTAACTATTGTTGGGTATTCTGCTCTAGGCAAAACTGAACCAGAGTGACGGGTCGTCTTCAAAGAGATACAAGTTGGGGCTTTTTGGTAAAGGTTTTTACACTCCGGTGGACTTAAATATTTTGGATCAACTAGGTACTTTTTTACAGTTTAAGATGTGAAATTAGGCTTGTAAGGGGCAAAATTGTAAGAGCAAGCTTGCATGATTTGTAATATTTGTGGGTTTTGACACTAAACCTTATGGCGGGTCATAACTTGGCCCAGATTGCTTTAGCTCTGTCTGTGCACCGGGTAGTGCTGCTGACCATTTCTGATGGCGCTGAATAGATAAAGAATTGTCTGATCAGTTGTTGTGTTCTCTGAAAGGAAATTCTATGTTCAGAAAAGTGTCTTGTTCCTTGTATGTATATCTAATTGGATTGGAGAGATTTGTGCTTTTAGTCAACCAGTAGTTCTTTTTGTATCCTCAATAACGAAACAATATGTTTTTAAACCAAATGGCAATTGATGTTCATTGAATACCTTCAACTTAGACTTGTGATATAATTAGCTGAGGTTTTGGTGGATAGTTACCTGCTACAGCCACAGTAGGCATACTAAATGGTTCAGTCGCCAAATCAAAGAAATTGACTTTAATCATAAGATGATACTATCAAGTCTCTTATTTGTGAAAGACTTTAAAAAATACCTATGTTTGACATTTTTTAAAACTGATATTGTGCGGTATTAGGTGTTGGTCAGTCAGTCTGTCTACAAAAAGTCAAACAAGGTTGTTTGCGCTATGCAAGCTTTTATGATTAGATAAACTGCAATATTGTGTTGTTGTCCAAAAAGCCCTGGATTGGTTTCATCCTCTGAAAGATCCTGTCACGGCCTGCCCACTTAACGTTTTGAATTTGGTCATCTGGTTTCTTTGAACTCTGGTAACTATAATTTCACAAAAAATATTGGCCTAAAAGATGTGACTTTTTTTTTCTTCCCCCCCAGTCAACTCTGCTCCTGTGCTTAATAAGTCTTTGAATGTTGTTAAAATAGCAGCATACATGTAGGACATTTGGAAAAGAACAATTGAAAGATGTGTAAATAGTTTGGCTTTTGTTTGAAGAACAAAATAAATACTAAATAAATAGAGAAGTGTGTCTACATGCAGTGTGACTGTGTGTGTGTGTGTTTACATACAGGGTCACTGTGTGTGTGTTTACATACAGTGTGACTGGCTGTGTTTAGTGTAGTGCAAATCAAACATGGAGAAGACCCTCATACACAATCTCAGTCAGGGAAGGTCTCATCATTCCTGGAGGGGGGGGGGGGGGGGGGGGGGGGGGTGGAGAGATTTAACCAGCTTTAACCAGATTCTTTTATTCTTTTCTTCAATTTAGGACCCACAAAAATCTTGTTGTGAATTTAAAATGTTGAACTGGAGACAGTTAGTGTTCCAGTTAGAAAAGAATTTATTTCACTTCTTTTGTTGATTCAATTAGAACCACACAGCGGCCTATATTAGTCTTCATTTGATGTTGTGAGTTGGAGGAAAGCGCCTCTTAATCAAAAAGCTGTCTTTCATAGCATCACTTTTTATCACTTTCATCCTGTGCTAAGATAATGACAGCCAGATTCCCTAGTGGGCCGTATTAACTGTTTCAAACCAATGTGAACATAGCTCATGGTTGGCCCGACCCGGCCTCTCTTCATCTGCTGACAGACAAGCACAGCTGATGGGAACAGCCTGAGCGGAGGACTACTTCACCTAAAAGTCTGTGTGTGTCGGTCAGTCACAGTCACCTGCCTATTCACGATGTAAGATAAACTCGTGTGTGTTAATTCGCATCATGGACGTAGGCTGAGCATCCATGAGGGCCAGTCAGAAAAATAAATGAGCGCGTTATCGAGATCAGCGCAACTCTCGCGATCGTTCGAAACACATGGCCGCCGAGTATTTACAACTTCGCGCAATGAACTAGCTAGTGAATAGGAGCGCAAAATCCCGAAGTAGAAGAACGTCAATTATTTGTGTGCATCATTTGTACTCTCTGGCTTCAGGTGAAACGTTGACACCATCGACGGTGAACCGTTTATAGCCAAATAGAGCAGAACCAAAGGCCGGGCAAGCCACAACACAGGTTAGTAGCACCAGGCGGCTAGCATAGGCTAATGCTAACGTTAGGGACTTGGCGTTTTCTGTTGTGGGCTGACGGCTAAAGGAAACTTAAATATGTTGCCTTGTTTGGCAGCATCATTTGAGTTATATTAGAGTCGCAGCCCGTGCATTTAGTGAAGCGTGCACCAAATACACATGAATGCTAGTTTGGATGGGTTGGCACGTCACGACTAGCTACAGGTGTTTGTAACGTTATTCCTCTAATCAGGAAACGTCACTACTTACCTGATGTGTTTAGACTTGTGCAAAACTGTTATTTTTGCATTGTTTTGACATGTGTCTTCTTGTATGGTTGGCCTCAAATGTCCTGTCCTCCTGCCTACGTTATAGCTTTTCTCACTGTTTTCTAGGCTAGCGGGTGCTGTGATGTCCTCGACCCCCAGCAGACTCAAACACCCACACTGCAGGAAGAAGCACTATCCCAGTAGCACTTACCTCACCCACGTCTGACAGTCAACCCCCGGACACAAGGTATTCGGACCCCAGGTAGAGGACTTGACAGGATAGATTGATAAGCCAAGAGAGATGTGTGACACTGGAAGTGGTGAAAGCGGTGGCGTTACAGGCACAGGGCAGGACGCAGAAGCGGATAATGAGCCCCCTCATCAGGTACCACCTTTGCCTGAATGTGACCGCTTAGAGGTAGCCCAGACTTTAGAGGAAGGGGCACCTACATCTGCCAAGCGGCCCAGAATAAGCGAGGAGGAAGAGGAACTGGAGCGGCTTGAGAAACCAGCCAAGATGCAAGAAGAAACACCAGCACTGGCTGGCTTGCTGCAGAAAGACCCAGCCTCACCAGAACAAAGTAGAGTATCTGCATGCATTTATCAAATGACATTTTAAAAAAGGAGAAGAAAGTGTGTTCATTTAAATTAAGATTGTGGGTGTCAGTCAGAGATTATGGTTCAGGATTTGCTTAGAGTTTAATGAGTTAACCTGCACAAATTAACTTTTAGATGCAGGGGAACCACTTCAATGTGGCGACAATGGTGGAGAAGGGAGAGAGGTGCCTGTCAGTGTGGGAGGTGAAGAAGAATGCCATCAGAATGGAGATGGAGGGCTTGATGCTCCCTTAGGAGAGGCGAAACCAGAGGAGGAGCACAACGGTATCATATCTGCAGACAGCCCCAGTGAAGGACAGCGGTAAGTGTTTATTTTAACCCCTTAACACATATAACTAGGGGTAAAGTTACAGCAGACGCACCATCAAGTAAGCTATTATAAGTAGGAGTTTGGAGGGGGGGGGGGGTTGTTATGTAATGCTCATTGGCAGACTACTACTCTTTACACTCTACCACCACCCCCACTGTGTAGCACCCACCTGGGTGATCCACGGCAGCCTTACAACGGCAGATGCTCACCACACATCAGCTGGCGAATCATCTTAAAAGATCCTTCCTGGTGTTTTTAGCCGGTACATTTTTTTTTTTCACCAGGTTTAGCTTCTATTCACCAGAAGCACTACTGCTCTTCAGTAAATGATATGGCACCCGTGAAACCTCATAATTACACATGATACAGTCTCGCATTGCCAGGCCCTCCTCGACAGCGCTGTGGAGGAGGGCCTGGCTAGTCCACACGGCATTCCGGGATAGGAGAAGAACGTGCTCCGGTTTATTGGCATTTCTTTAAACCAACCACAACCGTCTTGGGCGGTGATACACGCTACACAGATCAAAATAGCCTCGGGAAGGAACTTGTTTACTGCATGTGTACGTTCAAAAGTTGTCTTAGTTGCGCAACAGAAAACTGAGATTGGACAGATAGAGTGGGAAGACCAAGTATTTGATACACTGCAGATTTTGCAGGTTTTCCTACTTACAAAGCATGTTGAGGTCTGTCATTTTTTATCATTGGTACACTTCAACTGTGAGAGACCAAATCCAGAAAATCACATTGTATGATTTTTTTTTTTTTAATAATTAATTTGCATTTTATGTCATGACCTAAGTATTTGATCACCTACCAACCAACCAGACCTGTTAGTTTTTCTTTAAGAAGCCCTCCTCTTCTCCATTCATTACCTGTATTAACTGCACCTGTTTGAACTTGTTACCCGTTTAAAAGACACCTTTCCACACAACCAATCAAACAGACTCCCACCTCTCCACAAAGGCCAAGACCAGAGAGCTGTGTAAGGACCTTCTGAATAACATTGTAGACCTGTACAAGGTGGGGATGGGCTACAGGACAATGGGCAAGCAGCTTGGTGAGAAGGCAATAACTGTTGGCGCAATTATTGGAAAATGGAAGAAGTTCAAGATGACGGTCAATCTTCCTTGGTCTGGGCCTCCATGCAAGATCTCACCTCGTGGGGCATCAATGATCATGAGGAAGGTGAGGGATCAGCCCAGACCTACACGGCAGGACCTGGTCAATGACCCGAAGAGAGCTGGGACCACAGTCTCAAAGAAAACCATTGTAACACACTATGACGTCATGGATTAAAATCCTGAAGCGCACGCAAGGTCCCCGTGCTCAAGACTGAAGTTTACCACTGACCATCTGTATGATCCAGAGGAGGAATAGGAGAAGGTCATGTGGTCTGATGAGACAAAAATAGCTGTTTGGTCTAAACTCCACTTGCCGTGTTTGAAGGAAGAAGCAGGATGAGTACAACCCCAAGAACACCATCCAAACCCTGAAGCATGGAGGTGGAAACATCATTCTTTGGGGATGTTTTTTCTGCCAAGGGGACAGGGGGACTGCACAGTATTGAGGGAGGGAGGGATGGATCTGGCCTCTTCCCTCAGTAAGAGCATTAAAGATAGGTTGAGACTGGGTCTTCCAGCATGACAACAACCCAAAACACACGTCAGGGCAACCTGGCTCCGTAAGAAGCATCATCAAGGTCCTGGAGTGGCCGAGCCAGTCTCCAGACCTGAACCCAATAGAGAGTCTTTGTCGGGAGCTGAAAGTCTGTATTGCCCGGTGACCGCCCCGAAACCTGAAGGTTTATGGAGAAGTGGGCCAAAATCCCTGCTGCAGTGTGTGCAACCTGGTCAAGAGCTACAGGAAACATATGATCTCTGGAATTGCGAACAATGGTTTCTGTACCAAATAGTTCTGCTTTTCTGATGTATCAAATACTTATGTCTTGCATACTACTTGTTCTGCCCACTGTAGTCTAGCTAGCTGTCTGGATTTACCCTTCAGAGATCTGAGGAGCTCTTAACATTGTCCTCATGAATCCACCGAGAAAGGAACGCCAACACAAAGAAAGCGGAAGGACATCTGGCCAACACCAGATAAATCCCGAAATGGAACATCATGGATGATATGATTTAAAGTTTTTAGATATGTTATTTTGGTATTACTGCACCATAATCTAATATGTATAGAAACGTAAAAAATGTCTATCACCCGGCATCACTAAGTGTCAACAAAGCAGTTTACAAAAATAATTTTTTAAGTTTGACTCACATTGATGCAATCAACCAAAGTTGTTGCAATCCAAATGTTGTGGAAAATTACGCAGTCGCAGGCAGCTATTTGAGCATGTGTAATTGCCTGTGAGTGGTAGAAGTTGCTCTGCTTCCTCTGGATTTTACAATAGCACTGATTTTTGAAGTTGGGCAGAAAGTGCACCATAGTTTTGACTGATTAAATATTAAATGCCATCAATCTTCACAGTGGAAAGATTTGGACATGGATGAAAGAGGATGGAATGAACATGTAGAGGTGTGAGCCCAAGGACTCATTCTCCCTTGTATTGTTTGTAATTATTTGTAAAGGTTTGTTTCTTAAATAAATAAAAAGTTGATCACAAAAAAAAAATCCACTCCACTGTGTGGTGACACCAGCTAAGTTTCCATCCACTTGTCAATCAAATTATCTAAAATTTGGTGAAAAAGTCATGCAAATAAAGTTGGTGAAAGTGTTTCCATCCCATGGCTTAAAAACCTGTGTGTAATGATGTCACATGCTGGTTTGCAATCAAACTGGTATATATAATTTGAGTCATTTTAAGGTGTTTCCGTTCACATTCGCACTGTATCGCACAACATTCAAGCAAATGTTTTTCTAGACAAAACGGATTGCGCCGTATACCAACACATGATCAGTATTGCACAAGTTGTAGTGCTTATGTGCCAGCTGATAGCGACATATCAAGCTATAACAAGAAAACGACGACACTATCAACACATTCTATGATGATGCAGATGCAACTTGGCTTTAATTTTCCTTCCGGCACCGCTGCGAGACAACTCATGTCTTGTCCTAACCTTTGTCGGCCATTTCCTTCGAGTTACTGATTAAAATAAATTCAAAAAGTCTCCTTGTTTGTCCACTTACATGTGTCTTTGACACCCTCCATGTGCGCAAACAGAGCGGAATTCCTGGGAAGTAATAAACTGAAACTTTTTAGTTTTGTGCCGGGTTGCAACCATAAAATGAGCTTAAACTTAATCGTAATTCATTATTTATTCAGCAAATAACGTTTCCATCAGCGTTTATCAAATAAGCCGTATATCAATCAAGATAAAATCCGATGAGACCGAACGCATTTCCTTTAAGTTGATATTCATGAAATTACATTTGGCTGTTTCTATTAAGCCTTTTTCATTTGATATTACTTAATTTGGATAAAAACTTGCAGATGGAAACTGTCTAAGTCTTTCGGTTAGTCTTTGTGCAAGTTGACTCTGTGGTTTGTGTACAGCAACAGTCTTGTCCCAGGCTAGGAATATGTATTGGATGGTATTTAACTTAAACAAATTCTAGGCAGAACTACATGTTGGGATTGTGTTTGCTTTCAATCTGGTAACATTATGCCCTCAGCATTAGTATAATGGCAGTTTATGTGATGATCCCATTACCGTCTTTTAACATGATTTAACCGAAGAATTGCCCTTCTCTCTATCTTGCTTACAGCCTTGGCCTAGATTTTACCCAGAATCCCCAGATGCTGACTGGTTCCTGGACCGAGTACTCCAACATTCCAGAGAATTACCTCAAAGGCTGCAAATGGTAATCTCTTCTAGAATGAACATGTTGCATAATTTACCATGTGGATAAGCTTTTTTGAGGTGCTAAGTATAATATGATTTTCTGTCTGTGCAAATGAAGCTCGGAAAATGACTTTCACGTGGCGCTCACATTACATTTGGTAGAAGTGAGGCAACTACTAACACATTATTTATCTCATAGTCAAAATAAATCAAGCACACTTCTCAATCGAGTACAGTTGTGATTGGAAATATATGCTATGGCACTTTTAGTCCAAACTGCCTATGTGCTGCAGATGCATACCATAGCATAAAACCAACCTGTGCACATGTTCTCAATTCACTGCTGTTAATACACAATCATCTTTTTTCCCCTCCTCCCTTTTTAAATCCAGGGCCCCGGATGGTTCCTGTATCCTGACCAACAGTGCAGACAATGTGCTCCGGTTGTACAACCTTCCTCCAGAGATTTACAGCTACAACTGGGACATGCTTCCTGAGATGGTGAGCACACAGATAGCTTTCCATCATGGGTCAAAGTTTGACACTGCGTTTTTCTGTGTGTGAGTAAGATTTTTGTGCGTGCCTGGGGCTGTCTTATATCTGTTGTATTTTGTAGCTGAATATCGAGGATATTGTTTTATGCTTTTGACTCATTCCCCAAATGTTTGTGTAGCAGTTAGAGGTAGTAACCGACAGATGGAATCCTTCCATCTTCGTTCGGAAAACCTTACAGGAGTAGTTAGGATTTTTTGAAGCGGTGTTGTCTGAGGTACTCATCCATAGTCAGTCAGTGTATTACCTACAGTAGATTTGGGTCGGCACGCCCCCACTTTGGAGAAGCAGGCAGGTGTACTGAAGCTGAGAAAGGGATTGCTGTGGACTGGGACAGCAAATAAACATATTAAAAAAAAAAAAAAATTAAAAAAGGCCAGCTAAAAACATCAATAGTAGTTTAGGGTTTCCGCACGGTTTTTAACTCTAAAATTTTAAAATCCAAATTGTAGGCCTTTAAAAATTGGCTTAAGTATCTGTTCTGTTCTAGGGTCTTAAATAATTTTAAATAGGTCTTAATTTTCCTACGTCTGTGTAATGCTAACTCTAATGCTCTTGTTGTAGTTGTTTCTTAAGCTGGTCCAAATACAATTTCACTGCATTACAACTACAAATGAGACCAACGTGCAACTTATATTAAAGCCATTCAGCTTTCGTGTTATTTGCGCGAGTCTCTTTCGGCTTGTACCACAGACGTAAAACGGATTTTATTCTTCAGCGATGGGGAAGTAAAAGTTTAGTGATACTTAGTGATGATTCATTCTAAAAAAAATATAGGGCTTAGTTGATGTTGTGATAAAGGTTTTAAACTTCATACGCAATGGTCTTAAATCTGACTTGGTGAAACCTGCAGAAAGCCTGTTTAAGTGTGCACCACTTAATCTTTCCACGAGACAGCCCTCTCTCACGGGGAACTGAAGCCATTATATCAATGTCTTTTAAGCCACCAAAGTCCTATGTGTAACTTTGGTGTTTTTAAAGACTCCGACACACCAGCCCGACAGCCGACTGTCAGCAGAACAGGCAGTCAGACTGATCAGTTGGCTCCCCGAGGTCTCCATAACAGCAGGGGGCGCTAACTATTCATGAAAACCGGAAAGGACATAACCTCTCTCTAGACTTAGTAAACAGAGAGCACTCTGTCGTCAGTCGTTGTTTTCCTCAGAGAGTGATGATAGTAGTCAAGAAGGACCGTTGTTGTCATTACTCGCTGAATGGAAGAAAGTACAGTCAGATTGGTCATTGAGCCACTCTGGCTGATTCAACAAGTCAAATCGACCGAAATGAACTACAAAGGCTCCGCCGCTTGGCACGGAACACACCGAACAGACTCAAGTCACCGACTGCGCCAGACTGTCCTACGGTCGAAAATCGGGTTGGTGTGTCAGCGCCTTCAGCCTTAGTTCAGATTGACCAAACCTGCAGATATCACGCCTGGGCCGGCTGTGGCTCAGTTGTTGAGTGGTCGCCTGCCAATTGGAAGGTTGGTGTTTCAGTCAATTGTCGAAGTGTCCTTGGGCAAAACACTGAACCCTGAATTGCCCTCGATGCTGTACCATCGGAGTGTGTGAGTGTTTATCTGATGGCTGAGCACATTTCTGCATTCAAAATCCACCTATCGTTTGTGGTGTGATACGTAGGGCTTTGAGGCGCCTTAGAGTTAGAAATCATCCAGTTTTTGACTGCAAATAAGAGATTTCTAGAGGTTTGTGTTCAGCACCCTTATGGATGTTGTAATGCCTTAATCGTGTTTATGAGATAGTTCCCATTTGTTTTTAAATTCTTAATTGTCTCAAGTCTAAACTGTGAGATATTTCCAGTAAAGGTCAGCACCCTGTCGTGTGTTATCTGACCTTTTTATACAAAGACTTTCAGCATATTGTGGTTGTTTCTGCATGTACAATAAGTTGTTACAATCAGCTTTGTAACAAACATGTCAATCAAATGCAGGCAGCAGCTTGAGAAAATGTATTACTAAAGATTTAACCGTTGTAATAGAGACATTCTGTCCTTTTAGGTTCGGGGAAATATCAAGTGGCGAGCCAATCTCTTAATTGTATTACAGGCTGGTAGATTGGGATCACTGAACAAAAATAATTGAAATATAATCCATGTTCCTCCATTACAGAGATCTTTCACCGCTTGTCAAGAGGGTGGAAAATGAGCTTTTATTGCTCTATTCTGTGCCAGTGTGACATGTCCCTTGTTGCCACTTATTCAGATCCCATCTGTCATTACAACTTGTTTTTACTCTGTGTTCAGTCTTCAAGTTCCTGACCGTTCTACTTTCTTTCATTCTGTGGCAGAGTCCAGTGCTGAGGATGGCAGAGGGAGACACCATCTACGACTACTGCTGGTACCCCAAGATGAGCTCTCTGGACGCAGACACATGCTTGTGAGTTAGACTTGATCTAGTCTATATCGACAACGTTTCCTTTACTGGATTGTTCTGGTGCCGTCACAAGTTGGATGTCCCTCACCTACTTTCTTTGTGTTGCCATTCTAAACTCCCACAAGCAAATGTCTCACCAAAACAAGTTACTTTCCCAGGTTACTTTATAGAAGCGCTGTACCGGCGTCGGGGCTAGCGCCTCCCGAGACGATGCCAATAAACCGGAGTACGTTTTTCTCCCTATTGCAGAAAATGTTGTGTGGACTAGCCTCCTCAGCAGCGCTCTGGAAGAAGATCTGGCAATGCGAGACAAGAGTTGATCTGATCTTGATGCCAGACCATGCCCTGATCCTCAGCTCTTAAATGAGACATTTAAAGTTCAGACTGCCAGACTGTGAAGGATGTATAGGCACTATAAAAGGCGTGTGTGTGTGTGTGTGTGTGTGTGTGTGTGTGTGTGTGTGTGTGTGTGTGTGTGTGTGTGTGTGTGTGTGTGTGTGTGTGTGTGTGTGTGTGTGTGTGTGTGTGTGTGTGTGTGTGTGTGTGTGTGTGTGTGTGTGTGTGTGTGTCAAATTGACTATCCGAATATCGAGGATATAGTTTCATGCCTGTGACTCATTCTCTGATCCCTGTAGTGTTTGCGGTGGCAGTGTGGAGATGGCTGTTAAAGCTTTCTGATGTCTCTTGTTATGAGTGAAGTGTTGGCCTTCGTCTCGTCTGCCTCTGCCGCAATTCGCTCGTTTGAGGCCCACAGTGTTTTTCATCATGTTTCAGTCCACTAACAGCTCTCCTGAGTCCAGACAACACCTAAAGGGCCTCGTGATTCTCTGTCTTGGGGCTTCTCTTATCGTCTCATTCTTTTTTTTTTTATGCTGCCGGTTATGTGCAGTAAGCACTCTAGCAGGCTTTTCAAATGTGGTTATTGTGACATGACTGTCTGTGCGTGCGCTGTTAAACAGAGCCAACATCAGTAACACTCAGCCATCACCGCGGGGATTGCATATCATCTGTGGCAAGAGAGGCAGGGCCGTGCTAACGAGCGGAGGTCAAGTTGCCAACAGTTTTCACTGTGTGTACCGCTCCTCCCCCAGCTCCCATCCTCCTCCAGTTCCCACCTCCACCCTCTGAAAGATCCCTCTGATCAAGGCCCAGCATTGGCACCAGACAGCCTTCACTGTGTAAAGGGAGGGGGGTGTGGGTCAGGAGCTATATGCCCCAAAGATGAGAGTTGTGTAAACAACGCGATGATCAACAAACGCCTTTGTGGAAATAGAAGCACTTGAGAGGCCAGTGTGGCTCTGCCAAAGCCGTACAAAGACCTGACTGTGAGGAAGAGCTGACAGCAGGTAATCTTCCTCTTCCTCTTCCTCAGATCAATGCTATATATCATAGGGGAACTCGTGCAGGGCAAACACAGCTGGTCGGACAAGCTCAGGTAGACTGTTAAGGGCCAAGGCAAGCGGATGAAAGTTATGGTTTTAATTATTAAATGCATTCATGGCAAACCTGTTTTTCTAGTGTCCGTTCTGTCTTTAGCCTCCCTCCTTCCCCTCTTCTTTTCACAGCTCTCATTTTGTTTCTCATTCCTCCCCCTGCGCTCCTTGAACTTCTGTCTGCCAAAAGCCGTGTGTTGTTGATGCCCCTCCTGTAGAGAGGGAGTAAGGGCCCCTGTTATGGCTCGGTTAAGTTGCACTGAGTTCTAGGCATTGCTCCAAGCTAGCAGCAGTCTAGCAATATAATTGGGCATTTCCCTGCTCTGGAATAAAGCTGCGGCTCAGAGGGACCATAACCAAACACGGCAGCAGTGGTAGGGGCTAATTTCCTTTGTCTAATTGAGCCGCAGTGATGTTTCGGCGTTTGTTCAGTGCCAGTAATTAGAGTTAAAAAGGCATGGCTCATTCTTTGGCCCTGATTTGTATCCAAAGGAATATTGTGCTGTGGTCTTGTCTCTTTAATGAGGCACAGCACAATGCTGCGTATTTGTTTTGATGCATTAATACATTCATGTGGATGTGATGCAGAACAGGTTAGAAACAAAAGAAAGATATTTCTGGTCATACCTACTGCATATTTTAAAAAAATATTTGCGGTGTATTTAATTTAAATCTGGTATGTATGGCATGAGATGCAGTTACAACTCTTATTTTTATTTCACTAGTTAATTTTTTTAAATGTTATAGATTGATTGGGACACATATACACCACATATAATATAATATTGCCATATTGCAATTTTTTTCCCAATTTCAAATGACGTCTCCAAAGGAAACTTTGTCAACATCTGTTTCTGTTTGTATTTCTCTGTTTGTTCAAATCGCTTCATTTTTGTGGCTGCAAAATGGGATTGTCAAGCACACAAACTGACCAACATAATAAAAGATCCATACTTGGCACTTGTGTATATATGCAGTATTGCCACTGAAAATATCGCGATACTATACTGTATCAGTGTCTGCCCTTACCGACACAAGTGTCTGAATCTTGTTGTTTCTCCAGTTGGACTTTTTTCACGGCTTCTTTGCATAAATCACCCCATTTTTTCACCCTATCTTATTTATTTTTCCACATCTTTGTTATTGAACTGTCATTTCAATAGCAGCCAGAATGGCAACAACACAATATTTGTATCATTTCAATGACGCTACGTTCTGAATCCACTTTCTTTTTTTTTCTTTTTTTTTTGTTGCACGTTTTAGAATAATGTTATTAAAATGAGAGAAACTCACTACTTTTCATTTGTCAAGTATGTAAGTCACACAGGAGTATCCAGAAATAGGGATGTTAATTCACTGCTTACGTACGTTCTTGCATCACTCACTCTCCATTCCCTCTCTTTCAGTCCCATGTCTTAATAACTCACTCTTTGCCAATCTTTTTGTCTGCCCTCTCGCTCCTCTTCCTTAGTCTAGCCAGTAGCAGCCGTGACAACCCAGTCCACGTGTGGGATGCATTTTACGGGGAGGTGCGAGCCAGTTTCCGGCCCTACAATCACCTAGATGAGCTGACGGCAGCCCACTCCCTCTGCTTCTCGCCCGATGGAACGCAGCTCTACTGCGGCTTCGACAAAACTGTCAGGGTCTTCTACACCGAGCGGCCTGGGAGAGACTGTGAGGAGCGCCCCACCGTAGGTCAGTTATCAGCTGCTCTTGCACTCTTTTCATCTTTAATCAACATCCTGGGGATTTCTGCGTGATTAGCTGAAGATGGTTAGCTTAATAACTACAAGTCATGTACAACTTTACAGTACAAACAAATGAATCAATGTATTGTAAGTTTTAAGTTTTTTTTAATATTGATTTAGAAAATTCTATCAATAGTTGTAGCCACGTTGTTTAAAAAGTGTAAAATAAGAGCATATTTCATTTTCCGAGTCAGCCTAGTGTAATTTTTTGCATTCTTCGCTTGACCAGATGATCAGATCTCAGCCAGTCCCGAACCAGAGCATTCTTTGTATTCTTTGCTTTAAAAAACAACAACAATGAAGTAAGTTTTGGTGTTGCATTGTTCTACATCATATCACTAACGCACATAATGTTATATCACAAATATTAGGTGCTAGGGCTGCAGGATTAATTGCAAGTTTCACACTAACACAATGCTGACGTGCAAAATCCAAATCGCGGGGGGGGCAATATTTGTTAAAGGCAAAATATGTGTCAAACCATTCTGAATGAAGTATCGTGTTGCTGCAGAGATGGCCTAGCTTACAAATATCCTACACACTGAAGAAAACATCTTTTGTTTGGTACAGATCCTCGTAGAAATCACAACATAATCGTTTTAATTTAATTATTTTTCAATGAGATGATAAATCAGTTATGATTCACTCCCTAGTATTGGGAATCAAATCGCAATATCAGTCAAAATAATCTGTTAGATTTCATCCTCATATAGTACTGTTATGAATTCTCTGGGTATTTCAGTCACCTCCGTGTATGAATATTGATTTCCTTTGATGTAATTTTGACACAAACTATCAAACATGAGTCGTGTGGTCAATGCCAATACCCAGCCCTACTTTACTGTACAAGGGTCTAATCTACCAGACATGTTAATTCTGATTTCTGTTACAAACCTGATCTATTCCGTGCTCTCACGTTATGTATTGAGATAAAAGCTTAAAAAGTGGTGGGATATTCATGTGCGCTAAGATGGATAACTATTGGTTATGAATTAAGGATGTGTATTCCAATTTAAAAACAGGGGCTGTGTGCTCTGTCGCTGGCTGTAACATCCAACGGGCTGCAGTCTCCTTGAACAAGTCAAAAAGAGTTTTTATTATGTGTTTCTGACAAAAGAAAATAAAGGAAAATGATGTGTGACTGTGATGAATTCCGTATCTCTGTCACACTTCAAACAAGTCTCAGCCCGCTGCCAGGCTTTTGTAAAATACTGAAATCAAGTGAACCTTGCCTTGTAGTTAACGGGTTAAAGTATTGTAAAGCACCAAAATGATTCTTGAAAATGTCAACTCATCTGAGGCTGAAATAAGGCTTTTTATGTAATGACTAAACCTCAACTCTGCTAGGCTGGCATCTCAACGTCCTGCTGTGGTAAATCATTGCTGTGTATGGTTTCATGTCTGTTTGTCTCCATCAGCTCGGCACGATAATTAATATCTGCAAATTATTTACAAATGTATGGTTAAACTCAAGGACAAGTTATGTGAGTGCCAAACCTTGGTTTTGCTATTTTGTGCTGAAAACGTGCTTAAAAGCTGTTTCTGTAAAGAGTGAGAAAGAGGATGATTGGGAAAGGAGGTAATGTTAGAGGAAAACCGATAAAAAGAACCAGATGATCCAAATGTGACTTCATGCGTGTATCATTGAGAACCAGGTGATCCTAATGTGACTTCATGCGTGCGTCATTGAGAACCAGATGATCCAAATGTGACCATGTGTAATCGCGAATACAGTAGCTGCCAAAAAGTCAACTTTGAGTAGAAGTGATTGGGAGTTGTGTCTTTTGAACCTTTTTAAAAAGGCTGACTGCCTTGCCAAATGCCACTGTGTTGTTTTGACTGCAGTGAAGAAGCAGGGCCAAAGTGGCATCATCTCCTGCTTTGGCTTCAGCCCCTGCCAATCTGTTTACGCCTGTGGCTCTTACTCCCGCTGCGCTGGCCTCTACTCCAGCCAAGACGGCACCCTGCTGGCTCTGCTGCCCACCCGCCACCACGGAGGCCTCACCCATCTGCTCTTCTCCCCTGACGGCAACTACCTGTACACTGGCGGGCGCAAGGTCAATACACACACACGCACACATGCACACAGCATGCAGACAAGAGACCTGACGGTAATAGTGCTGCTTTGTTTGAGTGAACAGTCACAAACGCACCATCGGTAGGCTTTGTGTGTCATGCAGGTAACAAATGACTGGTACATTGGAATATTGGTTCACAAAAGCATTGTCAAAGCTTTTGGACAAGGGCTTTTTACATGCTAATTTCCTGTCTTTGATAAAATGAGTCAGCATTTAATGAATCTGATTAGACTTTACGACATTCCCACTAAAGAGAGTCTAAAGGATTCACTGTAGTTCACAAGGGTGCTGCAGAGGTTTGCCGTCACAGGAGCTTGAAATTCCACCTATTAGATTATTTCCCTCCAGTTCTTGACAGTATCTGGGGTCCTCTCCTAGTTTGACATCGCACAAATTGTCCTCAGTGTTCTATTGGCAACGTGTAATGTAGAGACTCCATGATTCAATGCCCCCCATTCATCCCTGTTATCCTGTTTAGATTAAATATACGCTGCTTCAGCACTCCAGTCTACAAAGTTACTCTGTAGCATGCAAGTCACTGCCAGTTAATTCATCTGCAATTTAGCAACAGGGTCAAGAGGACAGATTTACTGTACACTGCAGGTCTGTGTCCAACCAACATCAAGTATGTAGTTAGTTATAGTTTGTTGGTAGGGCTGGTTTTTAATGATAATATAATAATACAGCTCAGCAGTGTGTCCACGGAATACATTTTATCAATATAACCTAAAGGTCTGTTGTCTCTCGCACTCTGGCTTTGTGTCAGTCATAGCGTGCTTTTGTCGTATTTATCCGCCGAGCGTCATGTGTACATGATTTCATGTGTGTACTGTATATGTTCTGTTTGTGTGTGTGTGTAGGATCCAGAAATCCTGTGCTGGGACCTAAGAGAGCCGGGCAAGGTTGTGTTTTCACTTAAGAGAAACGTGACCACTAACCAACGCATCTACTTTGATCTTGACCTGTAAGTTTCCTTTGCTAACTACAACTGTACTCAGTGATATGTAGGTGAGCTTGAACTCGGTTCTGACATCGTATACACGAGCAAACTGTCACCCATCCAGTTTTTCTGCATCCTGCCAACCGTTTTGTTGAACTTTACCATAAGTGTATGGAGGCTGATCAGTCACCCGTGACCTGTTGGTAGTTAGCGTTACAATGATTGTGTACGGGTGTTTTTGGTTGTTTCTGTATAGGTCAGGCAGGTACCTGCTGAGCGGCAACACAGAGGGAGTGGTGTCGGTTTGGGACACCCTGACAGCTCCTCCTGATGGCAATGAGGACCTACTGCAGCCTCAGCTCAGGTTCCAGGCCCATTGGGACTGCACCAACGGCGTCAGGTATGACTGCTAAAAGTAAAAAGCTAACCCATCCCATTGGCTGACACATACCTTTTGCACCAAATGCTTGCTCTTTGTTTTTGTACTTGCCATAAAGTAAAAGGGTTAAAAGATCCCTTTAGCATTAATTATACTAAATGAATTGGTAAAAATAAAGAGGTAAAAACAGAAGCTTCTCAATTGTCCAGGTCATGGGATGTCATGTCAGAAGTGAAATACAGGGTGCCCAGATAGCTCAGTTTGTAGAACGGGTGCCCATATATAGTTACACCTTAACGCAGCAGGCCCGGGTTCAACGCCGACCTGCGGCCCTTTGCTGCATGTCATTCCCCCTCTCTCTCCCCTTTCACTATATCCTTTCACCCCTGGGGGTGGCAGTAGCTCAGTCCATAGGGAGTTGGGTTGGGAACCGGAGGGTCACTGGTTCAAATCCCTGTATGGACCCAAAAAGTTGGGAGCGTGGATTGGTGGCTGGAGAGATGCCAGTTCACCTCCTGGGCACTGCCAGGTGCCCTTGAGCAAGGCACCGTACCCCCCCGACCGCTCAGGGCGCTGGTTCAGCTGGCAGCCCACTCACTTTGACATCTCTCCATGTATAGTGCATGCATAGGTCCTGAGCATGTGTGTGTATTTCAGGCCTGTGTTTGAGTACTAACAAAAAGTGTGTACACAGAGTGTAGTGCAGTAATTTCCCCATTGGGGACTAATAAACAAATTATCTATTATCTATATAAGCTGTCCTGTCATTAAAGGCCTAAAATGCCAAAAAGATTTATCTTTAAAAAAAGGAGAGAGAGATATAGAGAGATGAAGTAATTTTATACATTTTTCCAATTATGGCTGCATACTATTTTATTGCTATTTCAATCTTTTTTATTTTCATTTGATTGTATTTATGTTTAAATCTTTCATGTTGTACTTAAGTCTCACTTAATGACATCTTGATCTCAATGTGATTTCTTGATTTTTATATATATATATATACTGTGTATATATATATATGCATTAGCGCTGCAATGCAAACTACCAGACATATTGGTTCTCTTTGCACGCCATCATTGTCCTATCCCTTCATTTTCTCCCTGTCCCTCCATCATTTCTCTTCCCCAGTATTCATCCCTTCATGCCACTGCTGGCCACATCCAGCGGGCAGCGTCAGTTCCCGTGGCCCGGCGAGAGTGAGGGCGACTCTGCCTCTGAGGGCGAGGGAGGCGAAGCTGTGGTGTCACCTCCGGAGGTCCGGCAAGACAACGCCCTGAGCCTGTGGTGGGCCGGGCCCCTCGGCCCTGCCCCCGAAGGGGACCCAGAGCCTCCGTTAGTTCAGCCTGCTGACACAAATTGAGTTACACCTGCCATGTGGTATTTATTCTGGGAATGTTTGGTATGGATAAAGCGAATTATGAGTCTCTTTGGCATCAGCAGGTGGGAAAGTATTTTCTGGATCATTTTATTTATTCATTTTTCATTCGTTACCTTAAACCTTTACAGCCTAAATCAATTTCTGAAATAGATTCTTAACATTTTGCCTGCAAGTTTACCATATTTACTGATGCAGTATTTCACCTGTTATGTTAAAATGAGTGAATGAATTATAAAACATTGCAGTTTCATCAGTTTAGTACAACTGTCTCGGACAAGATGTGGATTGTGTTTGCATAAGGATTGGATTGAGACCTGACATTTCTCAATTTGTTTATTTCATTAGTGGAAGATTTGTTTTCAACCAGATAAGATTAAATATAAATCTTTTATTGGATTTTTTTTTTTTTTTGGGGGGTTGAATTGAAGGCCTTGACTGGTGTGAAGCAGCCTGGTGTCTGTCTCCTGATCTCGCCTCAGATCCGAGGTGTGTGTGTGTGTGTGTGTGTGTGTGTGTGTGTGTGTGTGTGTGTGTGTGTGTGTGTGTGTGTGTGTGTGTGTGTGTGTGTGTGTGTGTGTGTGTGTGTGTGTGTGTGTGTGTGTGTGTGTGTGTGTGTGTGTGTGTGTGTGAGAGAGATACTGCCCCGGAGATTCCTATTTGCTGTAGTTACAGTAAGTGCCATTTGTTCTTGAGCTTTTGCTTTTGTAAACTGATGGGGATCTCCTGTTTACCTTTTTTAAACAACCAAGTGTTGTGTTGCTCTGTGTGTGCTCACAAATTTATATTTTTGTAAAGCCACGGTGAAGTTTTTTCCGAATGTATACTCTGTAAGCAGCTAGTCCGATAAATGTAACCTCGTAACATTCTGTGAAAGTCTTTAGGTCGCGGGTGCACCTGGAGAATGAGTGATGTCTATTATTTTTCTACAGATTATGCTCTGTTTGCATTTGTAACTGTGTTGAGTGGTGACAACGTGGCACAAAACCCACTGTGTTTGTAAAATTGCATTAATAATGTACTGCAGTGATCTGCTTAATGCTTATGTTGCCATCGGGGGGGGGGGGGTGCTTTGCTTTAGGGTTTCTTTGCAGGTAGATCAGAGGAAGCACAGCTCCAACCAAAGCCTTGTATCTTTAGACACTGAGGACTTTATCCATTTTGAAGCCTCTGTTGACCCAGGTTTCACTTCTTGGGACTCAAATTTGTTGCCATGCAATAGTAGATACGATTGTGTACCTACTGTTTAACAATGCTACACAATGTTCTCTAGCAGGAAGCATTAGAGAACCATGCAGGCCTTAATGCTGTGACATAGTCTCTAGATAGATGGCTGTGTCTGCGACAGGTGGCTTTCTACGTATTTTAGTCAAGCTGCAGTGAATTAAAAGCATATCTCTTCACATGTTCAGTCTAATTCGTTTTTGTCCTTTCCATTTAAGGCAGTTCAGAGTCAGATGCCCTGTAATAAATCCCCTATGAATGCAAGATGATATACTCGAGTCAAGAGGCAGCTCTCAGAAGCAAAAGGGACTTTTGGCTTTCGCTTACGAGATTGAAACTATTCATAGCATTCACCTTTCCCACACACATTCTGTATGATTACACGCGCACACTCATGTGTTTGATTGTCTGAAACCACAGGGGCACACCGAGCAGAGAGCCAAGTTGGAGAGCTGCACTGTTGTGTTGTGCAGGTTGCTTAGCAACCGTCTCCCCCTTTGGTGAGGAAAGTAGGTAGAAAGACGACAAGAAGGAAAATTGGGGCCAGAGAAAGATATTTAAAGAGAGCAAAGCCTAACAGGTGTGATAACTATTCCAGAGGTTCAGTGATTGCTACTTGTTTGTCTGATGGACTCATCTTAATCTCAACTGTACCGGGGGGGGGGTGCGGCACAAAGACTTGGTCATGTTTTCTACACCATGCCTAGTTAACAGAGCTGGGCAGTGAGCTAAAGAATCCTGTCTTGATTCAGTGATAGTCAGAGGAAACGGGATGTACGTATAGCTCAATTCAAAGTGTCAGAGCAAGGGGGCTGAATGCATACACAATAGGCTGTTATAAAGCTGCTCTAATCAAATATTATTAACAAGGGATACAATTACTATATGTAATGTGAAAGGGTGGCAGGTTGTGACAAAGTTCACATGTAGCCGCTTCCCTCATTGTTTTAGTTTTATAACCCACAACTTTTTTTCCCTCTCCCCAATCGAAGTCAGGCAAAATAAGCAATTAGTTGGTTGAGATAGTGATGCATTTAGCAGTTAAAAAGATGCTGTAATTCCTCCCTAGACTTTGTGGACAGCAAACAAAGCTAAAACAAGAGTCAATGTTGGATTGAAGTTTGGCAGATATAGTGTAAATGCAAAATGAAATGTCAAATGTATCTCCAAATGAATCCTAATGTCGCTCTGTATCTGCTGGGTCTGTGAATAGGCAGCTTTGCAAATACGTAAAACGATCCTTTTTTGACAAAAATGTCTGTCTTTTTTGCCATATCAACTTTATTAGGTCATGTCAATGCAAGGTCATGTTTAATAGGGCTCTGAAAAACCCTTTTTGCTTTTATAATTGGGTGCAAACATTTTGCTCATTTTGATGATACGTGATGTGGATGAGTAAGAAAAATGTGTGGAAAAGGTTTGTTGTCCCGATTTAAAATCTGGGCATTCATCCAGTCAGTGCTGGACAGCTGTATTCACATTCCTTGTCAAGGCTAATCTGTTCAATTTTTGGCTTTATCTTTAGTTCACTTTTATTTCTCATGCCATAACATGACAGCAACACAGCTGTTTAGCTCTGAAATGTACATCTACTCTATATTAAATAAGGCTTGTATTCTGATTGTCCAAAAATGTCCCCTGAGGTTAAAACCACAATGATAGCATAATTATGATAGATATTGATTTCAATATTGAGTGCACTGGTTTGTGGTTCCATTGTCTAATTATTTACTATAAACCAAATCCACCTTGCCATTAATGAAATTCCAGAGGTTACCCTGACCAACTGTCATTAATTTTTATAAACATGCGTCTCTATGTTTGTATGGAAAGTGCCTTGAGAAAGCCATGTCAGCCAACCCTTAGTGCTGTCACACAGATGCCAGCAAGGCCATTATCTTCATCCCTAGGTGGCTGCAGTGTAGTCTTTCCACTTGTGCAGTTAATGAGCCAATCCACATCAAGTGTTCTGTGTTCCTGTGTTCTGTGCTTCCATTTACGTCGCATCCTGAGCGAGTCTCCGTGGCCTTGCATAAGTGCCTTCCATTAGACAGGCGTGCGCACACAAACTTAAAAGTCCCAGCGCTCATCGCCAGAGTGTGCAGAATAGTAAGTAATGGGATCTTGATATTAAGAAAGACATTTGAAAACAATTATTCAAATGGCTGTTCTGCTTGTTGAATCTCTTAATCCCACGGCGAAGCACTCAAGCAAACACTCTGCAGCGTGACCCCGGCTAATTAGCATGGAGGAAAAGAGGAACACAGCTCTGAAGCCTGAGATGCTAAAATGTCTAGACCGCACTCTGGTTTGTGATGCTGCCTTTTGAAAGGAAAAGGCTTTTTAGAACATGACACGGAGGGAAAAGATTTACTGTAGCTTTTAGAGGTTGTCATACATGGCATTTCTCAAAATGTCAAAGGGACTGCTCTTATCTCCCAGAGACTTTGAATGTGTTGGGC
Organism: Etheostoma cragini; assembly: GCF_013103735.1. Classification (NCBI taxonomy): domain Eukaryota; kingdom Metazoa; phylum Chordata; class Actinopteri; order Perciformes; family Percidae; genus Etheostoma; species Etheostoma cragini. The sequence continues at coordinate 11,387,782 of NC_048425.1, forward strand.
AGGCGCTTAGCACAGGGCTTCCCTCTGACGCACACCAGTAGAGTTGTCACATCCAGTTTACTTGAGACCTAATAGCTCTTGTCCTGTATGTACATTGCCGCCGCTTTATTCGGTATATACCAAGCCTTTATATATCAAGCCTTTAGGAAACACGTAAATGAAGTGAATCCTGCAAAGAGATATGGCGGCCTAGGGCTGGGGACTATATCTACTGATATACGAGGCTAGATATTGTCTTCAATTTCGGATGTCGTATTTTGGAATACACACTACCGGTCAAAAGTTTGGGGTCACTTACAAGTTTCCATACCACTATTATAGACAGAATACCAGCTGATCTGAGTGGGTGGTTGATCTTTAATGCAATATAGACATTGCCCATTATCAGCAACCATTCATTCAATGTTTCAAAGGCCCATTCTGTTTACTAATCTGATATCATTTTAAAAAACTAACTGAGAAAACATTGGGAAACCCAAACAACAACATCGATATATTTGGTCAAAAATATAGCGAAAATATAAAAATATAAAATAAAATATTGTATTTTATTTTCTCCATATCACCCAGCTTTATCTCAGCCTGACTACGTCAGGGCTGCAGTGGGACAAGATTTGGAGCCAAGATGTAGCATTCAAAGTCCCATGGTATGAACATTTTAACTTTTTTTTAGATTATTTGGCTTTTGAGCCTTTTATTTGAAAGGACAGCGAGGTGAGAGAGGGGCAAGACATGCAGGAAATCGTCACAGGGTGAATTTGCACCCTGAACCTCCGCATAAAGGAATTAACCTCAAGATATTGTGTGCCTGCTCTACCCACTGAGCCAACCTGTTACACATGAAACTTGCACTTTATGAGTTTTTTTTTAACTTTAATATGAGTTCCTCCAGCTTGCCTATGGAGCCCCAGTGGCTAGAAATGGCGATAGGTGTGAACCTGAAAGCTCAGATGGGCCAATCTGGAATCTCTATATAAAAGCATCCATAGAGCACCATGTCATGGGACCTTTTATAACAAATTTGAATCATGAAACTCCGATAGTTTAACATTTCAGTGCCTTGTTGAATCCATGCTTCCCAGATAGGTTATGCGGGGCGCAAGAGCGGCCTCTACGTGCTACTACACAGCGGTAGCTACAAGACGTGAACTGGCCCCTGTGTACAATATTCATCCTGGTCACGGCCTACTTCCAACACAGAAAGGTGAAAGGATTATCCGCCAGCGTTGGCTTCTGAAATCCCCAGCGTGAGGCAGGTTTATAACCTGTTTGACCACATTCGGAGCAGCATGCAGTGAGGAACCCAGTTAACATTGCACTTTCATAAAGTTTAGGGACTAGGTAGAGAGAGTAGAAAAATAATGGTCACTATAGATGCAGCATCCAGACTTTTAGTTGTCTAAAGTGGTGGAAAGTAAAGTGCATCTATTCAAAGGTTGACTTATTCATACTTTGAGTATTTCCATTTCAGGGGGAAATAATGAGCTTCTTAACTGCACTGCATTTGCTTGACTGCTATTGTTACACTTTGTAGATTCACATAAACATAACATTGATTAAAATATCCTGCACTTTTATAGATCAAACCACCCAAATTGGCTTCAACTCGACCAGCTACAAAATAAATTCCCATTTTATAAAGTGGCACATCAGTAATAATATGACACTGACTGAGACATTTTGATGCCTAATGAGTGCATAATTTTGATACTTTGAGTCTATTATGCTGTTGACACTTCTGTACTTTCACTTAAGTCAAATTAGCAATGCAATTTTTCACTCTTTATTTTCCAGCGTGATGCCCGGAGGATGAATCCTGCTGACTTTGGCCATCCTTTTTCTACCCTGCATTTAAGTACAGACAGTCATGATCTCCTCAGTATGTGCTGTAGCCAGTTTTATCTTTTCATTAGGTGCCATCATCAGGTGCACCTGCACAACTAATGACGTTCCCATCACCCTCAGCTGTAGCCATTTGTGTTTTGCGCAAATTTTAGCATGCTAAAGTATGGTAACTATACTTGTTAACTGACTTGCTTGTTGACACATTAGCGTCGCCAATGTATGTTTGTATTCTGACATTAAACTCAGAGGAGCTAGCCTAGTTGTGAGCATTCCTTTAGAGTCAGGCTACATGCATTTCCTACCTGCAGATGATCAATGACTTCTTCTGTTATCACTTGTTAGGATAGCAGCTGAGTCCCAAAATAGGGAATGTAAAATTCTGACATGAAACCCCTTATTGTTCACAGTCGAATGTAATTGTCACGCAGCCCCATTTCCTGCTTATTATAGGCGGACCAGTCTGAAGTTCAGATGACTTGAGGTTTTCCTTAAAAAGCCAGAATCTGCAGGGATATTTTTACAAGTCCCAAGCAACTCATTTCATCAGCCGCCAAAATAGCCACGATCCTATGAACACATCCCATTTCCATTCCAAAAGGCGGCGGCAGTGATTGACGCGTCCTTGTTCTCTGCTTTACATTAGATGGTAAAAATAATTGGAACCTGTATTTGCTGCACATGCTCTGAAGCCAGGGAAAAGCACAGAACCATGAGGTTTTGTTTCACTCCGGAGTCTTATTCCCCCCCCCCTTTATTCACTCCAGATGTGGAGACATGCACACATAGATATATATCAGAAATGATTAATACAGAGGAAAGATATGTCATATCATCATATTCTACTTCTGCTGACGGGTACAAAGGAGCAGCTCTGCACTGGCATTTCTCTAACGGATGTGTAACCCTTATACATATAGAATATTAACTTTAAGGCATATACTCACATGTGTGCTTCCATCCTTCACCTCATCCTCTCATCCTTTCCTCCACACATTCCCTTTGGCCATCGGTGTAACTAGTTATCACGGGGGTGAGCCTATTGAAGTACACTAAGCATCCAGCATCCCGGCCGGCCCTGACAGATTGGATGTGATCTTGGCGGTTTAGCGGGGTGTGTGATGCCCGTGGAGAATAAGTGCTTGTGTAATTGCACTCTGGGGAAAGATCGAGCAGTAGGGCCTAAATTCGTTCTTCTACCTGCCCTCAGGTTGCATGGACAACTCTTGTCCCAGCGCCTGTCCATTCTTTACACCCTTCCATAACCTCCCTCCCTCCCTCATTCCCCTCTCCACAGCGGCTGCAGGGGGAGGTTTATGGAGGAGCTGGCGGTTGAGAAGGTTGGAGGCAGAGTGGTGTCAGGGGGAGCAGGTGGAGCAGTGGGCCGGGTCAGAAGAGCCCTGCTCGGGGCCGAGGAGACAGATGGAGGAGGAGATTAGGAGGAGCTAGGAGGCGTACTGTTGATAAAATGAAAAGGGAGGCAGAAGAGGCGAAGACACGCAGAGGATATGAAAGCCAAAGCCCAAGTGTGGAAAGAATTGTGTGCGAGTGTGTTCCTGCATCAAATGTCTACAGTGTGCAGAGCCTTCACCTCATAAGGGGTTACATCAGAGTTAAGATTAAGGGATTCAAATTAGTATACTGGGTTGAGTCAAGTCTGTGATTTTAATACTGGCCATTTAGTTGTTGTTTTCACTCCCGGGACATGAGGTGAATACAGTTGACTGCAATTACTGTTAATGATGGCAGGACTAAAGATCTGTGCTGTGTCCAAATTCCATACATGCCGCAGACCTGGAGGTTGGGACCACTTAAGATAAATCGAACAGGACGGAAGAAAAAGAATATCCGGCTAATTCAATTCTGATTATTTGTTCAATTTTCATGACTCTAATATTTTCTTTCTTGTGAAATATTGGAACAAACAGATGTTTAGAGGGTTTAATGCTCCCAACTCAAGATACTGTGTTTTCAACCCGTAAGTGAGGTTGCAGGGATGGTTGCCAGTCCAAAAGGTTGGTGAGTGGAATGCACATGACCTACTATGAGTCACAATGTCACTAAACTGAGCTGCACTCTTCTAAATCAATTTATTTTTCTCAGTAGCTGAAGGAAGGTTGAGATGAAGAGATCAAGTACAGACGACTTCTGGCCAGTGACTATGGAGAAACACATTCAATTGCACCTGCCACCCACGAAATGTAATCTTGCAGTGTGCAGCTGAGATTTGAGGTTCGTATGCACAAGTCACTTTGCATGATCCAGGGGTGATCCGCATATCACATGCTGCACAACCCTTCACTCACAATCCCCTTACCCTCCCCTCTTTCTGTGTCACAGGAAGTGTGTGTGTGTGTGTGTGTGTGCGTGCGCATGCTCTCAGCAGGGACAGAAAGATGCTAAAGGATAAAGACGTGCAGCTGAGATCTATAAACTTACCTGCCGAGGGTGTCATGCTATGACACAAACACACACAGACACACACACACAGACACACACACACGGACTTCTGTACCACCCTTGGTTTAAATTTCACTCCCACCAGGGTGCATGTTTTCCTGTCTGAGGTCTTTGTAATGCCGCCACCATGGGTGTCTGTGTGTTTGCGTCTATCCTTAACCTTAATCTCTGCCACCAGATGCATAATGTTAACCATGCACTTACAGTAATTGCTTATGTTTGCATCTATACATGCTGTGTGCCAGTGATGCTTGCTTTTGTGTGAATGTGTGCATGCATGTGTGTATTCATGTTACATTATGTGTGTGTGATGAGGTCTGGCAGCTGGAGCAGACTGTAGCCGGAGTCACCGGGGAGAGGATGCACTTATGAAGAAGAGTTGAAGGTTGGTGCAGTAAATGAGGTCAGCATGGATAAATAAGCATGCAACACTAATACACACTGACATGCCAGCTACGGCTGTATATTAAGCATACAAATAAATCACATTGTCCAACTCCTTCTTCCTGCACACATATCACCCCACAAAGTACATTCAGTTATTCAGCACCATGACAGATCTGATGTAGGTGGTATCTTATAGCTGCGCAGTTTGTCTTTTTTTTTCTTTCTTTTTTTAAAGCTGAATCATCTTCCACACATGCACACAAATGTGAGCGAGAGCCACAAACCAGCCAGTTTTCCCACACAGATAGACTCCCAGACAGAGCAGGACGTTTGTTTTTCTTGCCAGCTCCGCCTCTGATCTACTGTTGTCTCGAAACCAGTCGGTCTTCCTGCACTACATTTAGCACCGTCATCTGCCCTGCCAAGGTTTTGGGAGGTCAGCGCAACAGAAACGCCTCCATCTCTGCTCTCTCTGACCATCCCTATAAAATCTCCTCGCCGTATTTGTTTCTTGTTTGGATCTCATGACCTGCAATTACAATTCTTGTTGAAAACATGCAGTAATTTAGCACTGCAGAGGAAATGCCTGCACTTTAGTCGTCTTACTTGCAGATAATGCTTCAGCCTGCAGACCCCGGTTTAAGCCTGTGTAAGATCACACATCTGTTCTGCTGATGTGCCCTTGAGCAAGACACTAATGCTTTGCCATCTTCAGGTCTTTTGCTCTTGTAGACCTGCCCTTCCCATATGATCTCCTCTAGCGCTGTCTCAGAAAAACAATCAGATAGTGTTAGTAAAAACTCACAGAAATTAGCATTTTTATTCAATTTTGTAGGTTTTTTTTTTTGAAGAAAAGAAGCTAAATGCACCTTAAGATTCTTAAAGGGAAACTCCAACAATTTAGCATTGTACTTCCATATATTTGGTACAGATAAAAAAAAAGTCAAAATCAGAAAAGCAGTTTAAGGCCCAGATGCATGTCATATTTTAAATGTATTAAGAACGTTCCCCTCAGAGCCATACAAGACATTATGCAACAAGCTGAGTAGTACTTGACGAGTAAACTGGTGGAGTACTCAGTTAGGTCAACATCTGTGTGACACATTTGTTCTTTGGTAAAAGATGACTGGAAGTGGTGGATGGATAGAGAGTGTGTACAACTCTAAAGTAAAGGAAATGGTACAGTGCAGTTAGGTTTATGCACTGTGTACCACATGGGGGCAGTACAGCCTCAGTTTTGACAGTCCTCTATTTTGTGTGTGTGTGTGTGTGTGTGTGTGTGTGTGTGTGAACAGTGTATAAGTAAATCAGTGTCAGTGTTCTTGGCGACCGGGGGGCCTCAGTGTAAACAGTGGTGTGTGTGGCCCTCAGTGGGGCCTGTCACCTGGCTCGTCCTGTACCTCATCATGCAGAACGGCCCCACTTTGAAGTGTTGTTGCTGGATGTTGGGACTCTTCCCCTGCTGTCAACTGGAAGATGGAGAGAGAAAGAGGAGAGATTCTCTCTCACAACCACACACACACACACACACACACACAAGGGGGAGGGAGGATTATTTTTGTTTAGACTGGGCTGCAGACTTGACTATGAGGTGAATCCAGTCCAGTGATCATGCGTGACATCATGCTTTTCAAGAAAGTGTTTTTTCTCCCTGACACGGTTAGCAATGTTTGCCAAAGAATATACAAGGCGCTCACAGTGTGTTCTATTTGGGAAATGCTGTCATAATATTCATTGAATGCATCTATAATGAGCTCATACTTTAGCCTACCTTGAGGCATATTTCATTTTTAATAAACCTTGAAGTCTTCTATAGGGACCTATAGCTTTGCTGTGCCTTTAGTGTAATGTCCTCAAATCCCAGCTGGATTATTTTAATACGATCCTGTCGCCGTGCCACCTGTGATGCCAAGTTGCCAACTAAACGCATTGAGGGCGCTCTTGCTCTTCTATGAAGGCGCTGAGCAAAGGTGGTGGGGTGGGGTGGGGGGGGGGGGTTCGCACGTTGGTGAGCGTCTGGAGATTGGTGGAGAGGGGGTTGGTGGGGGGGTCTTCAGCGTCTGCAAGGAGGCAGAATAGAGCGCCAAGGAGTCCAGAGGTCCGAGTCGGGGGGCCCCTGAAACTCAAAGAGGAGGTGCTGAAAGGGACTCGATACCGCCCCCAACCGGAAAGATTGGAAGATTTGCGCTCCGTCAGTGCGCCCTGCCTGCCAGTCGGAGGATGGGGATTTTTTTCCCCCATTCAACCACGTCCCCTTTTTCCCTCCTCCTCCTTTCAAACAAGCCCGTCGGTCTGTCAATGTGATGCGAGCATTAGGCCGAGTCACACAGTGGGATTCTGAGGCAGAGAGACGGATGAGATAACGAATGTGGCGTTTTCCTCCGGCCGAGAAGCGAATCCAAATGATGCGCTACATCAGACAGGCGTCAATTTCCAACCGGGACTGATGCTCCCAACTCTCATCTTATCCTTTTTTTTTTTAAATCACTTTACAAGTTTCGCGTTGGTCTTTTGCGCCATTCTGAGAGTGGGGATGCTTTTCTAGCTCTTTGGGTCGCTTCTCTCAGTTTTCTTGTTGATTGTTTGACTCATCGATTTGGATTTCGTTTTAATTTCCGACGAATCTGTTACTGAAGGATTTACAACCCGTGCTGAACCTGTGTGTTTCACAGAGAGGAGAATACGGATTGCAATGCGCATGGACTAAAGCCCACCGAGCATCAACATGTCTTTATGAGGATGGAGCCGTGGACACGAGTGGCATCTTTCCCGTTTTAGACGCTTTACCCTGACAGTTTTTGGTCCGTGATCGGCTGTTTTCCTTCTAACAGACTGACAACATTTCTTTTTTAGTCCATCCTGACATGTTGGAAGGCAGATCTTTCGAGAAAATAAGGTAATGGGAGAGAAATCACACAGAGTCGGCACAGAGAACAAGGGAACATTGTTCGGGGAAAGACAATTAGGGCGCACCGAAAGGCAACAGAAATAGCTCTTGGGTGGCGATACATTTCCCAAAAATCGATTCAGTGGAGTTATAGGCCTATTTGAGCAGAGGAGCACGGCTTTGGAAACAAGGAGGACTAATGACAAATTAATGGGAAAGTCATGGGATTGGCACTGAAATAGTAACGGCCGTGGACGCGCAGTAAACCCGTTGTTTTTTGGAGATCCAGACGCACGGATTGAACAAGTCTCTCCTGCACGTTTCAGAGTCTGCTTTTGGTTTGATTCGGTTCATTTTTGAAGAATTGTGGATCCATGAGGTTATACACAGCGGGCTTTCACTCCACACTTTGACTGCCTCTACCTATAGCCTGGTCGGCTGGAGTCGCACATCCATTGTTTTGAGAAGCTCATCGCCACAAGCTTTGAAAGTATTGGCCGTTTCTTTTCTTTTTCTTTTTTTTAAATGTGGCTGCATATGCTGGGAGTCAGGGTTGAAATGGCGTGTCGAGGAAGTGGGATTGGATTGTGGATCCTGCTGATATTCTTACTGGATTTACTGGGGACGGCGGCCAGCAACATGGAGCCTATCTACTGGAATTCTCTGAACGAAAGGTAGGAGCATGCAGTCCTCCCAGGCAGGCAGACCTCAGCATTGCACAGCTCGCTTAATTGCAGGTTTGAACTTGAAGTTTCCAGCCCACGATAGAGAGAAAAAAAGAAAGAATAATTGCTTTAATTTCATGTTGGAAGTGTGACAGGCTGAGAAGAGGGGATTTAGAAAACATGTAATGAATGCGAGTAACTCTAAGTGCACCTCTAAGTGCCTGGTAATGCAACAAGGCACAGGCTACTCAAAACACCAGGAAGTTCCACAAGGGAATTTATTACATTGCCAATTTATTGCACTTTCTTTCCCGAAGAACTTTTATCATATCAGATCATAGTTATTGTTTGCAGTACATGGGTTCAATAGAAACGGTTTAGTTGGATAAATACATGCATTGACTATTGTGGCTAACCCAGCTGATGTTGTTCTTATTGGTAAAGTCCCTGGGAGCTGCAGGCAGTGTGTCGCATAATAAAGACGTGTGCGTGTGCGTGCGTGGTGCTGTAATTGCTGTTGGTGGATGACCGTTGACTGGAGTGCAGGCCCCGGCCCGCAGGCCTCTCTCACAGCCTGCGTGCTCGCTCGGCCACGCTCATTTGCATTTTTTCTTCTTCTTCTTTCCTCTGGAGAAGGTGTCAGGCATTAGCGGAGGAAATGTCATTTTAAACACCTCTCGGCCGTCCGGCCTTAACGACCGACACCACTTTTCTCACACCTCTGTCAATTTCCCAGTGTCTGAATAGAGCCTGGTGCGAGACAGAGAGAGAGGGGGGGGGGCTGAGAATAACAAGTCGGCTTGTATGGAGGTGATGGAGGGATTTTAGTGACACCAGGTATGTGTGGGGGACAGGAAATATGATACTTAATATCTTTCATCTTAATAGTCAGGGAAGCCACCAAACTATAAGCTTCAAGGTAACACTGGAGCTCCCATTTCTGTCACGTCGGCCTACATGTCTGACTTTATAATGCAAAAAAACACTACAAAAGCAAATTGAGACTCCCTTAGGATTACCTTGCCATGCCTTGCTCACGCCCATGCCAGGGGCTTTTAAAAAAAAAAGAGTCTAACAGGTTTTTAATGCGTCCCCATGTGCTGTAGGCTACGGCCTGCCCGGTTCCTCCCCTCTCCACAGATGTGATTGTACATGGGCCCCCGCTGTGGAGCCAGGCATGAAGCCCTTAATGAGGCCTTTTTGTCAGCAGTGGGTGGATTCACCCAACAGGGAGTAGAGTTGGACACGGGAGGGTGATTTCCACTGAGAAGCTAACAGCTCGGGCGTTTGAGGCCTTTACAGGTGATTCCTCGCTATTGTCTCCCTCCTAATGGAGTTTAGTGTTAGGTGGGTGTCAAGGCTTAGTGAATGGGCCAGGCCGGCTGGCAATTAGAGGGGTGGTGGCTTTGATGCCAGACTCCATAGTCATTTTCCACAGATTTGCTCACTCATATATTGAAAATACAAAGCCTATTGTATACTATGAAGCTTATTCAAGAAGCTTACTATTCATAGTTAATCAGCTTAGTCATTCCTCCAGTTTATTTTCTTGGCTCTTTTACACACTTCCATGTATTTGGTTCTCCTCGGTCTCTGCATGACGGGAGGAGTACTTTAGTTTCAGCTGCCTCGGGGCAGAATAGGTTTTGGCCCTGGGCTAACATGTGAGAGTCGCTGCTTTTCCAAATAGTGTGCATCTTCCAAAGACAGAGTCCTGAGCCCACACACATCTGGTTTGTACTTCTGAAATGAGGCGCAAAGTGAGCAGAAGCAGTAGTCTGTATCAATCAGGTGCAGGAGCACATGTATGGTTCACATCTTGTCTGTGTAGCAAATGGACTGTCACGTTGTTAACCCCCAGACCTCTTGCTGGATCTTCTGCTTTGAAGTCTAGAGCGTCCACCTGCAGCTTCACTCCACCTCTCTTCCCATCTTTTTTCCGTCTATGTGAGCAACCTCCAGCTCTTTCTCTTTCTCTCCTTTGCTTTCTTTCCATGCCTTTTTACCTCTTATATTTTTCGTCCTCTCGTGATGCCTTTAGTTCAATGTTCTCCTTCTCTCTCGGCTTCCTCCACCATCTCTGTTCTTCTCTCTATCTCGCCCTTTTTTCCTCCTGTCACTTCCCGTCTGTCTCTACCTCGCTCCGTCAATCCCCCCCCCTCCGGGGCAGTGACCAGACGTAGCAAATTGGAAACATGTGTCACATCCAGCGACTAATTATAGCGCTACAGCAGCTCCTGATGTGATGCAAGGGCTGTGAGTGACAGAGGTGAAGAGGAGAAGGAGGCACCTATGGGTGTAGTGGAGGGTCTTCATGCCTTGGACTCCACTACCTGATTAAATCCTGGAACACTTCATAAGTAGTAGGGCAGGAGTCATATGCGTTGGCTCCGCTTCAATTCGAGTCTTTTGCTAGACGTGGGTGCAGATTCCATTTATATTGCAATTTTGATTTTCTTCATCAACAAATACAAAAATGTATAATACACTTCTAGAGACAATATATCATGAGACATTTCTAAATACTAAATGTTTTCTAGGAAGAATGCACATCACATGTCAGTCTGACATTTATTTCATTTGTAAAGTGGTACAGATATGAATGTATATACAGTATGTCACCATCGGCCGTGTACGAACAGGAAATATTTAAGTGATAAAAATCATTGCAAAAAATCCCGATAAATATAATTTTCGTCGCTGACGTGAGTTACAGTAAAGTATGAGACTGCTTTTGGCCATCAAGTGCTACATCCACCCGGTTATTGACCGCTCCATCAGCTGGAAAGATAAGAGACAGAGGTGTGCAGGGAGGAATACATCCAGAGGCAGGTGCCAGGAGGTGAATGAGAAACAGAAGGGGTGGTAGAGAGAGAGCAGAGGGGGGTAGACAGTCCTAACCCTAAGTAAATCAATATCAGTTAAGTCTCAAGTGCCAATACAGGTTCTGCTTGAGGAAGAGAGAACTGAACCCGAATGATCACCTTGGGAAGAGCTACCCCCCCCCCCCCCACAGACATACATTATCTTTTGCTCAGCATCTCCTATTATCGGCCTTACACGGCCGCCCTAATGAAAGATCGAATCTTACATTACAGCTCAGGAGTTGGGGGGGGGGAGGGGTCACACACACACACACACACACACAAACACACACACACACAAACACAAAAAGACTGGTGGACACACATAGAAAGTGAATTCAAGTAGAGTGAATGTTGGCTTTGGTCAGTGCTCTGATCACAGCATATGGAGTTGTGTAGTTTTTGGCCCTTTTGCAAGTTTGATTTCACTGTCTGTTCTCAAGGCCAAAACCTCCCTCCAGCTTCACTCACAGTTTCTCTCTTCCTCTTTTTTTTCCTCTCCTCTCTTTCCATACTTTAGTAAACGGCTGTAGATTATTGTAAACGGCTGCTGAGGGTGGGCGTCTCCTTGCTCGGCGCTTGCGGTGACTTGTAATACAACTATTCCCCCTAAGATCCACATTAAAATTTAATCCCCCCCTTTTCCCGTTCCTCAATAATTCATTAATCGCCGGCTAATTGGCGCCGGATAAAAGACTAGCTAACTGGGCTAAGTGTTTCAACTCCAAAAAGAAAAAACAGACTCCCCCCAAAAAAAGAAAAAAAACTCACTGGAAATCTTCTCGGCGAGGGAGAGGGGAATGAGTGTTAGTGGGTCAAACAGGGTGTCCTATCAAAGAAGCAGCATTCCACCAGTTTATCGATTGTTTGTGTGTTTGACACGCCACACCCGGTTTCACCCAGAATAAAAACCCACCTGTAATTTTCCCCTTCATGAATAATGCATGCATGCACCGAGGCTTTTCTGGGCCGTGTGGATAAGTAAGCATGAGCCTGGTAAGCCTACACGCATCCTTAGGCTAAATGATTAGAGAAAATCCACTGGGTAGTTTTTTAATGTAATTTAGGAGCGAGGAGGTGTAAAAACAAGAGAAGAAATGTAGAGAAGAAGAATATAAGAATATAAGATATATTGTTTGAGCTGCCTGTTAACAAAGCAAGCATGCATCGCCCGGTCCCCCCTTCTCCCTCACTCCCTTTCTCCACCTACCTCCCTCTCCCTTGATGAAAAAGAAGAGTGGGTAAGTTTACGAGCTGAGAGCAACAGGAGCTGTGAAAAGAGCTTTCAGCTGATGTGGCAGAATGGAAAGGCCAGGGAATGGAGAAGGAGAATGCAGCCAATCCGGCCCGAGGCCGGAATTTCTTTTCATTTTTTCATTCCGTTTCTTTGGGCATTGCAAGCAGGCAGATGTGCACACATGTATGCAGAAAATACAGACACAAGAAGAGACGGATCTATTGCAGTCGAATGTTCTCTCAACAGACGCCTGCACACATACACACACACACACACACACACACACACACACACATATAAAAGACACTCAGGGGGCTCGACCTCCCCTCCCATCTATGTCGAACATATGTAAAGAGTGTGTGGTCCTAATGTATCTCCTTTGTCGCATGTGCAAGTGAGCGTTTAACACACGGTAAACACAGGAGGGCAGATGTGCGTGCACACACATATTTTGTAAAACACAAACACACAGGAGAGGTGAGGAAATTGGCAGGCGTCACAGATTGTTGTTCCACTCGGAATTCATTCATTATTTTATCACTCGATTATAAGTTTATTTGGCAGGGGCAGTGCACATTCACAACATAACAGCTATAAAGCGGTGTTGTAAATATGCTGGGGTTAGCTAAAGAACTAATTTACTTTCCTAGTCCCCAGGGCTTTAGAAGTAACTTTGGGATTTTGGTAATTGTTAAAAGTGCTGATGATTAGGATGAAGGAGATTAAAAGCGTGCTGCTGGCTGAACTAGTTCAGAACGTTGGAACCCATGCAGGAACAAGCAACTTTCTTCCCTGGAAACATGCACACAAATGTGCACACAATCGCAGCGGTTGTAGTGGTAACAGTAATCCAGGCCCCGGGTCTAAAGAGGTCACATGTGTCCCAGCATCACTGGGCAGATTGCCCTGGGTGGCTGAACCCAGGGCCCCTTAGCAAAGCCAGACAGCACACACACACACACACACTCACACACACGCACACATGTTGGCCTTTCATTAGCTTGCTTCACAGCACACCCTGCCTAAGCAAGATCATCGAATCCTCCTGGGAGCATTTGGACTTGTGTGTGTGTCTGTGTGTTTGTGTACATTACAGGCCAGACGGGTGTGCAATGTAGCGGCAACCTCCGACACACTGCTCATCACCTTCTCTCTCTTTTCTGTTGCTCACGTTCCAGTCTCGTAGTTCCAGCCCTCTCTTCTTCCTCCTCTCCTGCCATCCCTCTCTCCCCCCCTCCTTACTCTTCAGCTTTGTTTATGCTCAGTATCACGAGGCTCCCAGCTCTACTGCTGCCCTGCACATCTTCACAACATTGGGCTGGGCTCGCTTGCAGGATAGCAGTTGGAGGGAGTTGATATTGTTGTCAGTGTGTGTGTGTGTGTGTATTCTGGTTGAAACAGAGGATGTGCTGGTATGTGTGTGTTTGTGCCATGAATACTAAATTGTGTGTTAGCAGGATCTCCGAGCTCTAAGCTGTTCCGATGCATGCCATGTGCACTTGCACTGGTTTTGTCTGTAATTGAGTCGTAAAGCCTTTTTTGCTGGCCGAATTCTGCCACTGTAATAAAAAAAATTCCAATAAAAATTCAACTTGTTTTAAGTTTTTTCCCCAATTAAAGTTGAAAAAATCTTGATTCCAGTGCAGCAACCCGCATTATCCACACTTTTCACACCTGCTCTCCCCTAAATCAACAAGGTGGAGTCCTCTTTTGCATTGCCCTACGCATGGGGATGCAGAAGTTGTGAAATGCAAAACAAAAGACAAATGTTTTGTCCTTATCTCTCCGAGTCAAGTCTTTTAGCAGCCAGAGTTTATTCCAGTTTTCAGCCCTGTCACTTTCACCAGCACTCAAACTCCATCACTCTCCTTTAGCCGTCTTGCCAGTGGACGTCACCACAGCGCTTTGTTTGGACGCCGGCCCAAAATGGTTTTGCAACTGAATGTTAAAGAGAGAGAGAGATCGTTTCTACACAAGAGAAACTAACGAGCGGGTTTGCTGTCGGGACAGCTGTGCCTTGTCACAGCTGAAGGTTTTGGCGGACATCTTCGACCGATATGAGCCATAAGGCAGTAAAGAGGAGTGGGTGTTGTCAGGGTGAGATGAGGGAAAGATAGAAGAGACAAGGGTCAGAGGAAGAAACAAAAAGCATGAACGCCAAAGTGGGGAGGCGAGTTAGGAGAGAGAGATGGATGGTTGGGGAGCGCGGGCCGGGTTTGACAGTGGTGCAGGCTTGATGGGACACAGCCCAGACAGGGAGAGTGACTGATGATCTATAGGTCACCACCACGACTAGCTGCTTCCTGCTCGCATACAAGCAGGACGGCCCCTCATTCCTCATTGCTGACACGTCCCATAATATTTATCCCTGTGTAGTCCAGCTTGAAACCTGGTAAGCTTTAAGGGAATTCATTGAGTTTTGGGGCAGAATGAGCTCTTTGATCAACTTAGCGTGGAGCGATTAAGAGACTGGCAGCTGTTTCCCCTCTCTGTATTTACTACAGTTCACGTGATGAGCTGAGATGCTGTGAACACACGTTGTGCTTCACATGCAGTTTGCAGTACTAACAGAGGCAGAAATAATGCCAAATGCCTCGTAGCAGAGCATTGTTTTAATGGACTTAATTTGCCAAAAGCTGAATCAATTCCCCTTTTTAAAAGCTAGCTGCATTGTTCCACTGTGTAATCAATATTTAAAATTGATTGCACTTCAGATGAAGTGTTGAAATTTCCATTTATTTCATATGTGTTGTGTGTAGGCAAATAAAATGGGATAATACAGTGCAATGCAAAACACCCGTGTAGTTCTCAGATAGTATAAGTGTCTTATTCAGAAGTCATGTTTTATTTCAGTCTATTGAGGCTACAGTCAAATGGTGTCTCTGCCTCGGTTTTGATGGATTTCAGCCTGTGTGACTGTCAGTAAGTCGGAGTCCTCACTTTTTGATTCTGCTAAACTTGACGTTTGCCGAGATGCTTTCCTTTTTAATTCTACTCAATTGTAGCTGAGGTGGAACACAATCTCACAAAGTCACGTCGGGAATAAGAAAAAATACATCAGCAAACGACGAAATGGACCTAGAAATGCGAGGCACACAGATGGTAGCTGCTTTTGGAAGTGATGGAAGTGGATACAGCCAGGTGGTGTTTGCCTTTTAAATATCTTATCTTACATTTATATTTTTGGCATTAGGAGATGTTATTCAGAGATTTGCAGAAACTCACAGAGTAAAAGTAAGCATAGATGAATCACTCTGCCTGCAAGGAGCCTGCTAACAAAGTAGAGCAACTAGTCACTGCTCGACTACAAAAACAATACATGGATTTTTATTTGTGTCGGGGGTGGTTGGAGGGGGTGTGGATCCTCTGGCTGTTGCAGTGGATGTTTGGTCTCCTGTGTGGGAGATGTGGAGACCTGTTACTCCAAAGCATCTTAGCCTTAAGATAATCTTAACCCATTGACTTACAATGGGTCAGAGATGATCCTCATGTTAACAGGCTTTGGTAGGGAACCTAGTCCTGCTCTGCTCCTGCTGCTTTAATGGCCAATCATCTTGAAACTTGGCACACTAATAAATAAACACAGTTATTACCCCATATGAGCACAGGCCTACTTCTCTACCTCAGATCTTTTGTAATATTTTCCAATACTAACGCCCAGCACCTTTATTGTTTTCCCAGGCTGCGTGCGTGCATGTGTGTGTGTGTGTGTGTGTGTCTGAGCGCATGCGTGTACATGTGAACATAAGCATAGTTCTAATTAGGAGGTAAAGACCGTACAGTGAGCGTAGTCCATCTGGCTTTGGCATTAGCCCATGGTTGTCAGAGTCTGTGGGGAAACTGACCTTGGCTAGCCGCGCAGGGGAAAATCAAAATCATGCTCCATTTCCTGGGTTCTGCATTGGACATAACTTAAGTAGGATTGACATTAACAATGCACGATTAAGATGGAAATGTAAGATTATGATGAATTCTTTTGGATGTAAAAGGTTTGGGCTTCATGTGGGGTAGCTTAACGGTCACTGGAAGTCGTCAGTGTATCTCAGTGTGTAGAGATCCCATTCAGATATGGAAAGAAGCACGTGTTTCTGTTTAAAATGCTTTTGCGATTTGAAAACGTCTTACTTGTGGTTGAGCACTGGAGACTTCTGTCTAAAGGTTTCCTGCTGGTATGTTTCACTGATCTCGGGAAGAGAACAGAAACAGGGAAAAGCAACAATGGTACATCTCTTAAAGGAACAGTTTAGCATTTAGGGTCATTTGCTTATTAAGAGGCCAAGTCCCTCCCTTTCGTCCTTCCCCCATGGGATCTGTTTTCAGAAGGAATATGGTAGTTAACGACAAGAGACAAATATACATTTTTAATATAACTTTATTTTTGTTTTGGTGGTAGACCAAGAGACAAATAATATTTTGATCCTGTTTGATCACGATTTACACGTGTTTGTTAATTTAAAAAAGAATTTTGCAACATCACCAACACCAACATGGCTGTTGCCTTGGCACATTTCTCTTTGTTTTTTCAGAACAATGGGAAAAAATATTAAGAGACGTAATAATCCCTACGTCTGGCCATTAGAAGAGAACAAGCGGGACCTGTTGCTCGTTGCTGTGTGTACATCCTGGTAGGAAACACAGGCATCGTAGCCTCAGCCAGAGCCACTCTCTTAACTTGCAAAATGATCTTTTAAAAAGACAAACATTATACATGTAGTTCACGGACCAAATCAAATGGGATCAAAAATTACTGCGCGCATATTCTTTTCCAAATAGGAGTGGGGGTGTTCCACCTAAAGGGTAGGGACTTTTTCTCTCTATTTGCTTTCTTGCCGAGAGATCAATGTCTTTGCGTCAAGTATGGAGCTGGAACCAGGAGGCAATTATCTTAGCTTAGCATAAAGACTGGACACAGGGGGAAACATTGAGCCTGACTGTCTTTGAAATTTAAAAATCCATCTACCGGCACCCCTAAACCTCAGTAATTAACACATTCTCTGTTTGTTTTAACCAGACAGCAATGCAAAAATGACAATTTGTTTGATTCTTTATTAAATATTTATTATAGCATGCTCTACTTACATCCACTTATATATCTTTATTGTTAATGTCCTGTATAGTCTCACTTTGGTAACAGTTGGTTTACATTGTTCTCTTTGGACCGAGAATATTCTGCCTCCCGGGTTCCTGAACTCTCTCAAACCTGAATTGCATAAACTCCAAAATGCATGGTTGTCAAACAAAAACAAGCCCGCTCCTCTTACTTCCTAAAACGCGGACATTTGGCCGATAAAAGTATTTTAACCTGAAGCAATGATTTAAGGCCGAGCATGAAAGTAGACTAGCTTACTGCCTCCAAATGGTTGTTTCTCTGCAGTATGTATGTAGTGCAGCGCCGTGCTTTGTTGTCTAGGACAAGTCATTCTAACAAGAACCATCTTGTATAGAAAAAGCGGTAAAGAGGATTTTTTGTTGCCCGTCCTCATGCCATCATCTGATACCCCGGCAATGGCTGTAATACACCACTCAGTGTGCGCATGAAGCAGACAGAGCTGCTTTTTAGCAGTTTCCCCCTCCTTTCTTTCTTTCTTTCTTTCTTTCTCTCTCTCTCTTGCCTTTTGTCCTCATGTCTTGCAGCCAGCGTTAACACACACCAGCATTCGTATTCACTGGCAGGCATGCATGCACACAGTGGAGGGCTTGTATATACACACTCACACATCCTCATGCATGCACAGATGAAAAATGTTATTGCTCTGTGTTGGAAAAAGTCCAAGTGGAGGGGTTGAGTTTCTTCAGGGGTACACCCCCACCCTCTCTCCGTAGAATGTCCCTCACTTCTTCCTTCTACTCCTCCTTTTCTACTCTCTCACTTTCCCTCCTTCACTTCACCCTCCTCCCTCTGCTCCCTGTGAACAAAAGACCCCCCCTTCTCCAGCGCTTCCACTGAAAGCCCTCACACACACTCTGCTCTGCGGCTTCACACTCTCCCACACGCACTCTTTCCCCTCTCGTCGTCTGTCAAACCAGTCCACTTCTCCGCACTAATCCACCCTTCATTTCTTTTGTCTTTTCTTTCACTTTCCCTCTTGCTGGCAGCCTCACCACCACCACCAATGTACATTTCCCTCTCTGCATATCCAAGCCGTTATCATGTTACAGCTAGTTGGCAGACAGTGAAATGTATTCCCTTCTTTTTTATTTTTTGAAATTGCTTTCATCTTTTCCTTTTTTGTCTCTCTTCTTCTTGGTGGGTGGTTTTTGATGTGTAGTCTCTGTTTCTTCTCATTGGCTCGTCACTGTTGAGCAGTAAATAGGTCCTCTGTAGTGAAGACAGGATGAATAATCATGATTGCCTATCACTACGGTGTCAAAGTCATTTGGGAGGGACTGTGAGCCAGCACTCGGCCTGCGGAGACACACACACACGCATGCAAGAGCAGATGTACCACTCCCTCAAAATTCTCTGTAAATCAGGAAGCCATTCCCTCATTAGCTATCCTGTCCTCTAACCTCCCTTCCAAAAATCTCTCTGTCTCCCTTATTCTTTATCATTCTTGCTCTCCATTGGAGTGCAGCTGTGTTGCAGGTCCCGAGCCACAGGAGGGGAGGGGAAAAACAGATGGAGCACCTTCCTTTCTTCCTTTCTTTCTTCCCTCTCTCCCTACATCCCTACAAAGACCATCAAGCCAGAAGAATGCTGGTGCGCGGAAGGGGGGGGGGGGGGGGGGGGGGGGGGGGGGAGAGAGATGGGACAAAAGCCTTCTTTTTTGACAGTCCCTCTCTTGTGTTCTTTGGTTTTCAGTTGATGGATGGATGGCACAACTGTGGGTCACTCTGTACTCCTGTACCTTGTGCATGGATGTGTGTGTGCATGCAAATGTGATGCTTATTTCCATTATGTGGCACTGATAACTCTCTGGCTGTGTGGTGTTGGGTTTTTGAAAAACCATGTGCGTCCTTGCAAGCTAGCACACACAGCTGCTGTGGGGTTTGTATTCGGTTCCCCATTTTGTGTGTTTCAGTAAAGCTACTGGTCCCAGTTAGGCCAAGCCCATCTGCAGCCTCAGTCCTGGGTGGCCGTTGTTTATGTGTGTGGCGTGTGTGTGCACAGCTGAGCACTGCAACACGTCCAATGTCTGACGTGTGTACTCTGGTTTTACAGTTATTATCTGATTGCTCAAAGCCTTAACATAGCTGCTTCTGAGAAGCTACACCAAGCCGCTATTGCACTTAAGTGCTGTAATTCAACTGTAATTTTTTTATATTATCTCCTTTTTAATCAAAACCTTTGCTTTCTCCTTATGTTTCCTCTTAAATGTAATCACTCCTGTGATGGGCGAGCTAACTCTATTATGGTGGTACTTAGCTGGAACAAAAGAATTCACTCAAGGTCTTGTTTAAGTGCTTTGGTAGCCTCATGATGCCCTCGCATGCTGAATAGTGTGTGTGTGTGTGTGTGTGTGTGTGTGTGTGTGTGTGTGTGTGTGTGTGTGTGTGTGTGTGTGTGTGTGTG
>NC_048425.1:11407736-11425207 GCF_013103735.1 Etheostoma cragini
TCAACAAAGTGCGTCTTTCTCCTGACACCCATTCTGCTTTGCTGTCTGAAGCTTAGTTTATCTCCAGCTTTCCATCCATCCTCCCTCTGTCTTCCGTAAACCCAGTGTCTTTCTCTCCAAAGCCCATCTCGCTCTTTCTCTATCTCTTCGTCCCACCCATGCCTCACTTAGACAAGACACAGGTGTTTGTGTGATTGTGTGTGTCTCTGTGTGTTTTTAGGAGGTGACCGGTGTCGCCCATACTGACTGAGGAAATCAGCACTTCACAAAATGAAAGAACTAGAAAAACGAGCATAGATGAGCACACGTGCGAATAATCAGCTAATTCTCATAATTTATTACAAATTGTCATCTCAGTAATGAATGCTTCAAGAAACATTCAAGCATTCCTGGAGATTTATATCTGAATGCTTGATTTTTTAACTTTCTGTCCTTTTTTGATGGCTTGTTCACCCTCAGAACACACATGCAGCAAGCTGTCGTCTGGCTAAATGTCACTTCTCCTACGAATTTGATGAATAGCTGGCAGTCCTATTTTATCTCCCCGTCCTTAACCATGCTCTTTTAAAGCCAACCACTGCTTCCTCCAGCTGCTTCAGGTGGTGACAGAAGCCCCTCCTCCAGCAGTCACCCTCCATTAGTTCCCTGTGTTTTCCTCGCCGGCTATCACTCCCTCTATTTGTCTGTTAAACGTCTGTTTAGTTAAAACGTCTGTCAGTGAGCAGACAAGCTTTCACTCTTCACCTCCTTTAACCGGTTGGCCCCACCTATGGTATCTCTCCACATCTCCTTTTGTTTTTAACTTTACCCTCTATCTTTCTCCGTTTGTGTTTTCACTGATAATCTGACCAGTTTGGCCGGTGGGTCACATGAACTGGTTAATCTGCCCCCAATCCGATAAATATTCTCACTCACTGCTAACCCTGCATCAGAAAAAAGAAGATTTATCTTTCTAGTTTACCAGTGAAAGAAATTGAAAGGTCAAGGGATTTGCAGTTTAACAGCAATTCTTAATTAAGTTCTGTGTTTTGCATTTTCGTTTTTTGAGTCACTTGGTATGTATCTTAAAGGTTTAGTTTTGGCCTTTTTAATGTATGACTTGAAAGGTATTTCTGGTTGCAAAATTCATTTTCTTTGGCATCAGTTATTAAAGGTTCCCTGTAATCTGGCAACAACAAAAAAGTTATTTTGTTAAATGTCGTCAGGGGCAAGATTAGATTTACTTTCCAGAATTAATTTAAAATTTCCGTTAATTCAACAGTGTTTTTCATGGCTAGATTTAGACTTCTTGTTAACGTTTATATCCCCGAGGGAGACTAGGACGCAAAGAGACTTCAATTAAAAAAAAACGATGGCGAGATGCTGACATTTAACAACCAGTTATTTCACCATTAAGAAAGCAAGATTTTGACAACGAGGAGTGAAAGTGAGGGAGATGGGAGACGAGGGGAAGGGGGAGGAGGGAGGAGGGAGAAGGGAGGAGGGGGGTGGGGGGTGACAGGGTTGTTATCTAGCAGGCGGCTGATGGTTTTAACAGCTGTATTATCTTGTGTATCTTATATTGGATTAAGCTTCATTCTCTTACGCGCGTCGCACTCTGATTGACGCTCTGATTAAATACATCTACTGGCAGAGACGCAGGGAGGGAGAGAAATGAGAGAGAAAGAAGTGGGGGGGAAAGGAAAAATTAGGGTGAGGAGCAGTGCTTCATTTGGGCTATTGGCTTGAGTACCATACCTCTTCTGCAAAGAGAATCTAGGCATAGTGCTGTTACTGTAATGCCGTTTCCCGTTATGGTTGGGTGCACCCAGCTGAGTCGCCAATGTGGCCTTTCATACCATGTGTGAGTATGTATTACCCTGCACAGCACAAAGAGGTGAAAAAAGTCATCAACTAGATCACATGAGGTGTCTGCAAAATTGAAAACTGATCTGCTGACCAAATAGATTAATATGTCTACATCGTAATGTGTAAAGCTTATTTTTATCAGGAATAATTAAATTCAATTTTATTTATAGTATCAAATCACAACAAGAGTTATCTTAAGACACTTTACAGATAGAGTAGGTCTAGACCACACTCCAGAATCCACAAGGACCCAACAGTTCTAGTAGTTTCCTACAGAGCAAGCAACAGTGCGACAGTGGCGAGGAAAAACTTCCTTTTAGGCAGAAACCTCGGACAGACCCATAGCATTGCTAATGAAGCTAACGGCAGAATACAATACTACTTCATGATATATGTAGTCTGGGTCAGAGGAAGTATATTTCCGGGATAATTGCCTGACATCCGGCCCGTGAGCCACCTGTCCCTCACCTTTTGCTCGGTGTGTGTTGCTGTTCTCAAACTCGGTTTGCTTCGGGAAAACATTAAACTTTGAGCTAGCAAGCTGAAAATGGCAAATTTTGAAGAAAATGTGGATTGTGCAGCAAAGCAGGCCTGCTTGGTTCTTTCAGGGAATATGTTTACAGCATTTACTCTCTAACTGGGACATTTTGAGACCAATTGGTGGGATTGATGTGGACATAGTACACACAGCGATACACTGATAAAAGCAAGTTTTGTTTAATCGTGTATCCAACTAACTTAAGTAGCTCACATAACTGTATTGTGTGAGAAGCTGACTTCATTTATTATTGCACGTCACGTTTCCTTTTGGGGGGTGTACTGTACATGTTCCTCTAAAACAAGTCCCTCCCCGAGACTATTTTGCAGAGCCACCGTCACAGCGTCCGGAGCTTAAAACCGCCCCAGACGATTGTGATTGGTTTAAAAAAATACAAACAACCCGGGGCTTTTTTCTTTCTCTCATCCCAGAATATGTTTGGTGTGGCCAGATCTTATACTACAGCGCTGTGGAGATAGGTCTGGCAATGTGAGACTACAATAGATGCTCACAATAGAAGGCTTCCACTGGTTTGCTGGTGTAAAACTATTAATGTGAAGCAGCAGCAGCAGCAGCAGCAGCAGCAGCACACAATTAAAGTGGGCTTACCTGAGCCTGTGGAAAAACAATATAAGCGGCTTGTTTCCTCCTCAAACAATCCAAGAGAGGTGAGAGGTGAGAGGAAGTGTGTGGGACAATATGAAGTCTGGTTGAGTCAGAAAGCTGCTGGATAAGAGCTTAGACTTCTGCTAGTGCCTCCGAAATCCTCTGGCCATAAACAGTATGCACAGAGCCCAACAGGTCATTTGTGCACATGAAGTTCTACTAGTGTTTTGCAGTATGAATTAGTCATATTATACCCTCAAATGAACAATTCCCGCACATAATTTATGTCCATGAACGCTGTGAGTATACTGGCACTTGTTTTCTCAGTTCAAGCAATGATAAAGAGAAAAGGCAGAGGAGAGGTGAAACGAGAGGAAGGGAAAGAGGGAGGGAGCAAAGGTGGAAAAGAGTGTGGAACAAAAGGTTAAGAACCAAAAAAGAACAAGAAAAAGACAGGTAAAAGAAAAGAACGTGTCATACCTCTTATTAGAAACTTTGACTTTGATCTATTTGGTCTCATCTCACACCTGCGCCTTTGCACGTCACTTGCTCTCTCACTTCTTTTCTTCCCCACTCTTTCCTCGCGTCTCTCCCATCTTCTCTCCCTCTCACCATTTCTCACTCTTTCTCTCTTTCATACCCTGCAGTCTCTCACCAGCAAAAAACTTCTCATGATCAGTTCGGTGTGCAGCCTGTCAAGCTTGCTTTGAACACACGCACACACAGACACACACACACACAGACACACACACACACAGACACACACACACACAAAGACACACACACACACACACACACACACACACACAGCCAAGGGAATAATAGAATCAAGGAACACTGAGATAAAGCAGAGAAGGGGGGCGAATAAAGGGATAAGGCAGGCTGAGAGGGATAGAGAGCTTCATATTATTAATTTAACTTGGGAAAGAGAAAGAGAGGGAATTTCTTTCAATCACCCCCCCATACACACACACACACACACACCGCTGCTTCCATAGAGCTCTATAGTGACACACAATGGAGAGATTGGAGCAGGAGGGGGGCGAATAGAGAGGTAGAGATAATCCATCCCTCTGTATAAACCGTGGAGTTAACTGTTTCATAGCACCGGCTTGGCGTGCTTTTATTCCAGCGTCAGCATACCTCCTTCTAACTTCTGTCTATAATTTCTTTGCTATCTTGAGTTTACTTTAACTTTTTTCCCTTCTTCTTCATCTCCTTCCTTCCATCCCTCCCATAGTTCCTCTCATCTACCTCTCTGTGGGCTTTCTCCCTAATCCTCCAAACATTTCTTCCAGACCTGTAGACTAGAATAAACCTGCCCACACCAAGCCAAGATTGTTTGTGTCAGTTTCTGCACACACACACACACACACACACACACACACACACACACACACATACGGCTCTTTGTGTCCCATATGCATGCGTCACGTGCCAGTGTATGATTTCAGTGTGCGGTTGAGAGTGTATGTTCTCAGTTGGCAGCCCACTTGCCCATCAAATTTGGCAGAATATCTCCTCATCTGGCACAGGAAGAAGGGAGGGCGTCCCATAGCGAGGGATTACACAGATTTACACACACACATACACAAACACACACACTCACATTAGGAAATGCAATCAGCCACACACGGGCATATTTGGGAAGGCTTGCTTATTCACAAACTAGGATATCTCTGATTTTCTATTAGCAAGTTTTATGAGCTGAAACAAATTTAAGAGAATCCTAAAACTACGAAAGGTAGTGTACATCACTCTTATGAGGCTTCAAATTTCTGAGAAAGAGTAAATATATCCCCATGCACATTTCTTTATGTTGCTATAAGCCGAGCTGTCTCGGCAGGATGTGTCGGGTGTTGTGAAGCAGCTTTCTGGCCTCCCTGCCCAACGAGAAGTGAAATGCCAAGGAAATGCATTTCTGTAATGGGCCTGCTGACAGTGCAGCAGCTACAAGCTCTGGGAGGAAATAGTCTCTAGCAGCCTGTTACTGTAAAGTGTTTCTTTGTCTTCGAAGAGAGATGGAGGGAGCGGGTGTGAGGAGGTTGGGGGCGGGGGGGTGGAGACTCGGCCCAGCCCTTTTGTATGAAGTATGAATCTGATTGATAGGTGGGTCTGACCTTTAGCACCCCTTGAGAAATCCAACAAGTCATTCTCTCACCTTATATTTGGTCCCCTCTGTATCTGCTTCGCACGCACACTTTCAGACAGGCCCAGGATGGAAAACTAATTCTTTTCTAAAACCTCCCAATTACAGCCACTCCATTTTCCACCTCCCTTCCTCTCTCCTGCTCCCCTGCCCTCCTTTCTTAACGAGCAATCTCGTTAATGTCAGAGCGTCTCTTTCTCTCTGTTTCCCTCTCTGTCCTCTCATTCTCTGAGAAAGAGAGAATGCGGGATGAAAAGAGGTCGAGGAAAGGCAGGCTGTGGCAATGGCCAGACAAGTGTGTGAGATTACTGCCATGGTTTCAGGGGGGACATAATTATATGCTGCACATGTTGTCAGAAAGAATGAGATGAGGGGGGCTGTATTTAGTGATGCACCACTGAGAGATTGGTGAGGCGAGGGCAATGACTAAATCTGCACCATTGTGTGTGTGTGTGTGTGTGTGTGTGTGTGTGTGTGTGTGTGTGTGTGTGTGTGTGTGTGTGTGTGTGTGTGATGAGTAATGGTAAGCCATTGAAAGCTGTAAATTATTCAGAGGCTTCATGCATGGAAACATTATAATTCCATGTCTGAGTGTGAATTACCGTCCGTTTTACCCCCAGGCACATATCTCACTCTAGCCCAAGGCCTCATGGGAGATTAAAGGGAGTAAATACTATGGAAGCTGGACCAGCATATAAACCACATGGGGTGGCCAGATATCCTAGCAGGATGTGGCACCTTAACTGTACTCTGAATGGAGTCGGTTTAAATCCATCTCACTGCTTGTTATCTCTGTCGGCTGCCAAGCGTCCCTACATGCTCTAACCAAGAAGAAATGACCAAATTAAAATCTG
Source organism: Etheostoma cragini (assembly GCF_013103735.1). Taxonomy (NCBI): domain Eukaryota; kingdom Metazoa; phylum Chordata; class Actinopteri; order Perciformes; family Percidae; genus Etheostoma; species Etheostoma cragini. Next base: position 11,413,732 of record NC_048425.1, read on the forward strand.
GTCCTTGTGGTGATTGGCGCCAGGCGGTCAAAGCCTGAACTTTCCACCGAGTGAAGGCTGATGGTGTTCCCAATTCATCCAGTTCAATTACTGCAGTGTCTACACATTTAGATGTTATTTACTGTCTGTCCCTCTTCTTACATCTTCCTTTATATGGGCTCCTCTTAGTAAGGGATCTATAATGGGAAATTTAGTGTATCTATTTTATTATTAGTTTATTTATCAGGGACCATGCATAGTTTAAGCCCTGTACCAGAGTTAGCTATACAGCTAATTTACATCTGTGGTCCCTGGGAAAGGGAGATAAAAGGACAATATACACTATATAGACACTACAGACAATACTATCAAAACAAATAGATCTATAACAAACAGTACATACCATATAAACCAGTATGTAAAATATACAGTCCAATGATCACATAGGTGATATGTCTTCAGCCAAGTCTTTAAGGACATTTTAAAACTGCAGACTTACACGATTTCTAATGTGAAGAGGAATTAAGTTCCACTTTTCTACTAGAGTAAATGAAAAAGCTGATTGACCAAATTTAGTCTTCCTCAATCGAGTGTAGCAGTCTAACCTATCGTGGAAACCTCAGAAATGGTTCACGTAAATAGGTATAAATATCTTCATAATATTAGTGCAGAGATTAATAAATAAATTTTTTAGTACATAAACCTCTGCATACAAAGACAACAGGAGCTTATGCACACTGGACACACCCCAAACCACATGGGATGCATTGGGATTTTGCATTTGAAGCTGAAATGCTAAATAGATAACCTGTTAGGAAAAAAACATGAGGTCCTTCAATACAATTAAACCCCAAATAATTAATATATATATAGTTATATATCACCTCAACTACGCTCTTTGTTGTTGGCAGAGTCTTTTTACTATTGGAATTTCTGATTTTGCAAACACTGAAAAGCCTGCCCATGATGGTTTATCCACCTACAATAACTTATTGAATAATGACATGTGTTTTCATTGTTACATCCTGTTGCCATGTTTCCTTGACAGTGATTAGAGAGGCCATGTCCTGTCAATGGGAACAACAATGATACCACTACTGTAAATACTGTGGGATTTTGAATTCAAGCAGCAAAATGGCAACATTCATGTAATAATAAACTTGATATGACAGACAAATATTTTCAAATTCAAATGTCCTGATGGCTCTGATGGAGCTCAGGACGTGACCAGCGCTCTCTGTAATGCTTAACGACAGATTGTGGGGCTGAAGGCTGAAATGTGTGTATTTCTGCAAGAATGAGTTGCTTCAAGGCTTTATTTCATTGGGTGTGACATTTGTCCGGGCAGTGTGAGAGCTTGACACAGAGCCTGAGAGCAGTTGGCGTGAGAGTTGGCAACCTTAGTTAACCACTACCATGCTAGTCAGCTAGGAAAATGATAACTCTAGTCATTTACAATAGCGCTTCAAGCTAGCTGGGCAAATAATGATACTAAGTTTATTCAACGGTCATACTGTATTTAAAGAACCCTCTCCTGGCTCATAACGGGCAGATTGCTGGTTTTCATTCAGCCTTGCTTTTGTAATGCTAGTGTTCTTGCCTTCACATTCAGACAGTGACAGACACAGATTTATGGCCATTCATTAGGAGCTGTCTAAATACATTCCATAGCAAGCCCCTGACTTATGTTGACACGACAGAAAGAGCAAACATGGGTTCAGCGACGACGTAAATTACAAAAAAAGACATTACACATGAAAGACTGATAACATAAATCCGAATGTTCCTTTAATCTGCAGCTGGTAGTTTACCTAATATCCTCCTTCGGCTGTATTGTCATATGAAAGCCTTTTTCTCCCCGTTTCTTCCTGACAGGGACTAGCCTGAAAATCCAGACAGATTATGGGTCTGGTATCAAGTAATGAAAGTTGGCCATCTTGAGGGGTGGCACCTATGGATTTATTAAGAGAAACCGACACCAAGCGTGCAATTGAAAATTCCACTGCACGCAATTGGTTAACACTACAACCAATCACAACAACACACGGGGTGACGCATCCAGAGCTCCATACGCTTAGCTACCAGCGGAGCTAACTGGTAGATTGAACTGTCGTCATCTGTTGAGCTCTCCTCTGGCGCGCCTATATCAGATACACCGATGTGATTGGTGCAGCTCGCCTCTGGCGCGCCTATATCAGATACACCGATGTGATTGGTGCAGCTCGCCTCTGGCGCGCCTATATCACATACTCCAATGGGATTGGTGCAGCTTGGCTACAAGGATATAGTTAATGAGCAGCATTACTCTGTGTGTGTGTGTGTGTGTGTGTGTGTGTGTATTGGGTGTGAGTGGGAGGTGAACTAGCATGCAGCATTAGTTCTGCTTGAGCTGATGTGTTAATTAGCCAGCCGGGTGCATAGATAATTAATGAGAATCATGATTAATGACTGTACAGTATGCATGGCTAAGGCGGAACGCAACTCTCTGATAAGGCGGAAGGAGGAGGATCACTGGCTATATTCACCCTCTGCTGAGTGCGTGTGTGCATGTGTGTGTGTTTATTTTGCCAGCGCGGGCGTTGTTGCCAGTATGAGTTAGCGGGCCTGGCAGTCGGTAGGCCTAATAACAGACTGCATCAGGTCAGGGGGGCATTTAACACTTCTAAACACACTGGCAGAGCGGCCCACTGATGCCAGATCAGGAGGAAGACCTCACACACAGATCAACGTTGGAGTGAAGGACATCAAGACCGCTCTGTTGTTGTTCTACATTCTTTCTCAGGCTGGATTTTTTTTTACACTTCAGACAAACTCCATATCAACTCCCTTAAGTCTGACTTTTGAACAAATGTAAAACTGCCTGTGCAACAAGAATTGTTGAATTGTTGAATCTTGAATTGCAGTGCAATGACCTTTCATGTTTAAAGATACATCAAATGAATAATAATAATAATTTAATAATTTAACTGCAAAGTGATTTAAATATTCTTTGTTCTATAAGACAAGCTTTAATGACCCATTTTATAAATTAAAAGGCATAACATTTTCTTCAAAAATATAAAAAAAAACATTAAATGAAAACAAAAAGCTCATTTGTTTAAGCTATTCCAGGTCAAAATCTAATATATTTCTGAACACTTTGTCAATTATCTGAGTAGTCAATCAACAGAACATAAACTGCAGCAATTTTGTTTAAAAAAAAAAAAAAGAATCCCTTCTTGATTATTTACTGAAGAAAATATTTGCTGGTTCCAGATTTCCTATCTTTTATGTCACTGTAAATGTATTCTCATCACCTTGGGCTCTGAGATATTGTAAATTGTTTACAGTTTATAGAGTGATTGACTGATAATATTACTTCTGGAATAATCCTTAGTTGCAACCCCTACTTTTATATTCTAGTACACCATTTCTGCGGAGCAACATTGGGTGCTTGTTGTTAGACAAACTGTCCTTGAAGTGGAGCTCCCAGGTTGCCGAGGCCATTTCCCCTTCAGGAGATAAATGTTGCACATAGCATGAATTGAATTTGCATATTAATCTTATCACTTTTTTCCATTCCTAGCAGTTTCTGGTAAATTTCATTTGTACAGAGAGTCTGGCCGCTCTCCATTGACAAGTGTTAACTTCCTTGAAGGTGGGTACTCTGTTGAAGTTTAAAACTATTGGATCTGCCATAACCAATCGTCAATGTTTGGTTGTGATGTCGGCACAGCGTTGCTAGCGTTAGCCTTAACAACTCCCTCACCCCTAATGGAGCGAGCTGGAAAATCCCCTTTTCCCAAACCCTGTGGGGACGAGGGCCACCGTATCATGGCCCCCAACAAAACTCAGCAAAGATTGTTCTTGCTCAGGCTTTAACTTCTGGATATTCAACAGCGTTGCCACAATGGGCCAAATGGCTTTGCTCACATCTTTCTCCGCCGCCATTACAGAACTACAACTCAACATCCTCGTTCTCAGCCAGTTTAGAGTTAAACACTGCCCAGATAAAACTGTTCTGACTCCGATTTAGTTTAGAGACAGTATTGAGTTGATGTTATAGATCAGTGAGTGGAGCATGGCACCAGATCATTTTGGATAATAATATAAATGTGTATTTTGATAGAAGTATCCATTAAACAGAGTTCTTATAGTAAACTAAAACAGAAAATAAGCTGTGAAAAAATATTTTAATAAACTAAAACAAAATACAAACTAAAGCCTTCAAGAAAAACTAGACTGAAACTATATTACTAATAACTAATACAATAAAAATGAACATAAAATCCAAATTATTTCAGTTCTAGTTTTTTTTAAGAAAATGGATTAACATTGACATTGTAGGAGAATGTCCTGCAATTGCTTGACATGGGACACTGAAGTAGCAATTCCACCTTAAACATCATGGCTGTTCCCATACAAATCTGAATTTAAACACTTTGAAAACTGACTAAAACGAAACAGAAATCTAATTGAAAGATCAAAACTAGCTTAAAATAATAGAATCTAATAGAAAATTCAAAACTAGATGCCCCTAAATGGCCAACCTGAGATGAAGAAGAATCCGCAGAACAAACCAAAAATCAGATAACGCCCACAGTATTTATCCACAATTACTTTGCAATGAATACTAACTCGGTGACATCAGCGCCCGTGGCAAGTGGTGGTTTGACCGCTGACCGCACACACAATAGAGGCCTTGACCTCATTGGTGCAACCTGCAACATATGATACTATCTGACCCAATGAGATCAAGCCGGGGGGGGGTGGTGACATACCACCGCTCGCCCTGTGTGTGTGTGTGTGTGTGTGTTAATCTGCTTTGTCTGGCAGGATGCACCATCAGCACTCAAGCATGACCCTTAACCTCTGACACCCCCCCCCCTCGATATCCCCCGATTTAGATCCGTAGCTTACAGAGTAGGGCACCTCGATGATGAAAAAATAAATCATATTTCATCAGATTTTTATTTATTTTCATAACTCAATTGAAATCAAGGTTATTTAACACAATTACTTGTTTTCTTTTGGAAATATCCTGCATTTAATAAACTTGGAAAACAAATCAACAGTGAAAACCCCCTAGAACTGTGACATTTCCCTTCATATTTTTACTGTTTTTTCCATTCCTTTTTTCACGATTATTCTGCTTTACTAATCGAACCGTAACCCTAACCGAAACGGCAATCGCGATTAAAAATTGCAGATTTAATTACACAGTCCTTATACAGAGAATCTACAAGGTGTTTGGGCAATCGCCATGAAGAACCGCGGGTTCTGTACTGTCTTCTCTCTCCTCTCTGCGCTCTGTGATGAGGAGACAAAAAGCTATTGTCATCTAAGAGATGCTGGAAGAAACAGCTCCCGCTCCTTTTGTCTCTGTGTTTGAGAAGAGATGACAAAGGCCATTTTCATGCTCTGCATCTATCTCTGTCACCTCCTCTTCTCACTTTTAAACCTCTGTCCTGCAGATTGCCCTCCTCTCCTTTCTTCACTCATTCTCTCACGCTGAGCCTGCCATCTCCCCAGTCATGCCTTAGCCTCCTCCTTTTCTTCCTCCCTTTCCCCCTGCTATGTCACCGCGTCCTTGCCTTCAACCCTCAGCTTCTTCATCTCCCTGCCACCGATCAATCTTTCCCCCTTCGCTTTCCCTCCGTTTGTCCCTTCACCTGCCACGCTCCCCTCCCGGGGGGTTGGCTCAATTATTCCTCACTCCTCTTTTTTTCATCTCTCCCTTTGTTTTCTCCCCTACGACTCTCTGACACACACACCTGTAACCCAGCACGACATGTCACAGCCTGTCATCCGTCCCTCCTACTCTTCATCACTCTCTCCTCCTCCTGCATCTGTTTTTCCACCCAAATCTGACGCCTATTTAGTACTCTTTCGCAAACTTTAACAAAAAAAAGCACTGAACTCTGTGCCTTTTCTCTCATTCCACGTTTGCCATTTTCCCTCTCCGTATAGCTGATGTTGCACCTGTTTACCCGCCTGCTGACTCTCTTTCTCGCCATCGCCTTCTCACTTTTAGCTGTCAATCAACTAGTCACCACTCACCAAGGTTTCTGTTTTTGCTAAGAACATAAACCTGCACCCAATTTGAACCAGTTGCACTCTATCCAATTTCTCCCTTTGAAGAAAGGAGAGTGTTTCAATCCAGAGATTTTGGAGGCTGTGGAGGGAGATGTTCATGGAAAAGCAGATAGGAGGAAAACTACCTCTCTTTCTTCGTCTCAGTCTTTCCCTCTTTCATTGTCAGCCAGTGGTCTCTCTGGAGTTCCCCCAAAACAAAGAGAGGAATAAAACAGTATTTTTAGACCCTTTCATTTTTCATTACCATAATGATTTGGGCTCTGTAGAATCTTTTCATGTATATTTGACTGCGTGTGTGTTTATGTTTGTGTGTGTTGAACAGGGTGTGCAGGGTGTTTCTGCTGCTGCACTGCCGCTCTCCCCACTCGGGAGCCCTTGGGTTGAAAAAAAAGAGTGCGCACACACACACATACACACACACACACACACACACACTCACACATCATACAAATCAGTCAAACTCATCCCCAGCCGTGCCTCCTGTCTATTTATTCCTCGATTCATCCGATTCTTTATTTATTTTACACGCTGCTTCCTAATGCAAATAGGTTTGTCTGCTCCCTGCCAAACTGCGAGAGCAGCATGGGACCTGGAGTGTGTGTTTCTCTGAGTGTGTGTATGTGTGTGTATGTGTCCAAGTAAGTAAGTGAATCTGTGTGCGTGTGTGAGGATGGGTGAGAGTTTCTACATGTGTGTGTGTGTGTGTGTGTGTGTGTGTGTGTGTGTGTGTGTGTGTGTGTGTGTGTGTGTGTTTGGTTGTGTGTGTGTGTGTGTGTGTGTGTGTGGGACCCAGTGAGTAATAGAGCCAAAGTCCTTATCTGTCACCAGAGAGCTGCCTGGCTCTCTCTCAGCTGTCAATCATCCAGCCCTAGAGACAAACACTCTGCTTCAAACACTATGAGAGGCAGAGAGTGAGAGAGAGGATGAGGGATTGGATGAGCTAAAAAAGAGAGGAGGGAGGTGGGGAGCAAAGGAGCTGCAAAGAGAAGGAGGGATAAGGAAAAGATGGAAGAGAAGAGAAGTATTGCAGCGGGAGGAGGCAGGTGCGGAGGGACAGGAGGAAAGTGAAGGACAATAGGATAGAAGTTGTGATAAAAGTAAGGGTGGAATGAGGGATGGGAGGGAGTGTTATTTCAACACCTCTGTTGTGTGTTCTTCAGGCCCCGCAGGTAAACAGCAAATGGAACTTTAAAACTCACCTGCATGAATTAGACAGGCCCCTTGAAAATACTCGGGAGACTTTTGAAAAAGCCACTCTTCAGGGAATAAAGAGGGAGAGAAGTGGCAAGGTACGCGCACGGTCGTGCTCAAGCACACACCCACACACAGCCATGCACACACACACACACACACACACACACACACACACATTCTGGCAAAACAATCAGCACTGAAATATTGGCATGGCACACTTCAATATCCTGACTGGATTGAATAGGATTTTTTGATGACCTCGAGGCTTTTTTTTTCTCTCTCTCTCTCTCTCTCTCTCTTTCTCTCTCTCTCTCTCTCTCTTTCTCTCTCTCTCTCTCTCTCTCTCTCTCTCTTTCTCCCTCTCTCTCTGTGTGTGTGCGCATTGCACTTATGTGTGTCTGTTTGCAAGGGAGGCTTGCAAGTGAGGCGGCCATCAGCTAGCCCTAGACCCTGTTTGGCCTACTTTCATGAACGCATCCCTCCATCCTTGATTGCTCGAACTCCCAGATCTTGCAGCGGGCTAACTGTTGATTTTACCGCGGGGCTTGACAACCCCCGGGTCGAGCTGGGACTGCTGCTCCAGCGCTTTCCCCTAAGCCCTTAAAGCTTCCTTCAGCCGAGAACGGGAGGAGGCGTGAGGGTGTGGGGGGACGGGTGTCGAAGAGCCAAAGAGGAGGAGGGGGGGGAGAGAGGGAGCAGCGGAGGGTTTGAGCCCCAAATCGCTTCAAGATGCGTTCCACTGGAGTCAGAGTAGTTGAGAGTCTGGGAGTCGGGTAGCACTGTTCGGAGCCTGCGGGGAAGCCAGGTTCCCATTTCCAATGGTGGATTAAGCACTGCTGCAGATACACAAGGCCTCTGTTGGGATACACACACATATCCTTGGACTTATATCCTCATGCAAACCTTCTTTGGAGTAAAATAATTCCCTTACCGTAAACTAGCCTCATCCTTAATCTTAACATATAATATATAGTTCAACCTTTTGGGAAATATGCTCAACTGCTATTTATATTTTTTATCAAGGGATCCCCATTACACAACAACACATTGATTTCACTAACAACTATTGTCATGTATCCAAATTCTGATATGTTCTTCATCTGTGCGCTACAACTCAATCGTCGTTAATGAGTACTGCTGATGAGCTGGGGGATATGTTCCTTCATTATGATGACATGGACATGCTATTTTACTTTGACATAATTCTGCATATACCATCTTGCTACCAGAAAGAAATCTCCACCAAATGCTGTTAATTAGCACTTGAAAATAGTCCTTAACAAATGCACTATTTATATATTAAGTAACTTTCGCTAAAACCAACAATGCCCAGCTGTTCTAGGAAATTATTTAACCTTTTAAAAAACTATATATTTGTCAATGTCTTCAGCAGGAACTTGGACAGTTGACAGGGGAAGAGTTGGAGAGACAGACTAACGCGTTTAACATTAAGAAAAGTATAGAATAACGCCAGCCTTATCTTTGAAGGTAATGTTCACACACAAATAAACATGGATTTACTACTTTTCTGCCTTCGCTCACACACTCAGCAGAATGGTAAGATCTGTCCCATTAGCCCTGCATACTTGGTGGCCCCTGGGGGCCCCCTATGAATTACACTGCTCTTCTGACACCGTGGCCTGACTAAGTCGCTTTTAGCTAAAGTTTCATTGTCCAAGCACTCCGTGGCCTCTCACACTCACACACACACAAACACACACACTCACACTCGCACACACACACACACACACACACACACACAACTGGCCCTCTAGGGTCACAGATGGGGAGAGGGGGCCCTCTCAAGAACGGTGCATGAACGCATGTGGAATCACACAGAGATGTACGCACACATACAGGGAGCTTTGGAAATGTAGGTGACCCACACTGTGGCAGGTCAGCGTCTCACCTCACTCCTTCACTCCCAGAGGGACAGCTCATGGATGGTCCTGTTCTCTCTGTGTGTGTGTGTGTGTGTGTGAGACGCATAAAGAACGAGCGCCAAAGCATGCATTGTAACCTTCAATCCTCAGGAGCCCTGGGTGACCTAATTAAATTAGCAAGGTGGTTGTGAATGAGTGAAGCTCAAAGACCCTTCCCACACCAGGCATTAACACCAGCTGCCACTGTCTGTGTATGTGTGCACAAATATGTCATCGTGAGCCAAATACTTAAAAACACTAAAGACTCAACGGAGAATTATAAAGGGTCTGTAGCGCGTGTTTGTGTGCGTTTGTCTCAAGGGTCTCCTTCAGCCTCTGTTGAGGGGTTCACATGCGTAGGTGTATCCATTTGTGAACTGGGGGGCCCTCTCAATCTCTCTCTTACACACACATGTGCACATACACACTCACACACACACACACTCACACACACACAGACTTGTCAGGACCGGCGGTGCTCTATCACCTCACACCTCCACTAGACCACCTTAATGGGCCCAATCCAGACTGCTGCAAATCATCCCGAGTACATGCTGAAAATGGGGAAAGAGGAGGGGAGGGGAGGTGTGAGAGGGAAAAGGTGCTTAGAGACGGTTTAAGAGTGAGAACAGAAAAAGAAAGAGATGGGGGATACTGTAGCCAAGAGGCGGAACGTTAAAAGGAATGGTTGGGTTTCATGGTGGAACAATTCTTTAAGTTATGACACAAAATATCTCCTCTGTGGCTTTATGGCTGCTGGTTAGTGCATGTCATCATGTTCCTTTTCAGACAGAAGCATGCATGCTGCCAACACTAACTGTCACTTTTGAGAAACGACTAAATATTCACGGTTCAACAGCTTCAGACAGGAGGAACATAACAGACTGTTTGGATAATTGATTAGCGAAAGGAAAAGTGACAAGGATTTGCTTGTTCAAACTAAAAAAAGTTAGGTTTCCTTGCTTACTATTTGAAATGTAATGCCTAGAATATTGTGTATATATAATAATATCATGGGGTTTGAACTGTTGTTGGTCGAACAAAAATAGCCATTTGAAGACGCTACATTGGGCTCTGGGGAATTTGGATGGTCATTCATCACTATCTTCTGACGTTTTATTGACTAAAAGATTAGAAAAATCAACCAATCAATCAATAATGATTGAGAGATTAGAAACCACTGCTGTCAAATACAAATCTCTAAATTTGGTGATTTTTAATTTTATGTGAGTAACTTAAAGTCTGGTTACTTCTCAAGCTAAATAAAACATTTCATGAAAAAGACATTTCCCAAAGGTGTATACAGATGTTTTTATTAGCTAATGAAAAGGTGTATCTTCTGGAGATATATGGTTTTCACAGGACAGTGACATCCTTTATTAAAATTCTCACAAAGACGTATGTGTCAGAAGTTCTCCCAAGATACTGAGGAACAGTAATGTATAGTAACATGCGGTAAAAGTAGCAAAGTGTGATACAAAGCAGAACATAATAGTATTAAAATAAATATTAAAACACTACTCCGCTAAAGCAATTGCATTTAAAACACTAAGATTTAAAATGCCCCAAGGGTACCACACCAGTCTGTGGATTTTAAAGCGTGCTGTGTATAAACATACAATTATTGAACCATTTGTTCTTAACACATTTTCCTGGCTAATGGTTTTAGCTGCTTGTTTTTTTTTATTGTTGTTGCATTATTCCATTTCTGTGAGTGTTGAAACTCAAATGAAAGCCAAGCTGCCAACATGTGAGGTGACATATAAGTGGGTGGAGAGAAAAGAAAGACGGGAATGGCAAAAGAGGTAAAGAAGAGGTGGAGAAATGAGAAGTAGAGCGGAAGGTGGAGGCTCTGTGAGACGCGCCATGAAGCATACAGGTAGAGCAGTGCGTAGAACTGGATTCTGGTGAATGTTTGGAGGAGTCAAAAGAAGCATGCGCAAACAAAAGTTCTGAGCTGGAGATGCAGCTGCAGAAACATGAAAAAGAAAAAACAGGATGCAAATGAGAAAGAGATGTTTGCTGGAGAAAAGTTTCTGTTGACCTGAATAAGGAGGCACTGTTCAGCCTTGTTCAAAGAGCAAAAGAAGTCTTTCTCCACAGTTGGTAGGTTAGTTCTAGTTTTCTCTTCGTGGTGCAGCTACAAGTTTCAACTTAATGTGCTGTGCTCATCTGCTGCATTGTATTATATGGGATGTACACAGCAGGAGCACAGCAACAAGGTAGAACTGTGTGAGTGTGAGTGTGTGTGTGTGTGTGTGTGTGTGTGTGTGTGTGTGTGTGTGTGTGTGTGTGTGTGTGTGTGT
>NC_048425.1:11425309-11427692 GCF_013103735.1 Etheostoma cragini
TGTGTGTGTGTGTGTGTGTGTGTGTGTGTGTGTGTGTGTGTGTGTGTGTGTGTGATGACAAGGACACAGTTACCTTCAAAGTCCCATGATGCCGACTAACTATTCAAACGAGGCTCTGCATCTCTACCTGCTGACTGCCGCCTCCCTCTCCTCTCCCTCCAAAGCACCATCAGTGTCTCATACCTTTCTCTCAACCTCCTCTTTTCCTCTCATCCCTCTATCTCTTTCTCTCTGTCTCTTCCCTTCCATCTCGAACCATATGGAAACTATTACAGCCGTTGTCGTTTCTCACCACTAACATTCCTGAGGGCTTTCCAGAGCTCACTGACTTTACATCAACCTTGTGCTCCTCTCTCCTTGTTCACGCTGCTCTTCATAGTTGGCTTATCTCTCCTTGTCTCCTCTTCTTTTCTATTAAACCCTTCAACATGAAGTTCTTTTATTTCTATGTACTGTATGTAGATTTAAATGTTGCCATGTTTGATTTTTTGGGGCTACTTTGAGGCAACTGCAGTCATGTTAGCATCAATTTTCATCATCATGTTTGCTGTGTTAGTTCTCCTTTAACGCTGGAACCCGCTTCCTGCTGTGGCTGGAAATGAGTGTGGAAAAAGCTCGAGTTTGTGGGCCAACAAATTCAGCCTGACATATTTGGTATCTTTTTGGAAAGTATTGGGTCTCCACGAGAATTTTGAAATGCAGTTGTGTGGAAGTGTGAAGTTTGGCTGCACAGCATACATGTGAGATGACTGACCTACCAGTTGGGTTGAAAAAGATGAACGTGTGCTGTTTATATGGAAATGTGCTGTTTACGCCCATCTTTTTCTACCAAACAGATGATATACAAAATAAAAGTGCTTGGGAGGAATCCCAGCTTTTAAAATAGTTTCTCCCCCTTCCTCTCCCTGTTGAACTCACATCCACTCCACCATTTCATCCATAATAGAAACGTTGGGAGGTATCTGGGCCATGCCTTCTAGAGAGACTCAAACTCTCATCAATTTACATTATAGCTCTCCCTTTCTCCCTCTCTGTCTCTCCCTATCCCCTTTCTGTCGCCCTCTATTTCGTACAAATGTATCTCTATTCCTCTCCAGCTCTATACACACAGTCAAAGACCACTTTCTGCAGCTCTTCTCCAGGGTATATGGTTCTTTAATGAAGACAGAAATAATGATTATGGATATTTTAAAACTGTCTGCCTGGCCCGTGTGCACTGATGGAAGCTGCAGCGTCTGCATGATGCTGAATTTCAAATAACTAAATTATGATCATTGATTATTCATTCCAAGAACGGCTTAAGATGACAAATATGATTTCAAAGAAAATACAGGAATTAGAAAAAAAATGTCCTTGAGTTTTACATAAAGCAGTGGAGATCTAAGGTACTCTGTGAATTTCCAATGAACAATTTAATCCTCTCAGACTGCAATGTGACTTAATAATTCTGTAAAAACATGAACAACGTATTAATTCAGTAATCTTTCAAAGGATGACCTCACAAACCTAAACTACAGATAATAGCATTTTTTGATGCAAGGCCTCAAGTTCAACCAGCAAAATAGGCTTCAAACAGGCATTTACCAGCATTGAATGACAACCCTTTATGATTACAGAAGAGACCAAAGATAAGCTCAAGATATCAGGAGTCAAATGTAAAAGCTCCTTACTCTTTTATTGTAAACTATGAGATGGTGCAGCAGGCGGAAGCTGTAGGAGAGATGTGCACAGCACTACAGGTCAGTTTGATGGAGCTGCTGTTCCTACAAATACTATGTCAAAGACTGATTGTGCATTAGGTGAATTTATGTTTTATATACTTCCTGACCATATGTTTTACATTATATATGGCTGGTGTTTCTGGGCTGCACTGCATATGGGGTACTGATTGCTGCAGCAGAACGGTGGAAAATGATAGCTGTTGCAGTCCCCTCTCTGTGTGGGTGCTCCGCAAAAGAAATCTCCATCGTAGCAAGTGATTTAATTCAGCACTCAGGCTTGGAATAATATTTTTCTTCGGGTAGGTAAAACTGTCTGTCAGTAGAGTGAGATAATTTTACATTTCCAGATCTCTTGAATTATTTTCTTCATACTATGTAGGAGCCGTTTTTACACTTTTTTGAAAGGAAATTTATTAGAGCAAACAAAAGTGCGTTAAAATGAAGTTAATTACGGCGCCAATTTCTCCGAGCTTTAAAGATTCCATGTGGGCTTAAATGACATGTTTAAAATGGACGTTTTCCACTGTGTGCGTTCGCTCATTGTGGCATTCTTTGGAAAGCACCACTCCTGCAAATGAGACCCAGCGGATTTACTTTAGACAGCTACTAGATGGCCTGCAGGTGTTGCAGATCAGTGGTGTGCGTGCGTGCGTGCGTGCATG
>NC_048425.1:11427792-11429667 GCF_013103735.1 Etheostoma cragini
CCATGCTGATTTCATTTTAGTTCATTGTGTGCTCTCTGCCCGCTTCAGTGTCCTTTCCACTCCTTTTTTTTTCATCTTGTTTTTTTTTTGCACTAGAGTGTATTTTCTTCTTCACATTATTCTGTTGCAATCTGTTCAGCTTCTTGCTCTCTCTTTGTCCTTATGTTGTTTGTTGTAATGCTTTATCACTTTAAATTCCCACCTCTCTCTTTTGTCTTCCGCCTCATTCTCTCCATCTCTTCTGTTGTAGGATTTTTCTACTCTGTGCTCACAATCGTCTGCCCTTCCTTCACCCCGCCGTCTTTTCATATTCTCATATTCACACAGACATACACAGGCAAAAACATTGGCACACACCTACACACACACACACACACACAACCTCACTTGTCTCCCCCCCGCTGGCTGCACCTGTGTGCCCAGCTTTGGTCCGGACACGGCTCAGGTTGCTGCTGTGGAATCTGGGAAATGTTCGAGCCGTGCGATACGCCGCCCAGAGCAGGTACAACTGCAGACAACACGCAGATGGACAAGAGAAAAAGAAAGAAACACACACACATGAAGCTGGCAGAGAAAGCACACGAAGCGTCCACGACGCTGGCTTTTAAATCTTGTTTAAAATTCTATTTTAAACTGAATATTGATAACAAACCATCTCTAAAATGTAAAAGGTGGATACGTAACTACTGCATTGACTGAATGGGAGAGAGTGGAGGGGAGGGGGGGAGGGAAGCAGGAGGTGTGAGAGGTCGGGGGGGGGAGGTCAGGGAGACTGACACTTGAGTCTTCTCAGCACAGCTCGGGGGTCGCGGCGGGGCGACGCTTGGGTTGAGAAAATGATGTTTCTACCCTCATAAAAGAGCTTGCAGCAAAGAAAAGAGAGGAAAGTTCTCCCCCCCTCCCCCCTCCTTCCATCTCTTCTCCCTCCTCCTCCTCTTTCTCCTCTTCCCCACTCGGTGTCACCTCTGGCCCCCTCCAACCCCCCATGCCATGTTTCAAAGTGTGGCCACATGAATGGCTCTATTGTTAACGGCTGAGAAAAAGGAAGGGGGGAGAGGGAGAGTGGACAGCCAAAAAGAGATGAGGGAGAGAGGATAGGAGAGAGTAAAGAGAGAGAAAGAGAGTGTATCTCTCACACAGCAAAAAGTAGCCAAAAGAAAAGGTTAAAGGGAAAATGTAATGTTGCTCAGAGCTGTGGCTGAATGGGATGATTTATTTAGATGTGGGCACAGGCGAACTCTATAAATTTGTTTATAAGTTCACCTCACTTCCCTTTACTTCCTCTCTTCTGCACTTCTCCACTGCAAGTGTGTTTCTGTCTGACTCTGAGATTCACAAGGCTCATAAACTGTCCTGCACTACCAGACTGGACTTTTAAGGTGGATTTAATGCGTCCATTTTCAGAAAAACAACTGCATGTGAGTGATTCCATATCACCGTACTTGCTGTTTGAATGCAGGCCAGGTTTGTTGACACTGAGGGCGTCACACAGAGGAGAGGGAAAGTGTGAATTCTGAGATAAATACATGCTATTTTTTCTTGCTCTACCACTTTTCCGATCCTGACACACACACACACACACATACACACACTAGGTGTGTGAGGTTAACCTGGGTTAACTCAGGAAATCTGACACCTTGAACATGGAGCCTATCAGAAAATTGAGTTCTGCCGCAGTGTTGGAATTCACTGTCAGTTTTCCTTCTTTCTCCCTCCATCCTTCTCATTTCTCTTTTCGTCCTCCTCTTTCATGTGATATTTTAAGGTATTTTCCTTCTGTGGAGTGTTTTGCCTCTGTTTCCTTTCTGCTTGTTCACTACATTTCTTTGTTGCTACATACCTTGCCTGACATGTTCAATATTCTTTTCCACTCCA
>NC_048425.1:11429767-11447077 GCF_013103735.1 Etheostoma cragini
AGGAAGGTGAAATGTGTGTGTGTACGTGTTGAGTGAAGCTGAGTGCCTACCTCTCCAGTCTAAGTATTCACTGATAACCCCGAGTGACCTGGGTAATGAGAAGTGGAACAGTAGCTTCCCAGCAGGCCTCTGGGCCCGCCTCAGCTAAAGCTCCTCCGCCGTTCAGTCTGCCTTCTCAGTTTCCCCTCCGGTGTACGCCGGCAGCCAAACACACCAACAGATAAAGCTCACATCTCAATTTACAGCGGGTTTAAGGCTGCTAGATCACAGTGCTAAAAGGTGTGTGTATAGCCTGTAGAGACGGGGAGGCTGTGGTCAGAAAGGTGCAACAAAGGAGACTCAAAAAAGCCATTTGCCTCTTCCTATTAAAGCTATGATAATGTGTCCTGTATAACCTGATATTCTTCATATCATATAACGTTGCTTTTAGAAAACAAGTACAGTGTTGTCCGGATGGGGCTCTATGGATGATAATGTTGATCTGTGTCCAAACACATGTCAAAACTTCAGTTCAATCTACTTCTCGTGGTTAGTGCTACACAGCCCGTGCAAACAGTTTTTATGTCTTTTGTGGCTCTGGCGGGAGTTTTCGGAATTCTGAGAAAATATCCCCGCTGATGTCATAGTGATGTCATCAAGTATCTCAGTTTGGGCTTGGAGACCTCAACATTTTGAAGGGAAAGTGTGTGCTCAATCTGGGGCAGTGGGGTTTTACAGATGTGGGCATTTAGCAGGCAGTGAGGGTCTAACAAAGTGCTATAAAGTTGCATTATGGGAAATGTAGGATCAAGTTTTTTTGGAGCTTATGTAGAAAAACATGTCTCTTGCCAGTCCCTTAACTTTATGGAAGTGCAGCATTAAATTTCTGGAGTACCCATTAAACTAGCAAAAGGCCCCTTTCATTACCAACTGCTGTTGTAAATTGTTGATTAGCATGCATTTGTGTCAGTTTTCATAGAAAGCCTGAAAGAAAATAGTTCTTGATTTAGTTTATTTGGACAAATCAAAGTGTAATTTGTTTCTTATTTGACATTAGAAGGATTTATTTAAGCTTTCTAACTTTCTCTGGTTTCCCAACATAATTGTCTGTGTTCATGCTTTGTGATCTTGCAATGTTTATTTTTTAATGGTCAAACAGTTGTCTGACAGCAGAACAAAGAGAATAACTAAGCAGGTTTGAGTGCTGTGACTCCCAAGTGTTTCGTGTGGATTTGTTGGATACAGAAGCAGCGTCTGAGTCAGAGCTAACAGAAAATGGGCTTCTTAACATTACAGGCATTTGCTTCCTCCCACTTAAGCATCAAAGTGTCACTTAACATTCTGTGAGAATGCTAACAGTTTGAGAAAATTCAGCAAATCTCCTTCTCCTTTTTCTTGTCTTTTACTACACTTTTCTTCCTTTGTTCCAGCAGTGACATTTATATTAACCTGAGATAAAGCCCCTGTGAGTGTGCATAGACTACCTTCTGTTTTCCACTGTTAGCCATGCATGCTCTCATGGAGCGTTAAAGTCATCCTAGGCCTCAGGAGCTAAGTTGACAGCTCATTGTATTTGGCCTTATCAGTCAGAGATGGCCCTGTGCTGAGAGGGGGGGTGACAGAGTTTGAGTCATTGATGGAGTTTATGCCCCCTTGGACCGCTGTGTTACATTTTCCCCGGCTCTGGAAAGACCTCTGGAAGTGAGCCCACCAGCCCTCCAGACTGCTCATGTCAGCCTATCACTGGGTTTGGACCAATTTGGGTTTTTACTGATATGCAGAATAAATTCTCATGTGAAATATATCCTCAAAACCTGCTGAAGTGTTTACCGTAGGAAAGGCATTGAACAACATTAAGACCATGTTACATCAATGCCGTTCACTGAAAGCTACGGTTAAATTCTGATGATGTTAATAATAAACCATTCTTTTTGTTGAATTTATTCAAACTGTTGCATTAGCATCGCCGCAGGCTGCAGGTTTCACGCAGATAACAGGTGTGAAATCGTCAGTTAGGCTATAAACAAACTGACTGCACATCATTTATATCAGGTACGTGGATGACAGACATCAAAACAGCTAATTAGCAAACTAATTAACTGTACGTACCTGAGGTTTGGCATTGGCAGCTTTGTTCTGCTGATCTGCAGTGATAAACGTCTGCCTGTTTCTTCCTCTATGGACATGCTTCAGTTCTCTCTCCCAAATGCAAGGGCTGAAAAAAAGAAAAATAGTTCTGCCAGAAAGAAAAAAGTAAAAAAAAGTTGGTGTTGCTGTTTTGTTTTTTACGATAATTCACTTTCATTTCACATGCACATATTGCAAGTCTTTTTTGTTGTGTTTTGAATTCTATGTAATCTCAAGGAAACTGCAGGCTTTTATGTGAATGGCTATATTAATACCGTTCCTCCACTTGTGGGTGCCTGAAATGTGCTTTTGAATGCATTTACTATTTCCGAGATTCTATGTGACCAAAATTCTGTAAATTCTGACACTACACATATGCTTAACTGAAGGTTATTTCTGGAGTATTTGTGGTAGGTTGCAAAGGAGCATGAATGAATGCTTTTCTAATAACTGGATTCTCTTTGGCTTTGGATTGATGGTTATTGTCCCTATGTGGATTGTCAACTAGTGATTATCATCTTATGGTGTCAAAATGGGATTGCGTGAAATTGGGCGTTGAAAAAAGAAGGATTTGTGCACTTGAATGCACAGCAGGTTCCTCTGTAAAAGCCCCCGTTCCCAGTGAAGGAGAGCAAATAAGAAAGAAGTAGGAGAATTAAGAGAGGTAAAGGACCCATCTGTTGCTCATTCAACAGCAAGGGCAGCTGGCTCTGAACTGGTGGATATTGCAGCAAGCGCAAGACTTTAATTAATCATTCTTTGTCTCCTTTCTCTCTTTCTATTTTCTTCTCTCGTCCTCCAGGTTCAGGGACGATAAGGGCTACGTTCTGTACCCTCAGATCGGGGACCGGCTGGACCTCATCTGCCCCCCGCTGGACACCGCCAGGTCCACGCCAGAGTACGAGTATTACAAGCTCTACCTGGTGTCGTTGCGGGAACAGGCGGACCGCTGCGAGGTGACCGGCCCCCCCAACATCGTGCTGACCTGCGACGAGCCCACCCGCGAACGCCGCTTCACCATTAAGTTCCAGGAGTTTTCACCCAACCTCTGGGGCCACGAGTTCAAGAGCATGCACGACTACTACATCATCGGTGAGTCTAGGAAGAAGAACACTGGAGATTAGGGGATGGTGTGCGTGCGTACATGTGTGTGTGTGTGTGTGTGTGTGTGTGTGTGTGTGTGTGTGTGTGTGTGTGTGTGTGTGTGTGTGTGTGTATATGTTTGTGGCCGTGTGTGTTTATTGCAGGGGGGCGTTGTTATGATTGCATTGCTGATTTCTGATTGTGCCTGAATGTGTTTGTTTATTCCAGTGATGATGGTGATGATTGGGTGGGTGTGTTTAGCGTAATTAGGTTGGAGAATTGTCTGTGTGTGAGCCAGTCCATGGGAGATGGAAAATGGCCAGATTTGACCTGTTGTTTTTAGGATGTTTTTTTTGCAAATCAAACCTTGCTGTAACTGTAGGCTTTGATTAACTTTAATTCATTTGACTAGGTTCACTTTGATGATATAAAAACACCCTTTTTTATCTAAAGAATAAAAATACTCTATTCTCTTCAGTTGTTGCAGTATGTCCCTGGATTTGTCCTTCTTTGCCACTTGTGTGGGATTCTCTGTTAAGTGAAGTACGGCTAAATTTGTGTTAGTGTTGTTTCTAAGAGAGTGTGTGCGTGTGAGTGTGAGTGTGAGTGTGAGTGTGCGTGTGCGCTGTCCTTGCCTTTGTCCTGCCGGGCTGCTGTGCTGGCCTCGGGTCTGTTTATCGTTACTGCCAGGCTTGCGGTGACCACATATAGCAAAGCACAGATTGATTTGGTTTATGCAGAAGGTTTGTTTGGAATTACTGTACGCTGTGTGAAGTCCCGATGAGATCATCACGTCACGCCAGGCCAAGTGTTTGTATCGGACGGAATAATCTGCAAGTAAAGGTCGCCTAAACTGAAACCTGTGGGTTGTAAATACAAACCAAGAGCAATTCTCACAATTGGAAAGATACACGCAAACACACACACACACTAATGTGCTTGTATACACACCCACAAGTTTCCAAAACAAACACTGTAAAAACACCCCAGGAGTGTGAGAGTGAGCAGGATAGGGAGAGAAAGAGAGAGAGAGAGAGAGAGAGAGAGAGAGAGAGAGAGGGAGGGAGGGAGAGAGAGAGAGAGACCCTGTTTGATTCCCATAGTTCTCCTCCCACGCACCTGCAAGCCCAATTCACTCAGGTGTGCAAATGCTCTTTTCACTTCTTTTCATGTGCGGGTTGGAAACAAAAAAAAGAAAAAAATAACAACTCTAAAAACGATGGAGTGACTAGATCCAGGAGGAGCCGGAAGCTGGGACAGAGATGGAAAGATAGATCGAGATGGAGGGATGGAAAGAGACAAAGAGAATATAAGATCTCTCGAAGTCTGTGAAGTCCCTCATGCCTCATTGTGTTCTATATTTGTTTGCCGCTCGGGTTTTTTTCCGCTACCTCGTACTCGGTGTGTTTATGAAACGAGGTAAGGTAATGGGCATGTTTCTCCTGCATCATTATCAACTTACAAGTATTTCTCTCAGATTAGGTACGAGGAGGGGAGATAGCAAAACAGGAAAATGCAACCTGATACCTGCTGAAAGCTGATTCAGTGACAGATGGTGAACAACCACATCAAATATGGCGGCAAGAAACACAGGACACATATAACTGACACACTATCTGAAACTGAAACTATCTCTTCATTCAAAATCCATTTATGTCCCCATAGATTGAAATTTTGTATATCTTGTTGTGAATACCATTAAATGTTGTTGGTCTACCATTAAATACTGTATCTTTAAAAGTCCACTTTGCACTCAGTGGATACTATTTCACAAAACTTCTCACTTTTATTGACTTGCAGCAGTGTTGCACTGTCCACGTCTCTTCTTACATTGAAGTTTTAAATATTTGATGTTGATTTTGGTATTGTCCATATTTAGACTTTAAACAACTCAAAATTCTAGAGAGATAAATGCATGAGTGGTTTCCTACAAGTGCAGAAATTGCCACTAGACATCCATAATTTACAAATACAGTATATATATATAACTAGTTTGATATATCATCCAGAGATTGTGTAAGTACTGTCGTGGGATCCTCTGTTGTAATCTGTTGCTTTAAATCTTTTGACGGTTAATCCGCAACATACCGGTTATGCGCTATCAACGCAGAATCTGTAGCTTTGTTCTGCTTTCAGCAAGATATTCAAAGTAACACAGCTGACAGCTCTTCGAGCACACTGGAGAACTTAGTAAACAAGTTTTCTTTTCTTTTTTCAATATCTCTCTTAAACTTGAATTTTATTACATTGCAGTAAAGTAAACAACGTTCATAAAACCCTTTTCACAAGCACGGCAATATGCAAGCGAAGAGCCAAATGTGTCAAAGCCAAAGGCTCTTGTCTATTTTGCACACCTCTCGTCTCTTCTGTACTCCCACACGACAACTGAAGTGTCGAGAGATAGAAACGCCTTTATCGCTACACACAGACCAGACTGATCGATTGACAGCTCCAGCCCAATCAATGACGGTTGCAACGCAAGGTCACACACACACACTAACACGTGTCCACACATTTGAAGAGGGAGGGAGTCTGACATGTGAGGAGACAGGGAGTAGCTGATCATGGAGAGCATTTGGTGCTGATGTATTCCGTCTCTCATCAGAGCTTCTGTGTACCTAATGAGGCTGTGAGATAATAAATAATCCTACTGCTCATTTAGAGCCACATATCTGCCATAGCTTGTTTGCAGTTAGCGCCTTCCCGAATAGGGAGGATTCCATGCATACTGAACACACTGTGGACCGGCTTGTCTGTGAATTAAAGTAAATGTATGTTTGCCCATGTGCGTTGTCCTCAGGGAAATTGTGTTTTAATTAACCTATAGCATAGCGTGTTTTAATTTGCACACTGCAGACCATGCGGGCACACACACACACACACACAAAAACGGAAACTGTATGCGTGGGGATGTGGAGCGATGGATGGTGGTGGAGCAGCAGGAGGAAACAGGGCAGTAGAGGTTCATTTCAAAGTTCAACCCATTACAGATTACCAGTAACTTGCTTAAAGTCCACTGGGTAATCAGTTTGCCGCTGTGATGCACGGTGAATGCACACAGGATTTCATTCCTACATCTTAATCTGTGTTGACATCATCAACAAGTGGTACAATAGATCACTTGTAGAGATGATAATCTCTGTGTTTAGAGAAAATCATGCAAGCAATCTAGAAAAGAAACCCACACCAAAGTTTCCTTTTTGTGTTTTGGAGTTACTAATGCATCACAGATGCCCATGTTATGCAATCAGATTACTTGAATCCCATTAAATGTAATTCTTTACTTCTGTATCCTGTGGCGAGGAGAGAAAGAGTGAGGAAATTGATTAGTTATACTCATTGATTGATGTTTTCATTCATAACACCAGGTCAGAGTTTATGTAAACCCATTTCTCTCTCACACACTCTCTCTTCCCCTGTTTCTCTCCCTCAGTTTTGTCTCTCTCCCCCTCGGTCTCGCCACCCTTTTAGTTTCTCTTCTCTCCTTCTTTTCACTATTCAAATCCCACCACACACACGCACACACACACACACACACACACACACACGCACACACACAGACAGACATGCTCAGTACATCAACCCAAACCGCAGATCAAGCCTTTCACTGCTTTTAATGAATCTTTTGAAAGCAGGCGCCAGGGCCTTGTGAAACACACTCCTTGCAAGCACACACACACGAACACACACACACACACACACACACACACACACACACACACACACTTTCACAATCAGAGTGCGGTCTTGATGACGTGTTTTCTTAATGAGAACTGGGGGAGGAAAGCATCTCTAAATATGGGGAGGATAGAAGAGCTGTTGTTAAACCTAGACCAGGATCAGCAGATTTTTAAAGGGTCAGTTCACCTAAATTACAAAAAAAAGATCCTTTCTAACCATGTGGTAGAAAGCCACGTACATAGTTTTAGTTTAATTGTCTCAGGTTTTGAGATTCTTTTTCGGATAGTAAAACAAATCACAATGTCCTTGTTACTCTGGATAATCCACAGACCTCAACTGTTTTTAACTGGTGAAGTAAGCCCTATAAAACCTGATGACAACTGGTATCGTGGATTATAGTTAAATTGTGCTGGTACTTTATATGTGTGTGTATATATATATATATAAATATATATATATATATATATATATATATATATATATAAATAATGATAAAAAATTTCCATCATGTTCAGTTTATGGCCCAAAGCTGTGCTGATGCTGACTTCCATTGTGTTCTAAAATAGGCTAAGACATGACAGTACAAGTAAAAGGCCTGGCAAGCAGTCCAACCAATGTCTTTCCCTTTTGGAGATTGATTGATGGAAGTGAAGGCTGGAAAGAGGTAGGCGGAGGAGAGATGGGAAGGATGTGGGGAAAGAGTAAGAAACAGTTAAAAGCTGTATTGGCAGGGATGAAATGGAAAAAAGGGGGGGAGAAGAAAGAGGTATGATAGATAGATAGATAGATAGATAGATAGATAGTAGAAGATGGCAACAGACAGAGACAGGTCTGTCCTGGTGTGTGTGGCTGATGGGAATGGGATGTGAATGTCAGTCAACACACAGACCCGGCTTCTCATGTGCAGGGCGACACTGAAACAACACGGCCACTTTCAATCACCGCTGCTGCTGTCAGGGAAATGGGACACACACACACGCACACACACACACACACACACACACACACACACACGCAAACAGTATGTTTAAACACACACTAACATGCACACCGGCAGTGAATGATTGCAGGCTCACAGTCAACATACATATGACCTCATATGTGAGTGATGTGTCCTCTCTCGTTCTGTCTCCCACACACACGCACACACAGACACACACACACACTAGTCTAATCTCCCATGGTGCTCACACTAAAATATGCATGCTCACATCGCCATACACAGGCTTTCTCATAAATATATGCACTCACACACACACATTGGCATACATGCAGGCTTGTGGTTGTAAATACACCAAAAAGTCTGAAAATAGCTCTCTCTCTGTCTCACTCACACACACACACACACACACATGCACACACACACACACACACACACACATGCACACACATGCACACACCCAAAAGACACACATACAAAGATTGGTTACAGTGAACAGGTCAGGCGCCGTGGGACTGCAGTGTTGTTGTTGTTGTTGCGTACTCAGACAGATGGCAGTGTGTATGCGCGTGAGTGTATGTGTGCAGGTAGAGGTATGTATTGTGTGTGGCTATACGGCTTGCATGTGCATGTATGCATGTGCAGGATGGACGTGAAGGTATTTGTATTGTGTGTATGTGTGTGTCACCTGAATTAAGGTAAATGTATGTTTGCCCATTCGCGTTTTTTCTTCAGGGAAATTGTGTGTGTACATGAATGACTCCCAGCAGTGTGTTTAGGGAGCAGGGACCCCTAGGCTTTGCGGAGAGCCTGGTGCTTGGTGTTGCACAATAGCGGAGATAAACAACCCCACACTAATATGAATAATAGAAGAGCTGACTGAGGCCTGCACACACCTAGAGAAAAAAATCTGTGTGTTTGTGCATGTTGGCATGTGTGGGTCTTTGGGTCAATTTATGAGAGGGAAAGTTAATGGTGTGTTGGTGCGTGTGTGTGTGTTTGCATACCATGGTGTCTCATTCTCTTTATTTGTTCTCTTGGCATTGTTGTCCTCTTCTCTGTCTCTCTGTTTATTTTTCTTGTCTATCCATCTGTCTCTTTTCCCCTTCTGTCTCATTTAGTGTGTGTATATATTTATAAGAATGTTTGGCTCTTTAAGTTTTGGTTGATGTGCAACTTGGGACAGGGTAGGGCTGTCTTTGTGTGTGTGTGTGTGTGTGTGTGTGTGTGTGTGTGTGTGTGTGTGTGTGTGTGTGTGTGTGTGTGTGTGTGTGTGGTCTAATTGTTGGACAGGACTGGGCCGGCGCAGTGCTTGCAGACAGCAATGTCGAAGTGTTCAATAATGCAGAGGTACTCACTGGTTTATTTATCAGGGTTAAGCTGAAATAAATGACACAGAATCCAGATGGGGGAGAGGGAGGGAGGGAAGGAAGGCAGAAAGAGGGGGAGAGGGGGAGAAAGTGTGACGAAGAGAAGGAGAAAGATGGGAAACATTAGTGAAACGGAGAGTGAAATAGAGGAGAGAGACGAGACAATGGAGGAGAGGAAGCGGAGAGAAACACTGCACTGCAGCCTAAATGAGCTGCATCTCTTCGCCACTCTGCGTTAGTTTATGATTCCCCTTGTGCATACGTGCGTGGCTGTCTGTGCGAGAGTATGTGTGTGTGTTCGTGCGCGGCACACAACTTTGTTTGCGACTGCGGTGAGCGGTGATTCAAAGAAAGGACGGGTAGAGGGAGAGACGGAAAGCAGCTGGGTGGAAGAGGTGGAGAAGCCAGGGACTGTGAGAAATCTATATCTGCTGAATATTTGATCAAGTTTAAGCTCTCAGATCTGACCCTCCTGCCAGGCTCTAAAGCAACCAGAGACACAGGGGAGAGAAGAGGAAGCGGCAGGAAGGAGGGAGGAGAAAGGGCGAAGGAGGTAGAAACGAGCTGACCACAGTGAGGGGCTTAGAGCGAGGATAGGGGTTCTTTTATTCAGAATAATCCCACTGAATTCTAAATGCTGGTGTAGCACTATACATCATGGCTTTACTTCTGTCATAGATGAAGAGATGCACTTACATATACATTGGCAAGTAGTCATACATCATTTAAACATATAGTATTAACCACTTATGTCATCATGAATTAAATTATGTGTAAGGCTTTGTAAACCCTTTAAAACAGTGACACCTTTTTGTGCTATAACTCAAAAATACCCCAAATAAAATAGTCATAGAGCTCTTACATCTGAAAGCATGGCCGCGAGAACATATTTTGAGTCGAGAATGACATTTTCAGCCAAAGTCAACCACCACACACCACACTGCATCCATCCCAACGCTCCACAAGCGTTTGAATGAAATCCAAATCCCAAGACAAGGCAAATCTAGGCATGGGTAACACAGGATATAGGCACAAAGCTACAGCAATGGTACAGAATAGGACTACTACAAGCTCAACCACTGAGCCGCAAAATACAAGGGTATGAAACACATCACTGACTTAAATTAAATCAAAAGTTAGCTGCCTTGTCGTCTGTTGCTAGCAGGGTCGCTGTGGGAGTGACAGGTGTAGTGGTGCTGCTGCTACTTCTTTCAGTCACAGTTGCTGGGTTTTCTTACTCGGGTCTATTAGGTTTTTTTTAGCCTGGGATTGATTTATGAAGAAACCCAAAATGCACTTTTGTGTGATATAGGCAAGCTAACTTCTGTTCTGTTGACCCGCCAGGAAAGTTTCCACAACTATCTTCACTCATGACTGAGTGTCAGAGGTGTGCAGCGCGCCTCGCTCTTGGCAAAATTGGCAGATTCATTCTGGTCAAATTATGTGTTTATCTCTTTCCAACCAAATTGTAAAATCCAATTACATTTAATTGTACATTTAATCGTAATGAAAAGGCAGTAGGTTCGTCAATAATCGATTAATTAAAATAAATGTATGTCATTTTTAATTATGGTTGTAGTTTGTCTACCTTTTGCTAAGGGGGTGCTGAAGCAGAGGCTTTTCAGACAGAGGGTGAATACAGGTATATTCACAGTATGATAGTAGGAGAAAAATAACGTGCATACATAGCATCCCTGAAACCAGAGAAATCCCAATTAAATACCTGTATTTGGTGGCACAAGTAAAATTGTGTTAGACATTTGGAAAATTCCAGTGTGTTAAGGCTTTCACATCTGTTGTGGCTCTCAGGGGACATGCCTCGGGTTTGCTTCAAGCCAGCCCCTGACAACTATTTTGAGGTGGGCCTGAGACCGCTTTTCTAGCTGGCAACACATATTTCACACTCTGCTAAACACATCGAGCCGCCTCAAGTAAACTCTCATGTGTGAAAATAGCCTCAAATAAAGTGCAAAAGTGGAAAATGGAATTGAATAGGCCAGCAGGGGTTTGGTTCAAGGGATCCTACTAATTTCCCCCATAGAGATAAAGTTATTTTGCTTCTCTCATGGGATAAGAGGAAGAGGATAGTAGAAAAGACGATTATATTTGAAAGGATGGTGTCAACTAAGTGTTTTAAATGATAAAGCGCCCCAGGCTTGTATATCTAGCTTCAACACATGCATGAGAATATATGTATACATCCTTAAATACAGATTACTGCGAGACCACTGTAAACATGCAACACACTGTATGCTGACACCTTTGTTGTGGCATACAAACGAGGCCAAGGTACGTGTGGTAACAACAATAGGGGAGAGAAGAGGCACGGGAGTGAGCTGATGTAAAGTGACACTGGGAGAGAGCGAGGGATATGTGAGCAAGAAAACAAGAGGAGAGAGGGAGAAGGGAAAGGGGAGGAAAAAGATGAAAAAAAGATGTGTGCTGAGTGTGAGTAAGAGAAAGTGACAGATCGCCTGGCCGATTTAGGTCAGCAATCAGAGCCACGCTACTGTCCGTACGATTGTGTGTGTGTGTGTGTGTTTGGGCAGGCGGGCAGAGGGTGCATTGGTGTGAGCTTGCGTGAGAGTCATATTTGTGTGGAAAGCTGAGCGTGTAGTTTGTGAGAGTTTGTGTGTGTAGTTGTGTTGGTGGAGTGTAGGCTGATTGCGTGTGTGAGTGTGAATATGTCTCCTGCTAAAGGTCAGACAAGAAGAATCCCTCCCTAATTGGATTGGGCCTGGTTAACATTGTTTGATTCATTTAACCTTCCTACACTGTCTGTCTTTCTCACACACACACACACACACAAACAGATACACAACTTTTTTCTTGACGGACAAAGGCATCATTGTGCTGCCGCCTTCTGTTGGTGAACCTTTTGCAGAAGGATGTTTTACCCGGCAATCAGACATGGGGAGGGGGGGGGGTATGAAAACACGCACACCTCTAGGCTGACCTCTGCCATCAGTAGAACGCGTTAGCTTGCTAATATTGCCTTGATTTAGTGTCCAGGTTCAGGCAAACATGACCCCTGAGCCACATTCACACAGACAGATGCTGAGCCCTGCACACAGAGCGCTTTCGTGTGTGTGTGTGTGTGTGTGTGTGTGTGTGTGTGTGTGTGTGTGTGTGTGTGTGTGTGTGTGTGAGTGTGTGTGTGTGTGTGTGCGTGTTGGTGTGTGTGTGTTAGTGTGTGTTTGCTTACACACACTGACAAACTTTGTGTGCTAACATTTTTCAATACACCATCTGTCCTCCCCTTTTCATTTAATAGAATGGAGACATTTTGAGAAATAATATGAGTGGAATAAACAAATGGCTGGAGTAAGGGCATAGTGAGCCTGGCTATGTCCAAAGAAATAAAGAGCAATGTCAGCTGTCTGATGTGTACGATGGATCTGAACTTTCTTTCTTTTCAAAAGTGAGATGAGAAGGTTGTGTTTAGCTTAGCTTAGCATAAGGAATCAGGGGCAAACAGCTAGCATCCTGACTCCCAGACACAGCATTGATACCATTCTTCTCCTCTAACTTTCAGAAAGAAAACAAATTAGTGTATTTTCCACAATGATGAACTCAAGAGAACGCAATCACACGCACAGGGCTGGTGCTTTTTAAGTAACAGGCGTGATCTTTGCCATGAGTGAGGGAGATTATGGTGTTCTTAGGGTTGGATTGGAGCCGGCTGCTGCTCAGTAGAAGAACATGGGAGAGGAAGAGGAGGAGGAAAAGTAAGAGAGAGAGGGAGAGTAAATTACAGGGAAACAGACGAGCTGGAATGATTTGAACATGCAGAAGAAGAGAGGGAAGCAGAGGAAGGGTTGTCTGTGGACGGGCTGAAAGAGGATTTATATGTGCTGTGAGGAGACAGTAGAAGAAGACAGTGTTGACACTCAGTGGAGTAAGATGGCCCACGGCTCAAAGACACAAGGACAAACAATCAGCTGCAAATCCCTTTCAACCACTGTTTAAGCAGTCTTAATTACCCCAAAAAACTGCACAAAGAACATCATTATTACTCTGCGCTCGTGCACGCGCATTGCTTGTGTGCATGTGTGCACGTGTACTCCTCTTGTTTATTGAAGAGAGATTCATTAGCGGACTGGCTGTTTACTTGTTCTCCACTAATCGTCATTGTTGGGATATATTTTGGGTGCATTTCACAAATACAACAAGGCATTTTCTGCAATTTTTCTCCCCCGCCTCTTGCTGACAGAGCCCAAATCCTTGCCCTCCACACACACACACACACACACACACACACACACACACACACACACACACACATACACACACACACACACACATCTCTTATATTGGCTAGAGGATCTCTTTTTTTCTCAGTCTGGCTCAGTTTTACTCTAGGGTCAACTCAAGCCCCAAAAAAAAGCTTAATTTGATGCATGTTGTCCGCTCTGGAGAGCCAATGGTTTTGGTAACCGTTTAGAATGCACAAAATGTATGAGCCAAAAAAGCTACGAAGTGGAAGGAGCGGTGGAACTAATGGTTCTGATGTTGTAATGGTCCCTGTAAGGCTGCGCGGGGCCAGACTGGGCGAGGCTCGATGGTCACAAATCAGCGGCAGGGTTCAACATCTTGAATGTCACAGGGAGCGAAGCGCTGAGTAAGTGATACAGTAAAGAGTTTCAGATGAAGACTGCTTCAAGTAGTCCCTGTGGGTATTATAATAATCCTTACTGTTCTCTCTGGGGGGGGCTTATCTTCCATATTAGTACCACACATCTGCCGCTGCTATGTACGCTTATTATATATTGATGAAGAGGGTGGAGGGTTGGATAATTGAATACCCTCATCATGGACGGGAGAGCTTGGTCTCGTTCCTCCACTTCAGACTACATCAAGTAGGTGGGGGGAGGTGGAGCTGGTTTGCCACTTCTGCGTGTGTGTTACCCTTTTGTCCGCCTGTACCCACCCCCGGCTCCAGCTTTAGATCCAGGCCCTAACCACGGCTCCAGCCCTGCTAACCACTGGTTTAATATATGCAATTAAGAAGCTAATTAGAGTAATTAATTCAGCCGGGGCCAAGGCCCAGCCTGGCCCCTATTCACAGCTTTGGAACTGCCATAATCCCCCTCCCTACACACACACACACATACACACACACACATACAAACACACACACACACAAAGAATAACACACACTCAGACACCGCTATACCCTCATTATAAGCGGGTTCTTTGTTGGGTGTATGTGTGTGGTGCCAGAGAAGTCGTAGATGAAGAAAAGGGTGTAAATAAAGACAGAAAAAGTGAGGCAGTCAGTTGGGTGTAATGAGTGAAAACAGTGAACTAATTCATTGACACCTCCAGCCCTGCTCAGTTGCTCTCTTGGTGGCGCTGCGAGAGAGAAGAGGGCCCTGTTGTGGCAAATAGCGTCTTACCTCATCTGTAGCAACCGCTCTGCTGTCGTTGCCTCTGGAAGCCGGCCGGCTGGAGGAAAGACAAGGTTTAATGGAGAAGGCTGTTTTATTGGTTTAACCTTTATTTATCCTGTTTTGTCCCTTCGAAGATTTAAGAACTGTTTTTACAAGCTTGACCTTGCCAAGAAAGCACTGTTACATTATTGCAGGTCCATTTCAAATTATTTGAAGCTTTAATTAAGAATAAATTCCATTTTTTTTCTTTTCTTTTACAATATAACAAGGTGAAAGGGGGTAGTTTGTTAGTCTTTAGTGATTCATGTGCACGCCATAAACCTCTGATAGCTTTGTGTTTGGCTCAGATCTTGTACAGAAAGAAGAGAGTTAGTCATTTCAGGTTTGTTATTTTTGGAGTGTGATTAGGAAATTTATGATGAAGGGAAGATTAGAGCAGCGGGACAGATTTACAGCACTTGGAGCATGCTGTTTTAAACGGATTACTGATAAAGTAATCGAAGAAGTTTTGGCGGCAGCACTCGGGAAGAAAAAGGTTGCACAGCCCACAAATATGACACAGAGTGACAAATTAGTCATGGTTTATTTAGGGCTGGTGCGTTATATGAGATGCTAACATGATTCTGCCTATTTGCTGGGATTTGTGCTACCTTTTTTCTGTCACTGAGTACTTCTGTGGAACTGATATTTTTAGTTAAGTACCCCTCATTGAAGACATTGACGTTGAAGTGCACTCTTTTTGCTCCCCGACTGTCGAGAGTACATCACACTTATATCAATCCAAGCAGCTCCAAATCAGTTCTTGTTATGTGAGATTTTGACAGTCAGTTTGTGAGTGGAAAATGTCTCCCATCTGCCATGTTTTGGCAGCTTTATTTCTTATTTTGAACTAGGCCTTTAACAGAACTGCTAGAAGTGCTCCTTGGAGGCAAGAGTAGTGGGCTTGTGATCCTACGGGAGCTGGGTGTGTGAATGGCATGTTTAAATAATGAATAGTATAGAACCTCATACTTGACCCTGTTAAAAGTTTCACTCAAACTCTGTGCCTCTCCTCTGCATCTCTGTCTTCGTCTCTGTTCTTTTTGTCATTCTGCATGTCTGTCACTCTGTCTCCCGCTCTCTCCTTCTCTCTGCACGGCACACTCATTTGGTTCTCTCTCCTCTTTCGGTTCCCCGCTGTAACTCGGTGACAGCACGAAAAGCGAGATGCATGCATTCCCATTACTGTCCTATTGCAAATTTCACATGCAAAAGAGGTATAAGATGAAATCAGAATATAAAGATTTTGCAATAGGTTTCCAGATTACCCTAATCCTTGCCCAGGCGTAGAGTCCCCCCCCCCCCCCCCCCCCCCCCCCCCCCCCTCCTCCATACTAACCCAGGTCCAGTTTCCAGATTTATGTTTAACCATCAAAACATCCTGGGAGAGAATATTAGGTGAATACTAAAATAACACGCTCTGGTCAAGTGCTTTTTAATACATATGACAAACGAAACTGCGTTTGATTGAGATTGTGCAGAAATAGATTAAAGCATCCACTGTTGATGTACCCTCGGGCAAGACAGTGAGTGTTTTTTTTGCAAAATAAAAGCACATTAAAGAAGCATAATGTTGTCATTAATGCATGTAGCAGGTGTTTTTGTCTTTTTATGGAGACTTTGATTGGAAACATGAATTAAACCTGTAACCTGATGTTTTAATGCTCAGTCCCTCATTGAATTGATTGTGTTGTTAGAACTTCAGTATAATTTTCAGTTATAGTTGCAACAGGGGTTTCAGTTACACGTTTGTTTTTTTATCTACCTTGACAGACTCTGTGTTGTGTACTTTGCTTTGGCGGTGTGAGAACGATCTTATCAGGTTAATAAAGCCTGTTGAACTTGAAAACTGAGGTGACAGACAGAGACAGACAGAAATGTTTCAGCTGTCAGATGAAGTAAAGTCTACACCAAACAGAAAAGAATGCAAACTAACCTCAGGACAGCAATGAGAGAAACCTAGTCTTAATGAGCACACACACACACACACACACACACACACACACAAACACACACAGCCGCACACAAGTTTTTCCAGTCCCGCATGCACAAGACAACCATGGATGATTTCACTTAAGCAAACGAGATCAGGAGATTAGACTTTAAAACACACATTTTGAGGAGGAGGCGCAGACAGACAGCAACACATGCGCTCACATGCATCAACGTGCAAATAGGATTTAAGACACACACGTAAACACCCTTCAAAACTAAAGACATATGCAGAGTGCAAATACACCTACAGTTCTGAAAAGCAGAGACAAGCATGAGCATGCATGTGCACACACACACACACACACACACACACACACACACACACAGATGATAAAAAAACAGAGTACCATACAGCTAAGAACACCGCTTCTAGCAGGCTGCTTTAATCACAGAGGAGCTAAACAAACACAACTGTCATCACTCTCTGCCTCTCAGTGTTGCACACTTATAGAATTGTACACTGACACATATATTCAGTATATATGCACACACACACACACACAAACGGTATATAATTGCCCTATGCTTTCTGCTGCCCATCATCTTTCCCTTCATATCTCACCCTTCTTCTTTCCACCTTCTCTCTCCAATCTTTCCCTAGAGCAGTACGCAGGCACAGATGTCAAGATGTATTATTTCGGCTGGCTGGCTCATGTTTGTGTGTGTGTGTGTGTGTGTGTGTGTGTGTGTGTGTGTGTGTGTG
>NC_048425.1:11447259-11467689 GCF_013103735.1 Etheostoma cragini
CATTTAAGGCAAGCATACACACACACTGGTCCATTGAATTGAATCTGTGTTGATCCATTAGAAGGACCGCCGTGCTCGTCAGGATTGTGTCTTGGCTGCTGCATTTAAACACTAAAACTGAGCCAGGTTTAAAGTGCTTCTGTGTGTGTGTGGTTTGTGTTCACAGTCCATGACATAGCCGCTGGTTTAAGAAAGGCATGGAATGAAAGAAGGAAAGTTAAGGGAGAAAGAGAAGAGAGACTTTTTTCCATGTCTCCAGTGTTTCTTGATATGTGAGTTTGGGCCCTTAAATGAATGGTGGTGGCTGTGGCCCCTGCCATCAAAAGAAATGCTAATTTTAAAGTGAGGATTATAGAATGATAGTAGTGTTCAATTGTGTTGAGTTACTTATACCATCAGGAGTAGGTAGCAAAAATAATCTTTGATTCTTTACAAATTACCCGTAGTTATCAGTATACACAATTTAGCTCGCCCACCCAAAATCAAACAAGAGTTGATTCTGTATCTGCCCCTAGATTAAGACCCACCATTTTGCTAACGTCAGCCTTTGAGTGCAATCTATTTTCTTTAACCAGGCCAGCCAACAGCAGAGTGCAGCCAAGAGTTTAAGCAGCTAAGCTTAATGATGTATAATGCAGATTAGATACAAACGTAAGTAAGGCTTTCCTTAATGGCAAATCCAATTGTTTCAAAGGTCTTTCCTATAGGTCCAGTCACGCGTAGCAGTGGGCAGGGCATTGACACTTTATCACCATAGAGGGTGCGACAGGAAATGTGTGTGTGTGTTTGTGTGTGTGTGTGCTTGTGTGTGTGTGTGTGTGTGTGTGTGTGTGTGAGAGATGCAATAGGAGATGAGAGACCCAGGTATGCATGTTTATTAGACGGTGGACCTCAAAGCTGAACTCAGGCTCATTAAAATGTTTGATTGGGATGCTGTTTATCCACACGTTCTTCCTCGAGAGCATCATTTATCACACACATCAAGACACACAAACAATAACGCACACGTTCCAGCGGCTGGAGGTTTTTGTCCTTTCTGAGCTCTCAAGGAGTTCATTAAAATCCTTAATTAGACTGACAGTTATGTGTAATTACAGTCTTTAAGATGTACAGCTCCTTTGCAGGCCCACTCCTTCACTGCCTCCCTTCAAAAAGTCATTGTCTAAAGGGGAAAATCTGTTTGTGTGTGTGTGTGTGTGTGTGTGTCTGTGTGTGTGTGTGTGTGTTTAGGGGACCTTACCTCCAGTATGTTCTGGGGTCTTTGACATTTGCCATTAATATCACACAGAAAGGAGTAACAGTCATTTTGAGGGCATTTTCAGCTCCTGCCTCCCATGGACTCTGTCTTTTCCCATCTTTCTCTCACATTTTTCACCCTCACTCGTCCTCCTTCTCCTCTTTCACACCCTTCTGCTTCCCTTCTTCTTAATTTAGAAACCCCTCCCCTCTCCCCGCCGCCATCTTCCCACTTGCTTTCGCTTACTTTCTCTCCTGCTACATGTCACAGATCGCTGTCACGTTCCTCCCTTCAGACCGTTGACCCACTTCCCTCTTTTTTTCTTTCTTTTTTCTTTCTTGTTTCACTAGACGTTTGTCCTTCAGTTAAGCAACTTCTCTTCCCTCCCTGTTTCCCAATTTTTATTTCACCAAAAAGAAGCCTAACCCAGATATCAAACCCAAAAGCAAGAAATAGGCCCGGCGTTATTAGACAGCCTGTCCTTCAGAGAGGTTTTATATAATCTCACAATTACTTATAGATTTGATGATTGATGTTATTAAAATGGAGATTAGCCAGTGTTTAGTGGACATGATGCAGTTCAAAGTGTTTTGTAAGGCATATCATTTCAAGGGAACACTGCTATTTTTTACTATTTTATTTTTGCTTTGAAAAGGAATAGATGTGGTAGATACAAAATATCCTCCAATGAATGACTCCAAGAATAACCATGAGGGTCAAAGTGTATTCTCTTCGCTCCTTAAACAGTGTCATGCCAATTCTTCAGCAGTATCTCCATTGTCTAAAAGTCACCATCAGCTACAAAGTTGACTCAAAGTCACTTATTTTTAAGGGAATCTGACAACTCAGAAGGGAAGTTTTCTCTTTAGATACATGCAGTGTTTCCTGAGTTGTTTTCCCGTTGAAGGGTTTGAACCCCGTGGCAGAGCAGATCGCGTGCGGCGTCGGGTCGCCTCTTCCGCGTCTTCGGCATGTTTGTGGCCAGGTGCCAATGCTGTAATCCTGCAATGACAGACAATGTCACAGTTAGGTTCTGCCTGAGAGGAAGCCACTACAAAGAGGGGGACAGCAGGAAGGCTGGAAACATAAAGGCAGTAATTGAAAGGAGAGGCAGAGGGAAATGTTTGAGAGGAGGGAAAGCTACTGGAGATGAGAGCGATTGCTGCAACGGACTGCTGCTTTTATTTTCTCCCCTCCTCCCCTGTGATGAAAGTATGACAAAGTGACAGGAGTTAGGTGACGTTGTCGCCTGTTTTCCTCTTCGCTGCACAGAACTCATGCTTAAATTGAGACAGTAAATCAGGCTAATGTGAGACTGAGGGCTTTTGTGTGGTGATTGAGCACTCACACACGTGTGTTTGTGTGTGTGTGCGCGCGTTCATGGGAGAGTGGAGGGGAGGGTTTTGAGGGCAACTTACTGGCCCAAAAACTAGACAACAGGATAAATGATGGGAGCATTAATGTAAGAAAGGGAGAGGGCGAAATCTCTTCAGTAGTATTAGTTATGATATCCTGTTTCCTGTGTCTCACCCCCTCCACCTGTTTTTGCAACAGGTGTGTGCGTGTGCGTGCCACCACCTGACAAAACACTTAGCTCCAGTCACTATGAGCCAGGCCCTGAGCTAGGGAGAGTGAAGACGACGCAGACGTACGGTGGAAATTCTCTGTGACATGGCAAATTTACATTCATCAACATCATCATTGTTAATCATAAGAATGTTCTTCAATCTTAATGTCAGGAGACCGCAAGTGTTTCACCTTAATTGGAAAAAGAAAGAGGAGTAGGCGGGGAAAGAGAGTGATGGACTTCACTGGTTTAACCCAGATCCAGGCAGCCGTGGGAGGAGTGGACAACCGGAGGTGTTTCGTTTTTATTCTGGGAGCGACTTGGGAATAAAAGAAAAAAAAAAAAACATGAGAAAAGAGCAGGAGAGACAGCAAGAGCAAACGACGAGGCTGGCGCTGACCCATTTCTCCAGGCCTCCAATCTAGTGGCTGATATAATGCAGAACAGCTACCCACAAGCACACACAAACCCTAAGACGGACACATGCCACCAGACAAGGACACGCACACATCAGGATCTGCCGTCAGCCAGATTCCTTGCGATGGCTTCAAGTGTTACTTCTCATTCTGTGCGACTGCAGCAAATCACCTCAGCCGGCACTGGAAAATCTCACATTCAGACATTGAAACGCGACCGTGAACTCCCGGGGCCGCTCAGCCTCCTTCTGTCTGCCCCGCCGGTGTTGGGCTGCGTTACGTAGCACTGAGCTGCATCTAAAAACGCTCCGCATGCCTTTTTTAAAAGCCTTTAGAAGAAGAAGAAGGAAAAAAATCAGTGCTATAGAAGTCACTCAGGGATTCACTGATAACTATTCATTAAGTATTGATAAGTAGTCATTGAAGTATTCATTCAATATGCATGGTGGTCCACTCCGAGGTGCACTTGACAGGGATTGCAGGGATAGCAGTTTCTGTCAGGTTTGTGGAAGTTAACAGGCACACAAACACTCACACACAACTCATACACACACACACACACACACACACAAACACATAGACAGACACAGAATGCCCTCTCTGCCCCAGGAAGGAAACGTTGACCCAGTTGTAAGGAACATTGGTCTTGACCGTCCTACATGGCTAGCACTTTACTGACGTTACACAAGGCTCAGCCACTACACTAGGCCTCTTTTTAATGGCTCCCTCTTTTCTTTTACTCTTTTTTTCTTCCCTTGCTTTGTGCTAGCCTTTCTTTTGGATGTCTATGCTCTGGCAATCACATTTATCCACCGAGGATTTTTTTCGGAATCAGGCAGTCAGACTTTTTGTATTTGCTCGTCCACGATTTGTTTCTCGCCTTTTAATTAACGTTCGAATGAATGTGAAGAAATCTACCTCTGTGTTTTATGCCTACCAACTACTGACTTCCAACACTCCTGGTGTTGGGGGGGGGGCGCTCTGCTGGCCCAGTTTGTTGTGTGTGTTTTGGTGCTGGAGGTTAATACGATGTGATTCTGAGTTGCCCACCCTCCAAGTGCATGGGCACGGGAAGGAGAGACAGAGGGAGGGAGGGGTAGAGGAGAGAAAGAGGGAGAATAGAATGGCGGGGAAGGGGCGGGTGATTGTAGTAGAACAGGATGGATTGAAAGCGAATAACTGCTGAGAATTAAAATGTCATCGGGCACTAAAGAGATATGAACCGCACGCAAGTAAAAACACTGAGATCATTTTCCCCTGTGGATTGTGTGTGTGCTAGCTCCACTATGACAGGTCCAGGGTTTAGAGGTAATGGTGTCCACTGTGGAGGCATGTGTGAAATTGGGGGCTTGTGTGAGATTGTGTGTGTGTGTGTGGTCAGCATGTGACACATCATGTGAGTTCAACCTGTGACCATGACTTGTCTCCCAATGTTGACCTGTCCAGGTCGCGTCGCCACTGGTGCTCTCTCACACAAACATGGGCAAAAAACAAGGCTAAAAATGGCACACATCGCATTAGTAAGTTTATTTTATACTAGGTTATAGTATATAAGTATAAATGTCATACTTTAATCACATTATTACAGACTAGAAATTAAAATGAAGAGTTCTCATTAAGGAATCAGCCAGTTGCAGAAATGAGAAATGTGGCTTTAATTGGTTTTGGCACTTTTGGCGGTAAAATAATTAGATTTATCTGAATCTTTAAGTATTGAATGGGTCAGATTAAAAAAAATGTAAACGGTAACCATAGTCCAAACTATCCTTAAGTGCCATGAGTTTGTGCTCTTCCCATTCAAAGCACCCTGCAGCCTGTGTTGGTGTAAGAGGAAAAACAAGCCAATGTTTTACCGATTTCTGTCAGCACTGTTCTCCTCCCGTTCTCACATTACCTCGTGTGACAAACATCATTCTTGTCCCGGCTCCAAAAAACACATGCCATCACGACGTCGCGCAACAGAGGCGCCAAACATGCAGACGTCTTTTTTGTGCTGTCCTTGTTTGTAGCCGCTCCCATTTGTGGATCAAGTGCTACCACAACACAGTCAACAGTGGGCCTTTGTCTGCAACAATAGAACAAGAAACCTGCACGCTTTGCAGAAAGAAAAGTTTGGAAAACCTAATGCTATGTTGGAATTAATGTAGTGTGCTGTGTATTTGGAGGTGGAATGTGAAAATAATACTTGGTTGGTGTGTGTTTTTTTTCGAGGGGGAGCTAAAATAAGGCCTGTTCTGTTTCAGTACACAACTTAATGCATTTTCCCCTCTTCGCCGCCACCGCAAGGTAATGGCTTGTGATAGCTTCGTCAATGCGTCATAGCCAGGTTATAAAAGCATCGTAGGAGATTTATGAAGACGTTTTAGTTACAGGAAATTTCGATGCCAAGATCCAGGTTTATTTTATTTTTTTTGGGTGGGGGAGCTAGGACGCGGGGAGGAGGAGAGGGAGAGAATGAATCCTTAAGCTTCGCCTTAAGAGAGAGAGGATCGGGTTATATGCTCTTCATCATCAGGATGACACACATGGAGCACATAGAGCCTCTGGAGAGTGAGGACTACAAATTTAAACAGGAAAGCAACTGTAAATCCCACCCCCAAGTGCCCTCTGCACTCACACGCACACACCCACCCACACACAGGCGCACAAACACACACACACACACACACTTCCCAGTCCACCCAAGTGACAAACTTAGTATCGTGGTTGTTTTTGAAGAATGTGGTCCAAAACCCAAACAAGTGGAACTAAACTGGGGATTTTTAAAGCTGCTGTGAAGCAACACATTGGTTGATTTGCACAGATGGTAGCACTTTACACACACATAGACACAAACGCACACAGAGGCGTACACACTCAAACCACTCCAGGCTTAGCATGCACCAGTGTACCTGGGGCAAAACAAAAACACCCACTTCCAATAGTGGTTCTCAGGTTTCATTTGCATTTGTGATTATTGGGTTCGTTAACCTGACTTGGCTAACATACCATGACACACCAGAGGCTAGCGGGGGTGCTGTTGTGCACGTGGAACGTGAGATAGCACAGCGGGAGCAAGAAAGCTTTGTTCCTTCTTGGCCCTTGTTTGAGTGTTTCTTCACTCAGTTTGGTGTTTAATCTGCGTTTTTCTCAGTTTTGTTTCCTTTAATCTAGCTGTTATCAGAAGAGATGTCCCCACTTTGAGTGTGTGTGTGTGTGTGTGTGTATGTGTGTGTGTGTGTGTGTGTGTGTGTTTGTGTGTGTGTGTGTGTGTGTGTGGTACAGTAGCGAGCTTGGACTGTTGCAATAGCACACACATACAGTATTTGAACACACAGCAGTAGAGCTCCACCATAATCACGCCTAACATGAATAACCTGCAGCTTCATTACGTCTCAAGGGGCATTAATCTGCCTGGGGCCCCTAGTTTCATCTTTTTGTTAGACTACCATTATTTTGGAAATCCCAAACCAGCTCAAGACTGATACCTTGACTTGATGTGCACCCCTACCTCTAAAACCGACGCCCTTGGGCACCTGGAACCTCAACAAGACAAGACCTGAGGATTAAGTGACCCAGTTATAGCCACTTATCTTTTCATTTGATACTGTTATTTATTGTGGATATTCTTAAACCGTTTTTAACATTGCGGGCCCCTGCGGTTGCAGGGCCCTGGGGTATGTTGCCCACTTTGAGTGGTTGATAATGCGACCTTGGAGCACATCGCACCAAAACCTGGATAGAATACAAGATGTTGCTCTGCAAAAGAAACATTTTAAACAGAAATACTTGAAATCAGGCAATAAGAAAGCACTTCTTGTGACTTTTGAGCAAAGTGAAACGTGAGTCGTGTCCCTAAGTAGAAAGAAGGATGTGATGGAAATACCAAAATCACCATGTACACAAATTCACATCACTCACATAGGAGCAAGTGTTTTTGCTGCAGGAGGCCAGCTGTCACTCATCATGTATGGAATATTTATAACCATGTATAACCAGGATTGCAAAACACACCACAGGAGTGGGAGGGATCGAGTGGGATGGCAAACATTGAGGCCTGGGCTGCTTCTTCATGCAAATAAAGTCGCTTTGCATAGTCCACTGCAGCAGCTGACAGGCAATATAGAGCTGAACGCATGTCCAACAGTAGAGTTTAAATCCCTGAATGAATGAAAGATGTGAGATATGATTCCAGTTACGGCTGCACAATATGAGGAAAATATGCGATAACGATATAACTTGGGATAAATAAACAGATATTAAAGTGTACTCAGCTCTGTCTTTCTGCTGTTTCCAATTCTCTGCTAAAATACAACAAATTGCTTGTTGAATTTAAAACAAATGGAGAGAAATCATTTCCAACGTTCTTTTATTGAACATTGAATTGAATATAATAGGCACCACAAAAAAAGACACTAACATTTTAAAGTGCAGTTTTCTACTGATATTTTCTTTTCAACCAACATTAAAATCTCAGAGTGTCTTTCGCGATATGCCCCAGTCTTTTGCGATGTGTTTATTGTGCAAGTTGGTCGCGATTACGATTAAAAAAAAAAGAAGATATATCTTGCAGCTCCTATTCCAAGGGAGCCGTCTTCCACTTTTACATAACTGGAGGCAGAGAAAAGGTTTGGCCCGGTGCTGACCTCAGTAATAACAAGACCGACACAGAGAAGAACTCCCATCCGAGGTGCGATCTTTTCTATAGACTGGATACACACTCTCCCCCCCCCCCGCCCCCCCCCCGGCCGGCCTGGCTGCCTGCCTCCTTGTGTGCACAGCCTCGGCGCTGTGCCGTCTGATTGAGGTTGACTGCGGTATTATTTCATTAATTAAGTTTTTCCACTTCCTCCGCCTCTCCCTCCTGTCTTCCTGACAATCGAGGGTGGCGGAGCGACGCCCTTCCTCTCCTCCGTCCTCTGGCGCTTCACATCCCCTCCATCACTGCTGATCATTGTCTCAATTACTCATCCTTTCTCTCCCTCCCGTCTCCCTCTTTCTCTCTTTCTCACTGTCCTCCTCCTTTCTCCTCTTATCTCATCCCAAATTGCTCCATACACTCCTCCCCACTCCTTTTTCTCTCTCTCGCTGTCCTCCCAAAGTGAGGTGAGAAAGAGTTGAGGCACGCCATTCTCATCTCTGTCTCTCATCAGGATTTCGCAGATGTTTTGTGATTACGTCTACCTTGATTTGGTGATATCTGTTTTCCGCCCCCCTCCCCTTCAAACGCAAGGAAGTATTCCGCATTTCCAGTGTTTAGCAACCAAGATTGCGTGGGGATATTTCCGATCCAAGGACAAAGCAGCTATGATCTCTTTGTTCACTTTGTTCCTGTGAAATAGAAATTCACAGAAATAGTGGCACCTGTAACACGGCTAATGGATTTGAGAGGATTTGTCGTGATACAGTTCACAGTTTTAACAAAAATTGCCCCCTGTGATATTTGTGACCTGTTGATTATGATGTTAAAAAAAAGAACTTGCATTTGCAAAATCACACATATGGAGGCTCTCCTGGTTCAATTTGGTTCCCCAGTTCCCTCTTCTTTGTATCCATTACTGCTCCACTCTTCCATAATGGAAACATTAGAGTCTTTTACCTCTCTGCCATCAATCATGTCATTTAAACTCTTTCCTTACTTTCTGTTTTTAACTCTTCTACTTTCTCTCTGTTCTACCACTTTCCTCCTCTTTCTATAAATCTTATTTTCTTCCCTCCCTCCTCCGCCTACTCCTCCCTC
Source organism: Etheostoma cragini (assembly GCF_013103735.1). Taxonomy (NCBI): domain Eukaryota; kingdom Metazoa; phylum Chordata; class Actinopteri; order Perciformes; family Percidae; genus Etheostoma; species Etheostoma cragini. The sequence goes on from NC_048425.1 coordinate 11,456,199, forward strand.
CTCCTCCTCCTCCTCCTCCTCCTCCTCCTCCTCCTCCTCCTCCTCCTCCTCCTCCTCCTCCTCCTCCTCCTCCTCCTCCTCCTCCCTGTGTCCACTGGGGTCATCTCCAAAGTCTCCTGTCCCCATCATATCACCAACAGCTTGTCACAGGCAATCAGTCTCCCCGCCTCACTTCCCTGCACGGCCTCATCCTCCTTTCCTCGCACTCGTCTTCCTCACCTCCCTCGTCTCCCGTCACCTTCTTGTCCTCCTGCGTGTGTCAGGAGTTATTACTCTCAGGAATCACAGTCCTCCGTCCTTCTCTCTCTCAAGACCAGTTGAGGGTATTAAGTCCACCCTCCACCCATTCCTCCGATCAGAGCGGCTTCACTCTCGCCCATATCAGTCCCATTCTGCACTGCCCTGGCATGCATTGGCAGGATTTCTGGCTTTAAGAGAATTGAGATAGATGATACATTTTAAATCATTTTGTCATTTTTTTCATTTTGTTTCCATGCACTATACCTCTGGACGAGAATATGTAATTAAGGATGTGATTTAGTGCTTTTTCTAACAATTAGTTTGTTAATTTCTTTTATTTTTTTTATTTGTTTATTAATCCCCAGTGGAGAAATTACAATTTACACTCTGTGTACACACTTTCGTAGTAATCACACACAGGCCTGAAATACACACACTACTAGCCTTCAAAAGGCTTTGGTAACATAGCAAGGTGAATAAACTTGAACGTGCAAACTTTTTCCCAGCGCTTTATTTAAACCTTCATCCATTTTGTCTCCTGGCTTTTCCACCAGACTGCGGTTCGCCATGACCCCCGCCTGCTTCTCTCCTCCTTCTGCTTTCACACTCTGCATCCTGCACAGAGAGAGGGACAGCGAGTGGCGGAGGTGTTAGAAGTAAAGCTGCCTCTTTTTCACACTTCTCTCTCCCGAGCCATCCGCCATCCCTCCGTCTCTGCCACATTTCAGACAGGCTAATCTGTAGCCTGAAGCAAAGTGGCGAAGAGATGGGGGGGGGGGGGGTAATTTTTTAAAATATTTCTTTAAGGAGACAAGGTGAGGGTTAGCCCAGGGGGGCCTTAATGGGGAAAATCAGAATAGGCGGCTAGTGTGTGCAGGGGTGTTGTGCGGGTTGGTGGAAGGAAGGATGTGTTGCTGTCTTTTTTACGAGCCACAGACGCTATACATCAACGTTCATTGGGATCCAAAAGCTCTGTGATGATTAAAACAGTTGTGTACAAATGAGTGACTCATCTCTTCACTCCTCGCCTCCTCTTTCTGTCCTCCTTTCTTTTGTCTGTCTCTGCATCTTAATATCTCTATATGTCTCTATCACTCCACTCATTCTGTGTGAGCGCTCCATTCTGTGTGTTCCTTCCTCCTCCTCCTCCTCCTCAGGCCGTAGACCAGTGATCTTCAATGCACTCGTTGACATGCTTTATGTAAGAAGAAGTGTTAGAGTGTTACAGCTATTCCTGCCACACACCCGGATGCCTGTGCACTTACTATAGTCAGCACTCCTTGACCTTCTCTGGCTTCCTTCCTAGCTTCACTTGTTTGATTCCAGTTCAGTTAAGAAGAAGGCTGATTAAAATGTGACCCTGTATCTCTACTGGTCTGATTGAATTGTTGCATTTTTTCCCTTCAGTGTAAAAAATTGCTTTTAAAAAAAAGCATATTAAATCCCTCATTGCCTGTATCAACATATCAGTCCCTCAATTTAAATGGAAAAAAAAAAAATCTGTGTAATTTGCTTAATTAAAACATAAGCAGTGATAGTATTGGGTATTAAACATTGGAGCTCTAATTCAACACAGTCTGCATTATATCCAATCAGGTCCAGTTTCTCTCTACACACAGTGTTTTGTGTCTAAGGGGCTCCATTTTATTTTATATGCGCCCTTGATTGGATTACCACCCCTTTTTTCCATCAGCATGTCTAGATTACCCCCCCTCTCCTGCTTTTTTCCCAGCCCGAGCAGCAATTGCAGTAGACTGAAAGCAGTTGAGTCCATGCAGCGTGGCGGGGGTGTTAATGAATTCCAGTGGACTGCTAAATGAGGACTTATTAAAGTGCTGCCGCCTCGTAGTTTGACATTTCAGAGCTTCTGGTAGAGTTTTAAATCGCTGCCTCTCTCCAAATGTCACTCACTGACTCTGGAATGGCTGACCATATGAATAAAAGCTATTGTTGGTGTCGGGTATAAATTGAGAGAGTGGATTTGTGTGGTTTTCTGTGTGTGTGTGTGTTTGTGTGTGCGTGCGTGCGTGCATCAGTGTGTGCGCACACGTTTGTATATATGTACCACCCTCTGCTACTTGGCTCACTGTGTCATTTTGTGTTTCCATCCCTCCAGCTACGTCAGATGGGACACGTCAAGGCCTGGATAGCATGAGAGGCGGAGTGTGTGCCACGCAAGGCATGAAGGTGGTCCTGAAAGTGGGGCAGAGTAAGTCTTCTCAACTCTTGTCCTACATTACTTTCTCACACACACACACATACACACACACATACACACACACACACACACACACACACACACACGAAAGCTCGACTATAAGTACAACTCATGGGCTCCACCACAGATGGACTCTTCTTTACACACTCGCTCATAACACACATTGTAATCCATGCATCGCACACAATCGCTCGGTTAATACACACTGTGGCTACAGCCACTAGCTCCAATCCACCGCATCTCACCGCATCTCCCATCTGCAGATTCCTCATCTGACATGCAGCATCTTCCACTCTAAGACCATCCCTCTTATCTTCCTCTGTCCTACACACACACACACATACCTAACGTGTACACACACACACACACACACACACACACACACAAAAGTACATCACTTCTTTGTGCGTTTGGGTTCTCTCTGAGCATATTAGGGCTTGTTAAGTGGTGAGAACAGCAGAGAAGTGTGGGATCAGTCAGCTCTAATGAGGCCTGTTGACTCCCTTCTCACTTTGCCTTTTAACTACTGACTCATGCTGGACACACACACATTGAAACTCGCATATCCCTCTGCGGGATATATATTACAGGTATCAACCTCAGCTCACACCTGGGAGGGATTGCGCAAATGCTTGTGGGGCAGACATACAAACTGGGGTGTTCACACATACACACACGTCCCCGCATGGCTTACCTGCCAGCGAAAGCACGATAACAAAATTACTTTCAGTGTTAAAGCACACAGTCAGTGATTTTTAATGACTCGTAGCTTAACACGCTAATTTGTTTGGGAAATATTCCCAGGTAATGACCCTCACACGCAGGCTTTTTAGAAAAGCAGCAGAAAAAATGCCCATTTAAGCATTTTCACTGACCTGCACATTCCGACACATAATTGGCCCCTGTCCTTCATACGATCCCCTCACACACATAGACCCACACACACGAACACACACTCTATCCTTTAGCCTATCCTGTGTTATCAGGCCTTGTGTATTGTAAGGTGCGCTTCAACAAAGAGCCAAGTGGCGCTGCTGTGGCTCTATATCAGCCAATAAGATCAGCATCGTCAGCCAGCTCCATAGAAACACCACCACACACACACATTCTGCCCTGTGGCTTTTTCAACACACGGGCAATGGAAATGCTACCTTCCTGTCACTTTTACACAACTCTGTGACACACATCTTTTTATTTGTCATCTTTTTTTTACCCTTTCTCTCTGTCCCTGTTTCATCTTTGGTCTATTTCTCTTCTCTTCTCTGTCCTTCCTCCACTTCTTATCTCTCTATTGCCTCTGCATTTGCCTTTTTTCTTTTTTTAACCCCTATTTCATTCATGCAACACTGCTCGCTTCTTCTTCAAATTCCCCTTTTCCCTGTCCTCATCACTTCCCTTTCACTTTTCCTGCTCGCCATCTTTCCTCCCAACTCTCCCCTCTCAATCCCACTCCCTGTTATTTTCACTCTTCTCTGTCTTTCTGTCTTATCTGCTATGCGGCTGAAAGGTCACGTCTATGTTGTTTGTCATCTAAATAAGCAACGTGCCGCCTCATGGTGATCTCTGATGAGATAGGCCGCTCTGCTTTGCTCCAAGGAACACACACACACACACACACACACAAACATACACATACATTGACCTGTCTTTTCTTATTTATTCTTTATCTATCTAGCTTGCTCTCTGACACACAGTCTCATGGAGTCACACAGAAAGTGTCACACACACACACACACACACACACACACGCACATAGTCAGCCTGAACCTCCCTCCACTAGCCCTTGCTGTCCACACAGCAGTTTCTATTGATCCAGACAGCACCGCCCCTAACTTCTGTTAGGTTGACTGTCACGAGGGAGCTGCCAGCCAATATCCTTACACTTCTCTAAATGTCAGTATGTGTAGGTTGATGGCTGTGCACGCACACACACATTCCCCAGTTTGTGCCTGTTTGTGTTTGCTGCACATTTCATCTATAAGCACCCCATTGTCATATCCATTTTTCTCTCCCCTGCTGCTGCAACGACCAATAACAGGCTTTCTTTTTAAAATGTTGCATAAGCTGCAAAGCTGTACAGTCATATCCAAATATAAAAACTTTATTCTTGCAGCAGGCTGCTGGCTACAGAAGGCTCAGAAGTGAACAAAATTAGTATTTTCTGAAGCATCTTTTTCAGCAGTAAGGAGTAGCACTTATACAATTGGTGTGTGCGTGTGCGTGTGCGTGTGCGTGTGCGTGTGCGTGTGCGTGTGTGTGTGTGTGTGTGTGTGTGTGTGTGTGTGTGCGTGCGTGCGTGCATCATGGTTTGCATGTGTCGCATAAATGCACTTCAATGCCATCACCATTACTGAGGGCTTGCTAAACAGATGGCCTGATTTAGCGACTACATATTACAAGCCGTTATGGCCTTGTGTAAATTCACTCTGGCCAAAACAACAAACGGCCTCTCTTTAGTTTCCCATTCAAACTAATGGAAAAGGGCTCGTACATGGCACATCGAAGCCCAATCAATATGTGCTCTCTTAGAATGACAATGGACGGGAGGGAATCCTTTATTAAAGCTCCACTGTTGCTATTTTGCCTTCTGGCTGGTTCTTTCATTGCTAACATCACTTCTTGGTTCCAATTCCAAGAGCCTTGGCTGTTGTACAAGCTAGTCTCTGACTCTGCTTCATATTTCACATTTATTTTTCCTCCACAGGCCCATATGGACTGCCTCCAAAGAAGGATCCACCAGCGGTACGCACCACCAGCAGAAACCCAGGTAAGCAGGAGACCAAATGAAGATAATCCACAGTGGATCCATCCACGTAATGGATGGAGGGAATACGCAAAAGACTGGTAGATAAAAAGAAAAGCAGCGGGGAGAGGGAGAGAGGAGGCGACAGATGGAGAATGTGCAGTGGTGACATCTGTGGATCTCTCTATTGAATTCCATATCATTCGTTCTCTCCCCTCCCCACACACACACACACTCTCTTTCCCTCTCCTCCTGGTCTCTGCGCCCGGCCCTCCGAGCTAAGTGCTGCAGGCGGGGAATGGATGGCTAATAGCTACCTTGGGAGAAGGACAAGAAAAAGGAGGGAGAGAGAGAGAGGGAGAAAGAGAGAGGGCTAGACCGGCAGCGACATTTCAGAGAGTTATTATTGCCATTAGTTTGGGTGGCCTGGATTCTATAGTTCCGTCAAGAGAGAGAGAAAGAAAGAAATGAGGATTACGGAAAGATGAGAGAAGAGAGAAGAGACGGGAGGGATGGAGCGGAGTGGGGAGAAGTTGGAGGCAAATAAGGAGGAAAAACAAAATAATAATTTAAAAGCAAAGAGGAGTAGGGAATAGAACAAGGGGATGGAAATGGAGAGAGGCCAGACACATGCTCTACCTCTAAGTCATTCAGTGGAAGAGAACAACGTTGTCTTCATTTCTTCCACTTGTTTTGTTGTTGTGTACTATACCGAATGTGTGAATCAGGGCGTTCACACTTTGCCCATTCATCACATAGGTGAGAAATGTATGTGTGAAGTCAACAAAAGAGTGCATGGTGTTTTACTAGAATAAGACAAACAACACCGGACAGGACTGATTTACATCGCACATATAATGGGGTTTTACACAATTTTTGAACCTTACACAAGAACATATTAGCACACACTTATCTGAAATCATTGTTTTGACTCCCGACACAACTTTCATGCCAGAATATATAACCCTCATGTGAATTATCTCATCTAATAACTAGAACGCTGCTGGTCATTCTCTGTTCATCTGATCCTCTCAAGGGATGTAAACAAATACATGATTGTGATATGGACAGATAAAGCTCTTTGGAGAAATATGAACAGCATCTCATTTTTTTCTGTTTGGAAATCATAGAAAAGAGGTGCACCTTAAGACTGTAAGGCCCTTTCTCACTAACCTGATAATCGCCCGTCGGACAGTCTGCCGAGGTCGTGACTCAAGTCTGTTTGGTGTGTTTGGTGCCGTCGTCCGTCGGTATGGTTGTGGCAAATCTGACATGCTTGGTCAGAAGGCGGGCTCTGCCGGCAGTCGGACTCAAATTACAAATCTGATTGGTGGAGTGCTAACCCGGAAATGACAAGCAAGATGAGCGTGTCCACAGTCTCTCAAAATCTGGCGATAATCTTTGAAACTGACCTTTGTCGATCTTAAATGAAGACAGATTCAGCAACTGCACGACCTACTTCTTTCTTAAAATGTTTTCTGGAACACCTTTCAGTGAACTATTTTAGTAAAAAATAAGATTGTGTTCTGAAAAAGCTACCATTATGGTCTGGCTTTAAATTTCCAGAGAAACCAGACCCACGTGCCGCGTTTGTCCAATCAGCTGCTGTCGGCAGTTAGTCTCGATTAGATGTGTTCAGAAGCACTTTTTTTTTGACAAACTCGGGGAGGCAATCAGTCCGACTGGCTATTCTGCCAACAGTCAGCCATTGGGTTAATGTGTAAGCAGTGCAGGGTAGAGCTGGCTGTTGCACGGGTGTTATTTTTACCTCATGATCTGATATTGAAGTCTAGCATTGTGCGCCTTATGACAGTAACAAGACAGTGATATAAATGATGGTTTAACACAATGCAAATGAAGCAGTCTATTTTTTTTATTTTTTATTTTTTTTAACAGCTTCCAACATAGAGCGCACCCACCGCCAGTATACAACTATATAGTAGCTTTGCATTACACCCCAAATCCACACACAGATCTCAACTCTAGAAAAGGAGGATTCTGAAATCTGATTAGATCACGTAATCCAGTTTTGATTTTGATCTGGGTCAAACCTTTAGTATGTGTCGTTGGATTTGGATATCTGCTTTGACCCAAAAATAAATGTATTATCCTGATCACAGCAGAAAGGTGCGTTTCAGGAGCAAAATGTAATACAACTGCTAAATTGCTCAAAATTGTATCATGTACTGTAAACATTTATTAATGTTTAGCATTTGATTTCTTTTACAAAGTATTCATATCATGCTGTCACTCCATTGCCAACAAAAAACTAAAAATTGAAACAGCAAGGGTGTCAAGAGTGTATGCAACCACAAAGTCTCCCGGGCGAGCCTAGACGGGGGCCTTGGTGCACACCGAGGCCGCTCTGTATTGCTATAAAACACCAGGGAGTTTACATGGATGGATACAAATTACTTCACCAAAAAAAAACATATGCAGTCTTATGTTGGATGCATTAAAAATGCCATAATGAATCACATTTACTGATTCTTCATTAATTAGAGTATGCAATCTTCTCAAATCCTCTTGAATGTATTCATAGAAAGCTTGTTGATGGAAAAACGCAATGATTCACACTTTATTCTGTTAACATTTTCGGATATTTACATAAAATGTGCAACAGTTTGGTGGGGGGAAATTATTGTGTCTGTGTCTAAACTGTTTCAGAAAAATGTAGGCAAATATATATATCAGAAAATATTTATAGAACTAACCATGTGAAAGAGGAGGAAGTACAGCTGGCTTAAAAGCAAGGACAAGACTGTCATCACCTTGACCTGTTCTGACTTGTTGGATGTATCCTTGAGGGGAAATTATTTCAATAAATTCAGTAATGAAATAAAAAAGGTGGGATCAAGGGGAAAAGAAGGTGTAAAAGTCGGAACTTGTGTGATAAAAAAAGGAAGACAGGAGGGGGTGAGAAGTGGAAAACAGGGGGAGCGAGACGAGGAGGCGGCGGAAAAGAGGTGAAGGAAGAGGATATAATAAAGAGCTCCGGTGAAAGGCTGCAGTCATAATGGAGATGGAAAATGAGGGATGTTGGCTTAATGGAGGGAGGAAGAAAATGGGAGGAGGAGAAGGAAGTAAAATTGACGTCCAGCATTAGGACGTCAATTGCACTGGACTGAGTCAGTCCAGTGCAGGGGGGGGGTCGAGGTGTGTTTGCATGTCTTTCCTTGCAAGGTTGTGTATGTCCATATCTCAGTGCCCGTGTATGTGTGTTGTGAGTTGCTAGGCACTGAGCTCGGAGCAAGGTAGGTCATTACGGCTACAATAACCCGAGGATAGAGAGAACCACGGAGCAAGGGAGGGCGAGGAAGCGGAGGAGACGCAGGGGAGCGACAGACAGGGAGAAGAGAAAGGGATGTGTGCCAAGAATAATGATAGACCAATCCAAAGGCTCTATATAGCAGGGACTCGCATTACCGGCTTTAACTAGTTTGCCACACACATTCACACGGTCCGGTGCCAGAGCCATAGCACCCCCCAACTCTATAAACACACACACATACACGCATATACACACACACACACACACACACACACACGTCCAGACCATCATTCACCTGCTGAGTTCTGACCCGACCTCCTGCAGAGAAAGCTCTGCGCTCCAAGGCTGTGAACATCTTAGTTTTCAGGCAGGCTCACAACAGAGGGAGCAATGGGCTGACAAACAGAAAGATGTGTGACAGACAGTTTGATAAGCAGACAGACAGACAGATAAAAAAGACAGACAGTAGGACAAGCCTGCAGGAAGGCCGGCAGGCAGGCGGAGTGTGTGGTCTGCTGGTAGGAGCAGAACGGGGGAGGATCTCTTCATGTGGCTGGCTGTAATGCTAAGTAAATACAGTTGTTAAGGTTAGGGAAATAAAGTGTGTTACCTTGATCCACACTGTGGCTTAGGCAGGCTGTCCACAAGAGTATATACTGCACAGAACTCTCACACACAGAGACTCCGGCCATCCCTCTCCATTTCATCCACTTCATTACATCAATAAAGAGACCACATATAAGCGTCTGTGAGATTTGCTGCATTCCACTGGGTTACGTCTCTGCAACCTTAACTAGCAGAGCTTACCCAGCAACATTACTCATCTTATTGTGGTACAGAACCATAAGGAGTGGTATGTGTATTTAAAAGCTCATGAAAACCTAAATTGTAAAATCAAGCTGTGTGATTGCTGGTATATTCCTGATGATTGATATGCATGTATAAATCAAAAGGAAACACTGAAAGCAGCCAGTGAGAGGATATTGGAGTAACAGTGTTCTATGATTTGTTTCAGGGGGAGCAGGGAACTCCACCCAATCTCGAGGACCCAACAGTTTTGGAAACGAGGGCGACGGGGAGAATGGGCCCCTCCAACCGTCCAACATCGCCCTCATCGCCGGCGCCGCGGGAGGCTCTGCGTTCCTCCTCCTGGTAACGGCTGTGATCTGCGTCGTGTGTTACAGGCGTCGGCACGCCAAGCACTCAGACACCCACCACCCTCCGCTGTCGCTGTCCTCGCTCACCAGCCCCAAGCGCGGAGGGGGCGGGGGCCTCAGCAGCTCCAACAACAACGGTTCTGAGCCCAGCGACATCATCATCCCTCTGCGGACGTCAGACTCGGCTTACTGCCCGCACTACGAGAAGGTGAGCGGAGACTACGGACACCCCGTCTACATCGTCCAAGAGATGCCCCCTCAGAGCCCAGCCAACATCTACTACAAAGTATGAGACGGCCACTGCTACGGCCGACTGGACACATCCACCTCCCTCTCCCCGTTACCAACCAATCCCCTGCTCCAAATGAAGCCACAGCAAAGCTCTCCATCACAGCTCCGTCCCTGAACCCCTCAATACTACCAGTATTGTCCTATGGACCCCCCACTCACTGTCCCGTGAGCCTGTCCACAGTTGTGTTTCTAGCTGAATACACCACCCCACCCCATTCTCACACAACTGGGCCGCCAAGTGTGTGTTAAGGGCAAAGTCCAATCGGTGCATAGCCCTTCTTAACAAGGCCCTCACCAATGGGCAAGAGCTTCTGAGTGCCCCCTTCTTGTTAACTCAGAGCTAAATGAGACCCACCCGCGCTGAAAAGAAGAGTCGTCTCCATAACGCCAGTGTGTGTGTATGTGTGTGTGTGGAAACACACTTTATTTCTAGGAGTATGGACCTGGCATTGGGACTTGAGAGGTTTTACAAAAGAAAAAAAGAAAAAGAAAAGGACTACAACTAAAAAAGAAAAACTACACCCTTGATCCCACTTAGCGCCGGAGAACTCTGATTCCCAGAGGCCATACCTGCCTAGCCCACCGCCCCACCCTTCAGTGCTCAAACAGCCAACCAGAGACCGGCCCCTGCCACTAACTCACCAATAGGATTCTAGATTGTTTGTGTTTGTTTCTCCTGAAAAAATAAGGGCCTCAGACTCAGCCAATCAGCAAGCCCGGCCGGCGGTCAATGCGACCAGGCCCAGGCCTGAGGAGGAGGCCTGACCAATCCTGACACTCAGAATCTTGTATATTTTAATAATGTGTGTGCGTGTGTGTGTGTGTGTATGTGTGTGTGCGCTCATACAACTTGGATAATAATTATGGCGCTGCTGCTCCACAATAGACGCGTGTGTGTGCAGTTAGTGTGCTTCAGTACAGCAAGTTTGCATATGAGTTTGCATATGCGTGTGTGGGGTTTAGTTTGTGTGTGTGTGTGTGTGTGTGTGTGTGTGTGTGTGTGTGTGTGTGTGTGTGTGTGTGTGTACGCTTTGCGTGTGATTGCGTTGTTTAGACTTGTCTTAAATACCAAAACACAAAATAGTGAGCGAATATCAAAAAAGTGAGATTTTTTATCGCTATCGACACTTATAGATTATATATATGAATATCCAGTAAATAATTTCTAGATGTTTTTTTCTATTGTTTTATTATTTTTACCCACTCTGTTAAACTACACTTCTGTTGCTAGATGTTTTTTATCTGCTGTTTTTGTTTTTCACAACTTAGAACGACCTTGTTTCCTTCCTGTTCCCTTTGCGTTGTATATTAATTTAATCCCTTTTTTAATTTTCCTGGAGAACAGAGGTTGTGTCTCTCTTCCTCTCTTCCCTCTCTCATTCCCTCCCTCCCTCTCTCCCTTTTTCTCCTCCCGCTCTACTAGGGTCTCTGAACTCTGTGTATATTTTTATAGCTCCTTGTACTATGCTGTAGTTTTGAAGTTTAGACCTCGTTTGTGGAAGTGTTGAGGTAGAACCATCGATGAAAGTATTTTTTTTTTTTTCAAACGCTTTTTTTCAAACGCAGAAGTG
>NC_048425.1:11467734-11473515 GCF_013103735.1 Etheostoma cragini
GGTTGAGGGGATGAAATGAAAAGAAGAATAAAGGAAAAAGAACAGGGCAAGAGAGAGTGCTGTCTGGGGAGGAGGAATAAAGCGGCGTCTGAATGCAGAAAAAAAGAGAAGGGGAGGGAGGCAAGGAAAGAAAAGACTGAAGGAATTGCACACTAAAGAAAAAGAAGCTGAGGGGAGGATGGGAGCGGCACAAGTGAGAGATGAAGGATCACATGGAAGGAAGGATGGAGAGGGCACATGAGTGGCTGGCGAAGGAGAGAAACATTTTCTTTCAACGGAGGGTCTATCCTCCTCAACGGAGGCCATGGATCCACAGCCAGAAACGCATTTCGGACAAGTTGAACTTTAGAAAGGAGAGATCTTATCACACACACACACACACACACACACACACACACACATCTACTGTGACTCGAACATACTTAATGTTAACGTGAGGCGGCACATTTCAGATTTGCTCCTCTTTTTATGCCCAAATTTGTTTTGAAACGCATCTCTGCATCAAGCACTCACTCTCGTTTGTAATGAAGGCCCAAATAGTACACTGCTAGCCGCGGGCACACACACACACACACAAGAGAAAGCCCCCACAGCAGTACTGGTCCTCTCTGTCGACACACACACACACACACACACACACACAAACACCCCTCCCACGCAACCTAACACAGATTTCACACCTTTTAATGACTGTCACAAATGCCTACTGATTGCATTGAATGACATACATTCTCTTGTTCCCGCTTGCTCTCTCTCTCTCTCTCTCTCTCTTAAACACACACACTTTCACCCGCTCTCGACAGAAATGCTGATTGCTTTCATATGACTCTATTTCTATGATTAAGACTAACCCAATGGACATGGGAGGGATAAAAAGAGCGTTTGTTTGCGGTGTTTTTTTCTCTTTCACACACGCACATACACACGCACACACATACACGACAAACACGCCAGTGCCCAGCACCTCAACCTCAAGGGCAATAACACAACGCTGTGTTCAGAGGTGCAATATGTTCACATGTGCTTACAAAAAAAAGTAGTTTTGTGTTGCTCAAACATGTTTATGGCTTATTGTGTAAAATGGCTGGCTTTGGAGAGCGTAAGCTTTTATTTTCTTCAGACACACTCACAAACACACACACACACACACACACACACACGCACACACACAGTCTCCAGTCATGTAGCCATGTTTTCTGTGTGAAGCCAGGGTTAAATCTGGACCGTACAACATTTCTCAAATGTGTTTTGTATCAGTATCTAACATCATATATGAGATATCTTTCATACTTTAGTATCACATTTGTCTGATATGGCTCTGTTCAACACATGATGGTGATGTTCTCATGTGTTTTTATACCATAAATATGTTTGGATTGTACTTGACTGTATCAAAATTGATTTCAAAGATGAAATGAGGGGGGAACCACCTCAAATTCTTCTGTTTGTACAACTGCCGACCTGTGTTTTTTTATGTATGCTGTTAAGTCTATGTCTATTTAAACATGTGCAGTGTCTCTAAAATATCCTCCAAGCCAAATGAAGTGTCTGTTTCTCTCTCTTCAACAACTTCTGCAACTCTTTGGAGCCACTCCAATCCAAAATGACAGTATTTTGTTCGGGAAATGGCTGCTGCCTGGAAGGGGGGAAACTAAACTTCACGGACTTTACGGCGTCAACTCTGACGAAGAAGCCACTGACCGGTTTTCAGTCCACTTCGCTCCCTCTCCCTCTCAACAGAATGTCAAGTATCTCTTGGACTCTATGTTATTTTTCCTTCTATTGTTTGATTTCCATGTCAATGTTATTTCAAAGTTGTGTCTCTGGCTCTCACTGTTTGTGTTTGATTGGTCAATTCAACGTGTTGGCTTTTTCTAAAAACCACGGACACAGCCACTGGTTGTCATGTTGAAAAGAGAAAGAAGAGAATGCTGTTTCTAGGGAACTGGGGGGAGAGAGAGAGAAAAAAAAGAAGAAAAAAAAAGAAGCAGCAGCCACCGCCTAGCTCCCTCACCACTCCGTTGGTGAAAGTGCGTGTGTGTGTACATGTGTGAGTGTGTGTTTCTTTGTGCCAATAGACAGCAAACGGAGGCCAGCGGAGCGAGGTGGTTCTCGTATGTAACGTGTTGAGACTTTGTATTTGGGACACCTCTGTGTGAGAAGGGTTTTTTGTGTCCTCTCCTCCTCCTCCTCCTCCTGTTCTCTCCTTCTTACCCCCTTGTCTACTCATCACGGCGACCCCTTCCCTCCCCTCCCTCCCCTGTATCCCCCCCCTCCCCCCCCCAAACACACCTCGAAAGAGAGGAAAAAACTAGTACATTCCTGGTTTGGAAAAAAAGTTGAATAAAAAACAAACAAAAATGTTTAAGCACCACTCTTTCGGTTCTGTTGTGTGATTCATTATTGTGTAAGGTCTGCTGAGGTCTTTTGTTCTGTGTGTGTGTGTGTGTGTGTGTGTGTATGAGAGAGAGTTCATGAGGCCCACTAGTAACCTTGCCTTTAATTGAAGGTCTCTCCTCCTATCTGCTTTGGGCTTTTCTCAGCAGGGACTCTTTCACTGCCTCTGCTAATAACACACACACACACACACACTGGCTCTCCCACTGGTGTTATCAACAAGTTATCAACCCGCTTCGTTAGTGTTGAGTGTTGCTTGGCAACGTATTGACAGAGCTGATTTCATCTCTCTCCTTCCCTCTCTAACACCCCTGTTCCTCAGTTATTTCCCCCCCTTTTTCCCTCTAGTTTTGTGGCACGTTGCTATAGTAACCGCTAGCATCTTTTGCTTCCTTCCAAAATTTGTAGAGCCTGGTGTGCCATCAGGGTGGCCTATAGGGCGAGATGACCAGGCAGCTGCCTTTACCCTTTGATCTGTGATGTGTGAGAGTAGATTACATGCCACACACACACACAAACACACATTCACTGACCCCTGACTACACAAACACCAATACATGTCTAGATGCAGTCATATGCACTGCCACACACCGGCATTGATCCTGGTAGACCCTTGTTGCTGCCTCTGCCATGACAACCTGTCAGTGGTACTGAGGCCAAGTACAATGCAGGTTTTGGCAAACACCCATTTCTGAGCAACCTGCTAATCTACCTAACACCTTCAGTCAGCATCACTACTTTAGTCATTTCCTTCTCTTCAGCACTGCGTTTGAACCATAATCTCATAAACAAAAATCATGACCAGCTTGAAAAAAAAAACAGGGTTTGGAATTTAGAAGTGGTTTCTAATTAAAGCTGGGCCAAATTTAACCCAGTTTCTGTCATTTCCCGCAGTGTCTGTAGGGCCTTTTTCACAGCGGACATTTTGAGTTGGAGAAGCACAGGTGTTACTAATAACATTAAGGACGGCTATGTTCTATCCAAGTGTCCCAATAAGCCATGCCAGTGTGACAGTGAGCCAGCAGGACCAACCTGGTCCAACACCAGGACCAGGATACAGTTAAGCCATGATTCCTTTTATTATTTGTGTGTATTGCGTGCTTTTCCTACTGCAGTGTGTCAAAAATGTCTCCTTTAAAGCAACATACACCTACGTAATGTACACTCACACAGGTGTCTTCACTTAGCCTGATCAGACCTGTTCCCAGGACTATGGTCATGTACCTCACTCTGCTGTTAGTTATGATGGGAGAACTTAAACCTCTCACATGGATATGTATAGACAGAATCACTGAGACGTCACACTGGCACAACGTCTTTAATAAACCAAATCCATCGTTATGAAGAGCAACATCTCACAGCGGTCAGACTGACTGCTTAGTTCTGGGTTTGGTCATTTTCTTAAGTCCAACAGGTTGTTAGTGAAAGCAAAAATATGAAAGCATCAAAGATGTATTTCAGATGACGTGAGAGTATATCCAGTTGGTCCTCACCCCCGTTGCTCAGCCCCGTTAAGTTGTCTGTAGGAGACACCGTGACTTTCTACCCGGATGTGTTTGTAAACCAACACTGATTGGGTCTATCCATGCAGTTTGGTAAATTCACAAAGTTCGCTTCCAGGATTGCTTTTGTTTTGACGTCACTCTTTTTGGATGACCGCTTTCAGATGTCCGTTACCTTCCGCTTTCTTTGTTTTTTCTGTTGAACGACTAAAACATCCTTTGAATGCACACACGTTCCACCAAAACTGGTTCCTTCCTGAGACTACTTTGCAGCGACACCGGGGTTCCTTCGGCCTCACCAGAGGTCTAATCGGCACCCAGCACTCTAGACTGCACTATTGTTGTACATGTTTAAATTTAAATAACAATGGAACTGAAAATTGCTACCAATTTTTTAAATCTTTACTATTGTTTATGTCTTTTAGGTGGGCATACTGTATAAGTGATACGCAAAATGGTGCATGAGTGAAACCTACCCAGGCCAACAAAGTCTGGTCCTTCGTGGAAAATGCATTACTTGTAATATTAGTCCATACCATTCATTTGTACAATTTATATGAATCTTGTGTTACCTTATTTGATATATTTGGATCCCATGGCATTGCCATAGCCTTTCTATTATCATAAAATCTGCCAGTGGGATGGTAGTTGAGTTCCACCTGTGGAGTACCTGGATGAATGGTATTCATTCCTAATCTGCAAAAACCAACCATCACTGGATAGCAATAGGCTAACAGCAGAAAGAAGCTTGTAGCTCCCAACAAATTAATATCTCTAATACCAAACCAGTAGTGATGTTCTTTGACTGGCTCAACCACTGTTGCTAATCCATGGAAACCAGCAGCAGTATTCCCTTCAAAGAGGAACTAATGCTAATCTAATGGCTGTTAAGCTGTAATGAGTTTGCTTGCTTCTTTCCTGTCTGGTTCGAAGGAGGCCTGTTTAGACTACCGGGACTGCTGCTGTCCCCTTATCATTTCGTGCTCATCATTACTCCTGCTAATCTGTTCTGCTCAATGCACACACAGATGAATATTAATGCCACGGAGGATGATAGCCGTTTTGATAGCCAAAAGTCGAAGCAACACACGCGGAAGCACACAAAGACGAACACGCGCAATCTCGCGTGCTCTCTGTGCTTTGCCAAGTGAGACGGCTGAGCCTCCTCTTCAACTCCGTGGAGGAAGGAAAGCTTGATACGTCGCACACACAGAAACACACACGCCGCTTCCTTTGCTGATACTTTATCACAACAGCAGAAGGACGGCAAGAGAAAAGAATCAGTTTTAAGTGAAATCAATGGAGAGATAATCCTCTAAATTAGATTTTGAAAAGCTTTGCCGCTGATGCGCAACTTAAAACCTTAGGATTGGCCCACTTGATTTACCAACAAAACAATCCTTGAGTAAGACGCAGTTACCATGGGAATGAGCAAAGGTCAAGGATAAAAGGGGAGTGAGGGAGAAGTGGGGAGAGAGGGAGACAACGCTCTAAATCAAAGAAATATAGCCAGGAATCTGCATACTGAATCAGGGTAGAAGTGCTGTGATTACAGTGTCCCTGTGATTAATGTAGTGTAGCGCGTGGTCACCCTGAGGAGGAGAGCTGCACAGAGTGCAGGGATGGCTTGCACCTGACAGACCTGAGATGTCATGTCCTGATCGGAGAAGAGACAAAGGGTTAAAAGGTCAAGCTGTTTGATTGGATGCAAAGGCCTTTCTGTGTGTGGCCAGACCTGTAGGCGGACAGATAGCTCTGGCAGGGGGTAATTAAAGATCAGCAGCGGAGGAATTATCAGTAGAAAATCCATGATTTTACAGTACTGATGCTGGCTGCGTTTTCTCTGTGCCTCAAGATTGCTCTCATTGCCCCCCCCCCCCCC
>NC_048425.1:11473615-11479638 GCF_013103735.1 Etheostoma cragini
TGAGGCCTCAGGAAATAAACAAAGTAGGTTGTGTTCAATTAAAAAGCTTTGCCTCTAAATTAGATCCTCAGCTACTTTAGAAAGATCTCATCATTATTCCTGACAGTTTTATGTTTGTTTTTTTACTTTTTGCATATAGTTTTAAAGAATAAGACATAATATGTGTTCCAGAGAGAGTAATGATATTAAATTGATTGTTTGTTTAACCCATTCTTTGGATCGGTTTCAAACAGGAAATGTGTAAAGAATGGATTAACTGAGTTTCTCTGCTTCAACGTAAGCAGCGTAATCTTATGTTACAGTATGTTGTGGGTGTACAACTTACATCAGAAAAAGCCCCGTGATGACTCACCTGAAGACTGCATTCTTAACAAAATCCTAGAGTTAACATTGATTAGCTATAGCTAGCTACGGCAGATAAAATCTGCAAACAACAGATAGAAACGAAATATAAAGCCTGCTTTCATTTACCTCTGTGTGGAATCAAGGACTCACTGTTTCAAAAAAATACTATGACTTTTGAGTTTTAAACATGCCCAATATTGTAAACTATCCCATGCTAGAACAGAAAGCTCTATAGAGATAGCGGTTGCTAATGGGGGTGGCGGGCTTAGCGTACAGTAAGTTAGACTAAATGGTCAATATAGGAGAATGCTTAAAGTAGTGGCCTGATCAGTTTCCTAATTTATGTAAGTAGGCCCATTGTTATTTGCAGTTATGCGTGGTGAGACCACTTCACAATGTAGTTTTTTTGCAGTGGAATTATTATTTGAGTTGGCCAAGGTAACCTTGAAAGTTTTCTATATCTCTATGGGCTAACTGTTTACCCTGTGAAAGTATTTTCCTGGCATCACTTTCTCCTACACACACACACTGTCACGCAAGGACAACAAACAACTCCTGTACACAACTACATTCCAGACTCATACACCGACACCCAGAGCAGATACACAAACCCAAGCAGACTTTACATAAAACCCATTCTCTGAGACATTCCAATCCAACCAAGCAAAACAAACCCTGCATACTGGTGTGCAGGCAGTGTGTGTCATGATTGAAGTTTATATCCAAAACACCCTTCTATTGTTTCATCTGACAGTTTACCAGGACCCTCATTTATTTAAAAAAAAAAAAAAAGGTCTTAGGTTTCAAGTTTATTGTGAAACTGATGGAATACGCTTTCTGACAAAGGAGCCGTATTGTCAGCATCGGGGTGGTCTTGTGGTGAAAGCATCCCACAGCCGAAGGATTGTGGGTCCTTTGTTCATAAACTGTAAACCCCTGCTGAAGTGTCCTTGAGCATGGACTCACGTGTGCAAGGAGGAAAATGCACAAAATTATCAAATCAGAAAATGTATAGCAATATTTTCATCTACTGTGAAGACTTACTTTCTCAGTGTTACATGACTATTGCACAAACCTGTGGGAAGTGTTGTAGCTTGTAGTTGGTCTAACAGCTCCACACACCGCTGCTGTGGTAGCTACTCTTTCATAGAGCACGTTTATGTGAAGGGACACACAGCCCAAGGCACTGCCAGTCAAACAATGATGAAACAGTCACTGCATATTGAGCGCAGTTGAGATTTAATGTTCAAAAATAAACGTTTGTCTTACTAACTATGCATTAACATAAAGCAGCAATTAGCAAGGACAATTCTTTTAAAGCCAACACTATTTTGTCTTTCTTACTGCTTACACTCTCACAACGTGTTCTATTGGGAAAGCTTAATGAATGTTTTACTTATTAAACCCTTATTTTGTCAGGTAAATATGCCGTTAGATGTAAAGTCTAAAACAATACTTTAAATGTATAACTACATATGGTGGTTATTTCAAATGTGCTTAGTGGTGTAAGTACACTTCCCTATATTTTTTCCTTAAATTTCTACAAAAAAGGCATAAAGTCCCTTGCGCAATATAACCCTCTTGTCATTGTAAATGTAAGTGTAAACCAACAACAGCTGCAACATCTGTAGAAGCATCTTAGAATCTCAAATCAGAACAGGAAAAAGCTGCAGTCATGTCGGGGCTTTAGGGTGTACGGGTGCCAGACTTGCTGGATTAGTCTTAACAGCTGAAGCACACCATTTGCTTGAGATTGGTGATGAAGGGAGCTTGGATGAGCAGTGCTCGTCTTCTAGGGCTTGTTTGTGCCGCTGCTTGATTTGCATACATTTCTAAGACTGAGATGAGAAATATCCACTCATAGTTTAAGCAACTGAAGCGCAACAAAATATGCAGATAGCCCTCACAAGGTGGTCTGGACGTGAATTTGCACCAGCTAGGTACAGTGTTCTGAAGCCGAACCTGACTTCTGACCTCCCTGCAGAGGACAAAGGAAAGAATAAACTTCCTTATCAGAGTCTCTCGGTATCTGTAACGTATTTCATTTTAGGTATCTCAGGAATTTGACAGGAATGTGCTGGAACTGTACCTACTGTGAAGTCAAACTAATCAGCAATGAATGACTTCTGTTTTGCAAAGAAGTGTGCAACATGCAAGACACAGAACATTTTTCATCATACCAATTGGTGCATGTCACACCTATTTCAACTCTTTAATGCATCATCATTGCCGTGAGGAAGTGTGTGCATAACAAGATGAGAGGTTGCATAAAAAGCCGGGAAGTTTTTCATGTTAAGTTCAAAGTTTAGGACTAACCACAGGGAGGCGGATTTCTACCTGCACACATTTCCACGATCAAATTGTATCATGAGACCTTTCTCTAAATGTTGCCTGGGCAGAGTTCAAAGCGGAGCCTGTTCAAAGGAAATCTGATTTAATTTTCACTCAGTCAAGTCTAAATGTGATCATGCCAAACTCATCCTGGTTAGCACCACACCCTTTGAGAGGCTCAAGAAGGTGAGCGTTGGGATCCCTAAAGACACTTTTCAAACCATCAAGAAGGATTTCACACCACTTGTGCTGTGGCAGTCTCCCATTAGCCATTTTCAAGTAGTACAAGTACATTTTATTCATAAAACCAGTCTCTTTCTTCACAGTTCTCGTGCTTATTCTGGGATTTTGGAACTTAAGGCCTTGGACGAATACTGTGATCCACAGCCAGGTGTTTTGAAATATAAAATCTGATATATTGTACCTTTATGAGTCCCCCACTGTGTTTTTAGTATTAAAGATATCAATCATTGTGTGAGTGTGGCAGTTACCAAAAGGTTAATGTTTCATTTTCAAACGACCACACTATCTGTCCCTGCAGGAACATTAGAGTGAGTTTAAAAAGGCTTCTGCTTTTTAGATTTTAGGACAAATCCCATAGAATAGATTCCAAACAACTCATACTTTTAGTATAACCACAAGATTACTTTCCTTTTCCTATTCCATAGTACTATAATGTTATAATAACTCACTATTTTGGCTGAGCAGAGCATGTATAAGTAGAGCTAGGAGGGTCAGAACCAATGTCACGCAGAGGGTGAAGGGTCTGACCTGTAATGCAACCCACCTGGAAGATGACAGGAGAGCACTGATGGAGATGTGGAATTGCATCACACTGAGAGGATACCATGAGGGTAAATAGTTTAATTTGTTGTTCTGGACTGTGTAAAAAAATCTGAACTGCTTACATCAAAAGCAGAACAGGCTAGCTAAAGGCAGAAGAGGCCTACCAGCTGGAAGAGCCATTATGCTTTTATTAAAAAACAACTGAAAACATTTAATTGCGACAGGCTTTTGGTGAGCCGACCCAAATAGCTAATCACTTTAATTTGTCTCTGTCCTGATGTATCTGCTGCTGAGATTTTAATCTAGTCCCCCCCTACTATTTGTTTTTTATTGCTTTGCATTGTATAATTGTTTTTAAGGTAAGCACTTTGTATCCGGGAATGTGCTATATAAATCATACTTACTTATTTTCTTACTTACTTAACACCTACTAACACCACAAGTTTTGGAGAAGGACATTGTGACACACGAGTCACACACACAGAGACCAGGTTCAGACCTGACATTATCAAGTGGCTAGCTCTAAGTACACATCTGTTCACACCTGGCATTAGAATGCATCTCGGTGGTGCCTGGGTGGCTCACCTGGTAGAGCGTGCACCCCACATACAGAGGCTTAGTCCTAGTCAGCTTCAATTCCGACCTGCGTCCCTTTGCTGCCCTTTGTTGCCCTTTGTTGCCCTTTTTGGCCCTTTTTTGCCCTTTTTGGCCCTTTGATGTCATTTACCCTCTCTCTCCCGTTTCATGTCTAAGGTGTCCTATTAATTACCGGCCTAAAATGTCAAAATAATAATCTTTAGGGAAAAAAAGAATGCATCTCCACATGCATTTTGAGTGACCGCTTGTGATTGTACCTCACTTTCCCGCTCCACATGCAAATACACATGTACATAATCTCTGTTTGCAAAGTCTAACTGGGTTGTCTTTAACTGGCGGGAGGCAGCAATGCTCTTCCCATGCCTAGTCTTCAGGGAAAATTAAAGAAGAGGAAGAAACCAAATCAATAGACTTTCTATTGATACCCCAAAAACTAATGGGTGTTTGAGACAGCTATGGACTTTTTGGATTTTTTTTAGACGTGAACAAAGCTAGCCTGTGCAATTAGGGACCGGTATGCTTATGCAGAGGACGTTAGTTGAATAGGCGGTCCTTCAATGTGGCCCAGGACACATTTGCATATACACTGCTAAAAGCATGTGGCCATATGCAGTCGTGACCACCTCCAACAGTGGTCTGAACGATCAGATCTTAATGCGTCTTTAGTGCATTAAATCCCCCTTTAGGGCTGTCTACTTCTGATCAAATCACTCAAGATGCATATTAATGTCAAGTATGAACAGGGTCAAAGTCCAGTCCTGCAATTACAGGTTACCTACCCAACCTTCCCCATCAGAGAAACAGGACACACTCATGAAGGACAAAAAGGAACATCATGTCAGTCTTGCAAATGCATGGCCAGCCTTTCAAGTTGAGGACCATGTTTTTAAAAGTTCTGCCACGCAACAGTGAGCTGTAAGAAAGCTTGGTTATTTAACTACATAAGAAACCACTAGGTTGTGGCTGTTGGCGGCCAGTCTAAGTGTCAGTGTTAATATGAATATTCTCAGTGTGGGGCAGGAGAGGGGAACGTACAGAATTAGAATGGGTCTGTGGTGCAATAGGTCCACAGCAGACTCTTTGACTTGTCACTGTGGGAAAAGCACAGGTGTTACTTATAACATGAAGAATGGCTCTGTTCCATTCAAGTGTCCCGGTAAGCCGTGACAGTGAGCCAATATGCACTACCAGGACCATGAAACTGAAGCAGCTAAACTGAATTCAGCTATCATTACTGCCATTATTTACACCTGTGCTTTTCCTACTGGGACGTGTT
This sequence comes from Etheostoma cragini, assembly GCF_013103735.1. Lineage (NCBI taxonomy): Eukaryota > Metazoa > Chordata > Actinopteri > Perciformes > Percidae > Etheostoma > Etheostoma cragini. Next base: position 11,478,951 of record NC_048425.1, read on the forward strand.
CAAATGTCTGCCATGAAATAGGCCAATGGCTCAGTTACTTTCGGTATCCACCCATGCCTCTCTTAGTATTTAAGTATTTAAGAAAATCTGCTACTCTCCGCTACAGATGGCTCTTGAAAAGTTGCAGTCAGATAGAAATCTTCATCAAATGAGAAGTGGATGACATAACTGGATGCTATCTGATATAACACAAAAAAGGCCAATATCAGCACCACAAATCAGTTCAACTCTAAATCATACCCAGCAGTGAAGGCTATTGTCCATTAGCCAACAGCAGATCCAGCATGTTAGACGCCATAAATACAAAGCAGACACAGCCAAGGATCCTCTTTGGTAAATAGCTTTAACCAACCGTTTGTGTTTACATCTGCTGCAGCCAAAGAGAGTAAACAGAGTGTGAGAAAGAGGTACAACAGCCGCTATTAAAAATGTTGCGAAACAAGCCAAAAAAAACAAACAGACCACCCCTCCATCCTCAAACCACCCCACCCCCTACACTACACCCCAACCCTGATGCTCTAACTCCCTTTCTGCCCACTACAGAAAGGGAGTCACCCGCCTCCTCTTCATCTCTCCCTCTTTCTCCCTCCCCCATGTCTTTATTGAGGCAGCTGCACCCTTTGACCTTTACACTTGTGGAATGTGTGTGTGTGTGTGTGTGTGTGTGTGTGTGTGTGTGTGTGTGTGT
>NC_048425.1:11479738-11483095 GCF_013103735.1 Etheostoma cragini
GTGTGTGTGTGTGTGCACCATTGAGACAGAAGCCTGAGGGCATGCTCATCAACACAGAGACACATATTTGCATAATGAAATTCCCTCTATCGCACCGCCGCAGAGGACAATATATACAACACCCTTAACAAACCCTTTAAACACCTAGGTGAATACAACAAAAGTACACACACACACACACACACACACACACAAACACATTAGACCTTTGATTGTACCATGTTAGTCTTTGAAACTTTGTTTACTGTCGGTACCATTGCTCATGTTGTGTTCTCTTCTGCAACAATAACTACAGTGCAATCCTGCTCTGCACAATAGCCATCGTGATGTGTGGGTGTGTTTGCTTTTTTCATAAAGCACACAGAAAAGAAATCAGGAGCACATCCAACCTTTCATGGCTGGAAAAAAAAAGAAATCTTTGACCAGGTCCCTCTCACCTGGTCTAACAGTTGTAGAATTTGCTCATGAATGAGCATCATGTGAACGCCCCAGCCATGTCTGTGCGTGTGTGTGTGTGTTTGAGTGATAAAATGAAAATCTGTGCTTTGGTGCACCACGGTACTATCAGTGTATCTGTCAGGCGAGATGATAAAGGCAACCGGGGACCTTCACCTGTGCACGCCTGGCAGACAGGAAATCTCCCATCACCACTGTTCTATGCCTGCCTGCCTGCATGTAATGTGGTACACGCCTCAACTGCAGAGTGAGGAAGAGAGAGCAAGGGGGAAGGGGCGGTCGAGGCGCTGGTGCTGGTGGGCAGTAACAGGTCGATAGGCGAGGGGAGGTGAAGGCACAGAAGGAGGCCGAGTGACGAAGGAAAAAAGGAGAAGGACAGAGAGAAATCAGTTGTTTTGGCCACAAATATTTTCTTCTTCAAAAGGACACTGGCAGCTGTTGCGTGTAATGGTGAGGGGTGAGGAGGGAGGGGGGAAGGAAAAGAGAGAATGGGGTAGACGGAGATGCCGTGAAAGCACTGGGGAGGAAAGCATCATTTAGCTATTATGGAGTGAACCTAAAGGGAGTAGGATTGTGTATGTGTGTGTGTGTGTGTAGGGGAGGGGGTGTGGGCTGTTGGATCTATACAGAGACCACCTGTTTCATTAGAGGAAAAAACCAAAACATAGATCGAGCATGTCGTCAAACAAGGACAGAAGCAGCAGAGGATTTCACAGGTCTTAAGGTTGTTATTCCTCTCTGTGCTTATAGACAGCATTCAACTGCTGCTGGCAGCAGCGCTGCTGATTCAGGCCTTCCATGCAAAATCACCTGAAATTTTCCAACCCCATAATACAAAAAAAAGCGCTCTCCTCTTGCATAGACTCTTAAAGCCAGGTTTCTGTCACCTCCAACTGTCTCCACAATCGCTCATTTTGCACGGCAATAACAAGGTCTCAATGCATCAACACAGGAACCACTATTAGGCTGCGTTCAAGCATGAGCCCTGCGTGGAAAAATGCAACCCCCTTATTTATTTAAACGAGGCCCCTGGGTTCACACAGCAGGGGGGCTAACGCCAATGTACACGATGGTAGCACACATTCCTGGTGGATGACCTTGTCATGTGAACAGAGTATTTCTACTTTTTAAATGGTTGTCATCATAATGACAGATAAAATGGTTGTCTATGTTTCTCAAAAACAATACAAACAGCTGAGTAATGTTGGCAAGTGATAAGCCTTCAAACTCCTAAATCTCTTACACAAACGTCCTGAACCAGATTATATCATCTTGCTGGTAACCGAAACAAGCACCGTACAACGCATTCACAATCAAACACATGGCTTATTGCACTCTGAATGACCACTTGCCTTGGTTAACATTTAGGATACAATCATTTTATACTTCTCTAATGTCAAAAAAACTCAGATCTGACAATGAGAAAACAGATAATACTGAAAAGGAAGTGGATGATTACAGCTAGGGGTATTAGAATGAAGGTGTTCAAGATTTAGTTGTTCTATTGTTGGGTTGTGAGGTGATTTTGGCGTAGTAGACCCCTAACCCCCTTCTTAGACCCCTAACATACTATTTCCCAATGACTTCAAAAGAAACTAAAAACAATGACTTCAACTATTAATTCTAATGAAAATAAAGCTATCATAAAGCAGTATCACTATATTTTTTACATGTCAGTCAGCAGGAAGTCAGCTGGCTCAGAAGAACTCTACTATGCCATAAGTTTAAAAAAGCAGAAGTGAAGTCAAGAACTCATTTTTAAGATGCATGTGCCTGTATGTATGTGTCACCCGACAACGCATGCTGGATGTGTAAAATGTATGCCTGTGTGTGCCTTGCATGTAAAATGCTCAGGGAACTACATCTGTGTGCATAATGTGTCTAGTAGCATGTACGAGCATGTGCTCACTTCACCCCCACCTGTTTAGTACGTGGACAAGTGCTGCAGACATACAGTATTAATGTAATTACGTAAGTACTTTGTACAAAGTACTAGTGTTGATGTAATGTGTTTGCATAATGTATTTGATTGCACAACAGCCCTATTTCCATCCCTGCTTCTACTGCGTAATACGTGTGTACATTCTGACGTGCTTGTGTGCATTTATTCCTATGTGTGTATGTGTGTTCACCATTGCAATACACATGCAATACAGGCATGTACATCACTGCATGTGTGCGTCACAGACCATAGGTGTGAAATTGATTGTTATTCCAGCATCAAAGTCACACATGTACGCTGTGTGTGTGTGTGTGTGTGTGCGTGTGTGAGTAATATACTGTACTTTGGAGGTGCTTTATTCTGGTGGTTTTAGTGGTTTCTCCACATCTTTCTCCCCCAATTTAGAGATACTGGAGTTTTTTGACCCCAGGCCATCTCATCCCATCAACGCTGCCCCCATCCCAGAGATAAAATCTACCCAGCAGCCAAGCTTCTTAACCTGCCCCACTTCACAAAACTCTTCTCCTGCTATTACCAACCACTTACGACACCTCACACATCAACTGGAAAATCAATACTTCTACTTTGTGTGTGTGTATGTGGGGTGGTTTGCCGCCCCCCAGTTTGCTTTCCAAGCAAACCCCCCCCACACACACACACAAACAAAAATCTCTACTAAACTACCAACACCCCTGTCTTCTGCCCCTGCAACTGTTCAAACACTCACACACACTCACGCACCCTTGCAACCCGCATCTTTGAAACAAAGCTCGATGAACACCTTTGTCTGCAGCCAGCTGCGCCGTGTGTAGTCTCAAATGTGAGTTGGAACTAGGGCACGCAAGCACAACACACAAGCTCGCACAGATAAGCTTAATGAGGACTTGGTGAATGTAAAGCGCTAACCATACTGATGTCATTGGTACAGTGAGGAGCAGGGCCCCTTTGGTATTCTGTCC
>NC_048425.1:11483195-11488631 GCF_013103735.1 Etheostoma cragini
AGTTTTAGTGGTTTTAAACCCCCTTCTACTCTTACTCCATGCCCTCCACCTCCTTACCAACACACACACACGCTCACAAAAACAAACACAGGCACATCTAAGTTACAAAATGTATTCCTGTTAGCCTGGGGCTGATCTATCCACAACCTCCTGTCCGCTGTCTCTGTAAAACTAGAGCCGTCTCATGCTTCCTATGGTAAATAAAGAAAATACCCCAAGAAGCAGGCTGACTACTGTCCTGAATGTAGAACAGATGAGGAACAGAGAGGGAACGAAGACGTCAGAGGCCAGGGAGAGCTGATGGGGTAAGGAGGTTTTAATCTGAGAGCGGTACGTGCTTTCTTAGTTGTGAAGATATGAGCTTTTCCTTGGTGTGGAAACTTGTACTATTGATAGGAAATCTGTTGCAGTCGAAAGGAAATTTGACTTGAATGTTTCATTGAAACCTTTAGGTGCACAGGCATGGCTCCCATACAGAAAAAAAGATAGGGAGGATGGGTCTGTTGAGGAAATCAGGTTATATGATGATATATGATCTGCATTTAAATCGAGTAGTTATTGCTTTTTTTATTATATCATACTTTGGCATCCACTAGCAATATGATGGTAGTTCCTCTCTGACCAAAGCTGCCTGAAAACATCCTGTAAAATCTGCAATAAAGTTTTATTTGCCGTGAAGACTATGTTTCATTGTCTTATTGTTCAGTTATGTTTTTTTGCGAATTAATATTCCTTTTAAATGCCAGCTGTAGTCACAAAACATATTGGACTTTGAGATTTTTAGTTTCAAAATGTCAGTACCGGCCTTTATATGCAGAATCAGAAGGAAGAGATGGAGGAGGAGAAAAAAAGGGAGGAAAAAAGGGGAAGAAGGCACCCAAGCCTCCTTTCCGGAAGAGATGAGGAGGTGGGAGGGCAGGTTGTGCAGCAGGAGAGCAGGGGGTGCTAAGGATATCCATAGGGGACCAACTGTAGTAGTGTCAGACGGGGCTGCTGCCAGCACACATCCTGCCAGCACGCACCAGGAGCCAGACACACACACACACACACACGCACACACGTGCACAAACCCCCTCAAGCCTGGCCCTAAGTGTTTGAACAACTCTGCCAACTGTACCACCACCACCCATCTACCCCCACCCCCCACAACCCCTGGAGACCCAATCTGGAATCGGTCTATAGTGACAACTCTGGTGCCAAACTTGCCCTGCTGCCGGCCCTGCTCGTGTATATTTCATCGCGTTGGAGACGCTGTTTAACTGAGATCTCGACACAAAGACTGATTACACATCCCAGCGCTCTGAGGTTGAAGTGCATTTTGTTTCAGAATATTTGTATTTTTCTGAAACGCTGGAGCAAAATCAACCTGGATGTTTTATAATGCTGGGAGCAGTAAGTTGTGAAGAGATTGTTTTCCATAGACAACCATTAGCCTTGGAGAACCTTTGTGTACATACCCGCAATTCATTTACTCACTCCCAAGGGCGAAGTGGTGGCTCAGCACATGTAGTAACATTTACGGCTTTTGTTGTGGATTTGAATTCTGCTAACAACCTTTGTTGCATCACATCCCCCCTCTTAGTTTTCCTCATCATCATCAAATGAATACTGTCTTTGGAGAAATGCCTCAAAAATTATTGTTAGAAATCCCATAATGCATCTTTAAACCTATTTTGAGCACTGCCCCCCACCTTCAAGCGACACTAACCCCCAACCCTCTTGGTTCCCTAATCATGTTTATGCAAATTCCATTTGTATGTAATGTGTGTACATAATGGATGCTGTTATCACCTATGGGACAGACCTGCCTCATATATAAATGCAGGTTTCTCTATTACAGAGAGGCTGATAAAGATTATATGTGGAGTCTGCGGATGGGAGTAATGGGTTTTTTGACATTTCAGACAGGCTTCTAAATCTGATTATGTAAATACTGTACTGTAACCTTGGGTGCCGTGTAGATTCAAATTTAAAGATAGTTTAGCAAAATAATCATGCTCCAAAAGATTCAGTTAAAGCATTGCCACCGTGATCCCTCCAAAGTGACTAGCTTTCTGCACAAAGTTCTCTGATGGTTGTCTGAAAAAGAGCTGAGTTGTGTTGAGCCTTTGCATAAGTAAAGATCAGGCAACGATTATCAAGAGTAATACCCTTTTTCCACCCATTAGCATGTATATGCAAGTTTTTTTGAATACACTAAAAATAGACTCCTTTTTCATTGCCAGTAGACGAGTGTGCCTTTCTTGTTTTTTTCTGGTGTTTTGTGTTCAACATCATGAACCTGCTGAAAAACTGGGTTAGTAATCATTAAAAAGCAGCATGGAGGCCAGTGGAAATGTTACGCTGGTTAAGGATCTGACACTTATTCAGTCCCTCTTTTAAAATTGGTTATGACTAATTTGGAATGAAATGCTGCTTGCATGGAAATGGACAGAATTTGTGTCTGCTATTAGCAAAATTAGCGTGTCCACCTGGGTGTCATGTTCCCATTAATGCTGATAGGAGTGGGAGCCAATAAATGTCCGGGACTACTGCAGAGTCATTTGTCCCGGAAATGTATGCTGATTGTGAACCAGATGTTACTGGGAATGCTAACATTTAATTAAGCATGTTAGCATTCTAATGTTTTCTAATTAGCATCAAACACAAAGTACTTTTTGTAATTTTTGCATTCATTTGGTCATGTAAAGTTTTGCGCTCAATTAACATTTTGACTTGATGGTTGGGCTAGATGAAAATTCAGGGCATCACCAAAGTAAATAGGATCCATCTTGCTTGAACCATGAATGTCTTCAACCAATTTCATGGCAGTCTATCCAAAAGCTGATATTTCAGTCTAGACCAAAGTGGTGTACTGACTGGCAGGCCAACAATACCATAAAGCAATGCCATATGATCAGGAACAGATGTTCAATGACGTACAATTTTCTACTGAAATGTAAGCCTTGAAATCAATATATCCTAAAATACATACTTGGTAGGCTACAGTGAGTTACTGTGAGCCTTTACGCAAACAAGATGTGGCCTGTCTATACCAGACTATGTCTACTCATCTGTTGGTCAGCTACAAGATAAAATCTATTGAATCACACTAGATTGTACAGGAGTTCATGATCATTTTGAATAGTGTTGAATAGTTCCCCTACAATCTTGAGATGTATACATTGAGCCATCTTAACAGCAAGTCAAACAAAACCGTAATCGCTTTGACTCTGAAGCTAACATCGGAGCGGACATCCTACAATTTGCTAAACAAACTCCAACCCTTTTGCCTGCAAACAATTTCCTATTATAAACACATGTTGGAGATGAATCACTCTTTAGTTCAACTCTCAGAGAGGACATTTCAGACAAGTTCCCCCTCCTGTTTTCCATTTGGCTGTTTAATTGTCTCAGCGCTGTCAACAGACTATCAAGGTAATTAGCCATGACTGCACAACAACACAATCAAACAGACAGGAATGAACTGCAGCCTCTGAACATGATACTTAGAGAGGGAATGGGTGGGAACGACTTAATGTGGGCGCACATATGCACACACACAGGTATATGCACACATCCGGGTGCACGTATGCACTAGCACACAACCTCTCGTGCACAGTCATTACCGTGCCCTGAGTACATAGTTCCATGCCACACATTATATTTCCTTCACCAACCATAACCCTCCACCCACCTCCTCCTTAATCCTTCTACCTCTTACAACTGTCTCTCTCTCTTTCTCTCTAACACACACACACACGCACACAGTTACAAAACCAAAACCTCATTTCCTCTGTGCCTCAAGCTATAGGAGCAGTGTTAATTGCGAGAAGGTGGGGAGTGAGCAAGAGTGTACTTGTGTGTATGCGCGTGTGTGAGTGTGTGTGTGTGTGTGTGTGTGTGTGTGTGTGTGTGTGTGAATGGGAGTGAGTTCACAGGCACATGAGCTTTATGGGTGTGTGGAAGCCATTTCTATATGTGTGTGTGTGCTCATTTCTTTTAAGTGTGTAGGCTGTGTCTCCGATGCCAGTCTGGGCATAGCTCCAGGGTTTCCTGCGCCACCTGGGCATCTGTGAGTCCTAGAGCTTGTCATTGGGTACTGTCCCAGCTGGAGTGTGTGTGTGTGTGTGTGTACCTGTGTTTGTTTGTGTGTGTCAGCTGAGGAGGGGCCGCCCGGGATGAGCCTTTAGTGCCAGCAGCAAACACCATTGTCTTATCCATGTCTTATTCTTTGAGCCATGGGTCCCCCCCTTCACCCTCCCCCCCACACACACACACACACTCAAAGTGTACATCTGGTTCCCACCTCCGCCTTCTTCTCCACACACTGAGTGAATTCTTTCCTTTGAAAAACAAAGGGAAATAAAAAGGACATAAGGAATTAAGAGCGAGGAAAGGGAATTCGATTAAACAGCCACCATTAAGTAGCCAATCAAGCTCCTTGTGCCTGCTTGCTCAGACTGTACATACACCATTAGTTGTTCAGGCCATGGCTGACTTAAAAGTACCCAGACTCAAATGTCATCTACCTTCATTGAGCAGAGCTAATATTAGATTAGCTCCATAGCAGTATGTGAGTAAAAAAGAGAGAGAGCATTCTGGGCAGATTGGAATGTAAGAAATCATATTGATTCTGGGGCAAACATGGTTTCTGATCTATTGAAACACAACGGAATTTACAGCTATGGTTTTTGTTTTTAAGGGAACATTTTGGTAAAAAGATGTAACAATGAAGACTTCGAGGTGAGGTAAACCCAGCTAAACTTAGTTCAAATGACATTATATTCTGCAGGGCAAACAAGGAATCGCATATTGGGTGGCTGATACACAGAATATGCCTTTCTGTAATTTATGCTAGACATCAATAGTAAAATGCTGCAAGGTGATATTAAAAAAGCATTCATTAGTTAAAACTGTGTGTTTTTGCCTCATTATGACCAACTAGATGTTGTTCGTTATCTATATTTTTGTGAACCTCTACAACTGGGTAATACAGTTAAAAGCTGAAAGCAACAATGACAATGACATATTTATTAACAATGACAACTGTCATTGTTAATAAAATGCTTAAAATAGCTAATGATGTGACAAAGTTAAAAGACAATTAGAGCCAATATATACTACAGTGTGCTAATATTGCTGTCAGTGGGAATGTGCATTAGCAACAGACAAAATTAATGTCAACAACAACAACAACAACAACAAAGAGGGCAGAAGATAAATAGTGTAATAAAAGAATATCCTTGCTCCTCTTTTTTGGTGAAATTGCCCTCAAAATGATGCATTCTCTCTAAATGATTATTGGAAAGTGTCCCAAATCTTTGGCGGTGAAAACAATTTTAAAAGCATTCAGGTAGGGGTCAAAATATTGTTGTGTTCCGGGTTGAAACCATACACCCAGTCCCAGACACTTCTGGCCTCGGGAAACACACACACACACACACACACACACAC
>NC_048425.1:11488731-11493479 GCF_013103735.1 Etheostoma cragini
ATTAAAATATATGTGCATATAGCATAATTAACAAAAATAACATACGTTTTTTAACATATCTAATTGTGGTAGCATATTAACCCTCCTGCTGTCTTTGGGTCAAATTTGACCCATTTTCAAAAAGTGTCTAGATCAGAAATTTGTCTTTCTTTCAACCAAATTTCCTAAAATTAACACACATGGTTCTAAAAAAACGCTCTTCTCAAGTAAAATAAAGGATCAGTTCACCAGCCTACTTTCATTGAATTTTAGGTGTTTTATTCAATTTTTTTGCATATTTCTGCTTCTTAAAATCCAAAATTAGGTTTAAAAATTGTCAAAGAAAATTGCAAGTGATAATCGGTCAAACATAACCACAAAAAAAAGGTATTTTAAAAAAAAAGTCAGAAACGTTGATTTAAAATGACAAAACTAAAACAAATTCAACAAATTGTGCCCAAAGCTGAAAGAAAAAATTGCTTTTCTTTAGCCGGGAGGACAACACAAGGGTTGACATTGGTTCGGTGTGGTGCATTATTATGGTCCATTAAAACTGGTGTCTTTGTGTATTTTTCACAGACAGTAAAAGGTAGCCTGTTTTTTTAATCACTGATTGTTGATTGGCTGGTTTGCCAATCAGAGGGTAAAGGTCATGTAGGTGGGCCATTGTTTGAGGAAGCCTGTCACCTGTCGTCATGGTGCATAGTAGGGAAATAAAGTAACAACAAAAATATATTTATTATTTAAAGTGACGCGCGAAAAATACCCAAACTGACTGAAACCAAGCTTTTGTCGTCGTGAATGCTTCATGTTGTCGTGAACTGCTTGCGTCTGTCATTGGAAGAAGATGCAGCTGACCGATGTCGCGTGGGCGTGAAGCTAGCTTAGCTGCCAACGCTATATACAGCACGTCCAAAAGGTAGGCTAAGTGAACTATTTTACTGACATTATTTGCACTGGTGCTGTGTTTATAGGCTATTTTACCGACTTGTGCAATGATGCTGTGTCTTACTGTACACAGAATGTGTTGAGTGTGTCTTTGGTGTTTTAAGGAGGGTTTTGCACCTGTGTCGCAGTTGAGTCGGTTGTTCTGACTCCCCTCTGTGCGCGTGGGCCCGCACGCATTCTCTACTCACTGAACACTCTCACCCTCTTTCACCCTCTCTCAGACTGGATGGAGCATCCAACTGCCTACTGGATTTTGTCCACCTCAGATCTTTTAGGGTCCATGTGTCTGTCCATAGTGTCTGGCATTGCTCTCTGTCTCTCTCTCTTTGTAGACCTCTGCTCAGTGTCTACTCGCTGTATGGCATTATAACTATTGACCACTCAGAATCTTTAAAATACAGTAACAGCCTTTCTGTGATCCTGTTGCTGGCATGGCATTTCTCACATGGAGCAGTTATAATGCATCATTGCATAGTGTTGGTAGTGCCTGGATAATCACTCAAGCCCTGGGGGCCCTAGCCATCCCATGTCCCCACCTCCCACTATCCTGTGTTGGTTTGTTCATTGTATACAGTATGTGTACTTAAGCATTGCAAGGACAGTTCAAAAGAGATTGTTGTCATTGCAATTACTGTCTGCCTTTGTTTGTGCACCTTGGATGCTAAAAAGGACACACTTGAAGTTGTAGGACACTTGTAGGCAGCGCATATGTATGTAAGCTTTAACCATTTTTTTGTGTATGTATGTATGTTTGTGTGTATGTGTAATAGGTTTGGGGAGTCATCAGGGGTCCCGCGAGAATGATTAGTGGACCCTACCAAATGTCATGAGGGTGTAATGAAAAAGCAGCCCTGCTACTAATGCATAATAAAGTGAATAGGCTTCTACATTACTGCTGTGTGCAGGCTATGCCTGTTGGCACGTCAGTAGTGTGTGTGTGTGTGTGTGTGTGTGTGTGTGTGTGTGTGTGTGTGTGTGTGTTTGCGCGTGCGCAGCCTTATATCAAATATCTGAGGAAAAGATGACGGAAAAAGAGAGCGTTGAAAGAACGCCAAAATATGTGTGTGTCTGAGAGAAAGAAAGAACCTATCGATTGTGTTAGAGATCTCATGTGCAATTTTGTGTGTGTGTGTTTATGTTATGTACTGTATGTATGTTAGTGATCTGTCACTGAGTTAATGCACAAATATACAGTAGATGTGTGTAAGTTTATGCATATACGCATCTATAAAAGTTCTTGTATAACCAAGGTTGCTTGGCTTGGTTTGCTTTGCATGTATATGTGTGTGTGCACACACGTCCTTGAGTGTGTGTGTTTGTGCATACTGCGTGTGTGTGTGTGTGTGTGTGTGTGTGTGTGTGTGTGTGTGTGTGTGTGCATATTGGCCAAGTGACTCGATCTACATTTTTTAAGAGTAATATCAGTGGCAGGGCCAAAGGAAGTGCCTTCATTCAGTGGTTGATACAGTAATCACAGTAAGGGAGAAGTAATAACTGTCTACTATGCTGCTATTTAACTACTGTGGCCTTGACTTCACTATTGACTGCATTAGAGGAGCATCACATTCAGCTTTGTTACACACGTGTGTGTCTGTGTGTGTGTTATTGCCTTATGAGTGGTGCTGTGGAGTGCAGTGACTGTTTGCTTATTGTGCAAGCAGTTTACTATAAAAAGCCATTTTGCTCTGAAACGTTAAAGGGCTGTTTGTTTTCCTATTCTTCGACAGGGACCACATTGAAGGGCAAACGAGGATGTGTGTGTAATCCATCCCCCCCTTCCCCCCTCCCCTCCTCTCTTTGTCACAGCATAATCTTCCCTTCAGAATGATTGAATATTTACTCTCATTTAATGTTACTGTCCAAAAGACATTGGGCAACAGAGACCCACATATACACAAATCCACACACTCGCACTCACAGCCTAGTCTACCCATTTAATTAAGCACTCTATGAATAATTCAGTTTCAGCCTCTGGGCTGAAGATAATTATAACGATCAGGATAATAATGTTTATTTTGCTTTTTATTGTATTAAGACATCAATATCTCTGCAGTGCAGTGTGGACAGTTTGCAGCTCCCATTGTAATGCCTGAAGCACCACCTCTAATATCTGACTGGCAGAGTGTCTATCTGTGTTTGTGTGTGCTTGTTGCAAAGGGTGCTGCTTGATAATGCGTATGAGAGGACGTTCTGAAGTTATTAAAGTGGGCCTCTTTCATGATGCCAGACAGAAGCTGTTCTTTTTAAATAGTTTTTTTTATCAACAACGGATTGATGATAATCCCAACGGTTGCTGGTTGAGTCCCAGCACTGCGACTGTGACCTCGAATGTGACTGTTCTCGTTCCCAGTAGTAATATCAGAAACCATAATCCTCAGTTTAGTTGATCAATGATATAATGTGATTACAGTTGGGCTCACTGGGCATAGCAGCTGTTCTAGCCCTATGTGGCCTGTATCAAGCTCTGATTAGTCGATGATTGTCTATTCTTCGCCGGGCATATGGAATCAGCAGTCTATTCGCTATTGCTGTATAGTCATTGATTAACCCCGGCAACAGATGTGAGAACAGTGATTGTGCTGTATTGTTGGTCTGCACCCCAGCAATATGCAACACACTGGGTAGTCGTTAATAAATGGCTGCAATTTGCTATTCTCTCTGAACATTATTGTAAATCTTTTCTTCTTTATTCTGCATCCGAGAGGTGGGAGAATTGAAATGACACAAAACTGAGTCATGAACTAAATTTGATCCTGTGACGCATTTGTATTTGGAATGTGCTGTAGTCTTCCGTTCACTGCTATTGCTTATTATTCTTCATCACCAAACTCATGATGCTATTATTAAAGTAGCAATCATCTTCATCTTCTTGTCTCATTGATTTGCTGTCACCATCATAGTTATCTGTCTAACCCTCCTATCTTCCATACGTACCTATTCCCATCCTTCATCAACCATCCCCCATACACACAAAAGAACACACACACAATACATCTATTCTATTAGGCCTGAGATACTTAAAGTCTACCATTGATCCTTCTCTGTCACCCCCCAAAGCTCCAGGGCTTCTCTCTCCAGACACCCGTCTTGCTGAGAGGCCTGGCCCAGTAAAGGCCTCCCCCTGTGGGCTTTAGCGGCAGGAAAAAGTCCATCTCCAGAGTTGGTCCTGCTGGAGTTAACCCATCAGTCACTGGGGCTGATGGATAGCCCAGACAGACAGGAAGGTTGTTGGGGTACATGTAGACACACACAGGCACAAACGCAAACACACACACACGCACACACACACGGAAGCAAACTAAACAACAGATTGACAGAATGTGTGTGTGTGTTTGGTGTACAGGTCTAAGAAACTTGAGAAACTTTCAAGTGCCTCTTGTGTCCTCACAGCGTCCGCCTCATTTGATTAGTGGCCTGAAGGGGCCCTATGGATCAATAACTGACTTGTGTTGGCCCCTACAGCAATACACACACACACATACACACAGAGAGAGAGAGAGAGAGAGAGCTCTGCAGCAGTTCATTTAGGCCAAGCCGTCAATCATCAAAGTGTGGACAGGTCCGCACTGGCCCAGCCTATATGGGATGTGCGTGTGTGTGTGAATTAGTTCATGTTGTTTGTTATCCCCGCCAATATGAGTAGGTCGGTCAATAATCCTGAAGACAGAGTTTGTTTCCCCCTTTAATCCTCATTTAACCACGTATGATAGTTTAAGAAGCATACTTATTTGACTTGTAGGTCAACTGCTGGGAAAACAGTCCACACACAAACACACTCATATATATACACACACACACACACACACACACACACACACACA
>NC_048425.1:11493489-11506349 GCF_013103735.1 Etheostoma cragini
ACACATACACACACACACAGGCTGGATGATGTCATCACCCAGTAGGACCACAATCCCCCACCACTGAATATTAGGTTAACTGCTGTGCTCAAGGGCACTTTGACATTAATTGTGGAGGGAGGTTAGAGCATTTTATCATCCAAATTTTCCCATGTGGTCCAGTAATTGGAACGGGTGGAACAAAAGAACTATCAGGCGACCACCTACAGCTTTCTGAAGTGGATAAAAGACATGAAATAATACAAACAGCATCTTTGTACATCTTGAATACTTAAATAAACACAACAAAGGCTTGTGTTTAATTATCCCAAAAGTAACATGTCCACTTATGAGGAAGTTTAAAAGTACAAATAGAATCAAATATGGCTCAATTAAGCATTTAGCAAAGAACCTAAGGGAAAAGAACTTGCAAAATCCGACCAGGAGGTGCAAATAAATCCCAAAGGAACCAAACAGTCATGTCAGTGGGGGGTGGGTGTCAGCACTCAGCCCTAGTGGTCAATTTGGTTCCCTTTTGTGATCCACTTGTCCAAGCTAAACGGAAACAGAGTGTTCGACAAACAGCCTGTCCACCCACGGGCGCTTTTTATTGAGAACCTTGTAGACATCCTTGTAGCTGATTGCATTGCTACTCACTCAATTTCACACAGACACACACACACACACTTAAACACACACTGTCACCTTCCCTGGCGTGCTCTCCGGCCACCAAAACACAGCTCATCGCCCACGCCGCTGTCACTCACTTGTAGCTCCGCCTGTCCTCGCTGCCTTCCCACCCACACACACACACACACGTACACACATAATCACAAGTCATTGGCCGCCCACACTTGCCAGTTAACCTACTAATGAGGCGGCATGCGGGTGTCGTGTTCCGCTGCCCCCACGGGGCTGACCGACCTGTCTGCGCGTCAGTTTTATTCCCGCCCACGCTGACCGCCTGATTGATTGCCTCACCTAATCGACTGACTGAATTACCGACTGACCGTCTGGAAGACTGACTCGAAAAATGTTGCATGCTGGGATGGAGTGGGCGTGGGAACTTGAAGCAAAGCGTGTGGGTGTAGACTGGAGCGTGAAGGGATGCATAGCGTGAAAAACTGTGAAAGACTGTAAAAGACAGTAAACCTTTTTTTTATACTCCTATATGGACCCATAGTATGTTAAAAATGATTGCAGAGTAGTTGCTTTTGCTCCCTACAAAACAATTGCAGTCCTTCTGTTTTTTTTATTTTCTCTTTAATGGTTCCTCAGCATTCCTGTACGGTATACTTTTGTTGGATCAGACTCATTAGACCACTTCTAAAATTCATTCTGCTCAATGTAAGAAAGTAAAAAAGATTATAGCTTAAAATTGGAAAATGTTTCCTTTTCATGGCAATAAAGAGGAATCGGCACATTGTTTGATAGATGTGAAGGTTATAAGCTGCAGCTTGTGTTTGACTGTTTCCCTGGTCACCTAGTGTTGGCAGAGCAATGTTTATGCTCTCTGCTTTAAGTGTGATAGTGAACACATTTATAACAGAACGTAATATACATGTGGAGGAAATACAGTTCATTCAATTAATTTTCCTCACATTAAACAAGTTACACACCTCCTGTTCCCACACTGTCGGAATAATGGTTGGGAGTGCTACGGCTTAGCGCTAACAATTAAGCCCAAAATGAAGTTTGTTGTTTCCTACGCAGAACTGATGGACAGTTGTTTTAGTGTGTGTGTGTGTGTGTGTGTGTGTGTGTGTGTGTGTGACTCATGCAAGTTTCTCAGTGATGATTATCTATTGTGAGCGTGGCAGCAGCCCGAACACTTGACTGCACAACTGTTAATTTCTCTCTCACTGCATAAATTAATAGTTCATAAATAAGCGAATAAATTAAAGAATGGATGGGAGGAGAGAGAGGGAGGAGAGGAATGAGGGCAGGAAAAACTTTCTCATCAGAAAAATTTAATTTCTCACTCCGACACCCACGAGAATTGGGGGGTGGGGGGGCTCGGGTGGCGGGTAATGGATGTGAGTGCATGTGTGTGTGCACGCAAAAGGGATTCATTTTCTGCCTTTCTATCACACCCCTCTGAGCACTGACTTTTTTTCCCCCGAGATTCACTTTCGACAAACATCTGTGCCTATTACTGAACACACATACATATACAGTTATAACCATAGGAATAGAATGAGAGTAGCCAGTGGTGGAGTGGGGGTGTCATTTAACGGAACCGAATGCTTTCATTCAAATGATGGCTATCGAATTAAGTAGAAAAAAAAGGTATCAAATGAAGCACCCTATTGGTATCGGTATGACTTTAAGGTTACTGGTACTGTAGTTTTTCAGACGATACCCAGCCCTGGTGGGGACGGATGGGAGTTCTCAAACTAGTGAGTGTGACACACTTAATGGCCTCACTGAGTGTTGTCGCCGTTACAACTATCAACAATCGTCATTTTCTCTTGAACTAGTCAAAGGACTACGGTCAAACAGTTCAGCCTCCGTGCTTTGCTCATTCTAATTCTATGGTTTTACCTCAGTTTGTCGACACCAGTAACTGGAGAACTCCTCTGTCTCAGTCTCACAGTGGGCTGTGAATGTCAAGCAGAACAGTTGGTTAGAGAAGGGTGGAGATGAAAGGTGCTGCATGGTGTCTAATAACCTAGTTGAAGCATCATATTTGCTGATTGTGTCAAATAAACACAGAACACACAAGGGAAAGGTGTTAGTTCAATCCAAAATATCATAGTTAATCATCACGGCAAATACAATTTGCCTCGGTGTAATCGCTCCATTCAAAGCTGATTCCCTGTCACGTCAGAAAGGAAGACTTTCGTGGGTAGTGCAAAAGCACAAACCTCCAGGGCAGAAAGACACTGTTGAAATGAAGTTGTTCCCAGTTATTTTTGACAGCATTGGAAGTTGATGAAATATGTCTTTGAATGCCTTGCATATCATAGAAAAGGGGTCAAATAAAGTCAGGTTAATCAGTGTTTAGTTGCAGTGGCTGCTGACAGGTTTAACACTGTAGCAGCAGCCACTTGAGAGTAAAAGCAGTTAGCAGCAATAGCACACACCTACAGCAGTAGCAAATAGATGTATGGAGATGGATGTGTTAACTAAAACATTGTGTTTTGGGAACGTGCATTCAGTATACTGTACATGCATAGCTGACCCTGATCAAAGACAGAGGCTAAGGATCAGCTGATTTCCCAGATGATCTCCCGTGATCACCTACAGCTAATGGTAAACTCTTGAGTGGTGCTAATGACTTCATGTTCCTGTCTGGTTCTAAGCTAAGAGCTCAGTTTTTGCAGCTAGTCTAATTAGAATGCAAAGAAATCTAACTACAGAAAACTAAAGTGAAATCCCTGTTGTGTCCCCTTTTCTTTCTTATTTTAGACTAGGCAGTATACTGTCGACTGTTAAAACTAAAAGCTTCTCTCTTCTCGAAAAGTTACATCATTAAACTCTGAGCTGCACTTCAACTGTAGTGAATAAACGGTAAACAAGACATTATATCCCAAGTTTGTATCCATTTTACTCACTAAAGTAGCTGCATCCGTGCATGATCTTGGCATCCAGATTTGTCCAGGCCTCGGGTAGCTTGAGAGCGGTTGTAAGGTTTATGAAGCTTGGTGGGCTCTCTAGGATTGAAACAAAAGTGTTTAACACTGACCTTGTTGATGAAATCATCTTACATAGGGTTAGGATCTATTATGTGCAAAGCTCCGAGTTGCTTTTAATATATTATTTAATATGTTCAATTACAGAACCAAGACATTGGATTGGCTGCACATCTCAAAATAATGTGCAAGTGTCCGCAATGTACGATAATGTTTATGGTTAAGAATTTGTGTGCTCAAGCTGATTTCCCTGGCTACTCATTAGTGTTTCCAATAAAGCGTGGATTGGCCCAGTGCAGATACTTGGCCAGCCATTTGGGCTTAAGGATGACTCCTTTGGGTTGGAACGTGGCCACGCTGGTGAACAGCTATGTTGGTTTGTTTGTTTTGATCCACTCCTTAGCACAGCATGCTGTTTTGGAAGACTTTTCCCAGGATTACATACACTATGAAAAGTAGTTTACTACACTCACTGGATTCTGACCAAAGACTGCTGAGAGATGAGGCCTGCTGAGGTCTGCTAAGACTACCGTGATTCAATTATTTATCTTGGCACGCTGCTTTTGGATTTAGGTCCTTGCTGCTGAGTGAATTCCTGAGACGCCTCTGACTTTTCATTGTCCTGAACCAAAAATGATCGGATCCTTGGTAGAAAAGAACAGACGAGACACCTTAAATCAATTACATGGATACAAGACAGAAGCTAAATTATCTAGTTAGCCAGATAGCAATTGTTTTTAATGGATGTTTTGCAGCCATTCATAGCCTTCCTCTATGTAACGCAGACCTTGCTATATTTCTTTCTGGGCAATGCTCCCAAACTTTCCCTCATAGTGATTGTCCTGAATGTGCCTTTTCAAGAGAGCAACCGACAACAGACGCTGCAGAGATCCTTCCTGTAAAAGTGTTTTTAATTATTAATGCTGGCCCTCCATACTGGCAGAACTCCAGGCTGCCCGTAGACGGCCACATCATTTCACGCACACACTGAGTGAATTATTCTTACATAACATGTTCACACTCGCGTACACACAAGTGCGTGTCTGTACACAGACACACATGGAGGAAGCATGAAGCCTACGGTGGACACATGGAGGCAAGTGTTCACACCTACCCAATAAAATATGACCGCATGCACAACATGCCACTAGTGACTCAATACATCCAGTAATACGCGGGCCATTTGAAGTATTTATGTACACGGAGATACACTATGTAAAATGTATAGAAGCCTATACACACAGAACAAGTTTGCACTCTTCTCACACACTTCCATGTTCCCTCTGTATGATAGCTGACACATTACACACACACTTCAGCAGACACACAATGGATCCCTGAGCACACACAGGCCATTTGCAGTATTTCTTCTATTCAGTGTATTCCGTCCAGCTGTCAGCAGGCTGTCAGTGTGTTGGGTTGCCAGGCAGCCCCGCCTCCCCCCAATAATAAAATAGGCCTTTAAAATGTCACTCCCTCCCCAAAGAGCAAAAGCAGAGGCAACAAATCGATTCACATTAGTTGTTCAATTGACTTTGGCTTGAACTTAACTCCCTGTCTCCCTTTGTCTCGCCCATGCTCACTCTCTCTCTCTCTCTCTCTCTCTCTCTCTCTCTTTTCTTTTTTTCTTGTGTTGGTTTTCTATATTTTTACCCATGTCCCCCTCTAGCTAGTTCTCCCTTTGTCCCCTGCTTGTCACCTGCTTCTTCATTTAGCTTTTTCCTTTTACAGGTTTACCGATCGCTCATCCTCTTTCCTCCTTCTCACTTCTTTCTCACCTCTTCTCTATTTTCTCCCCCAGCTAATCTAAGTGGATGAATGCAGCGGCGGCAGCGCTATTCACTCTCCCCGCCGACCACCGCCGTGGCAGCACTCATTTCAATTTTCACCTCGTTTTAGACTTATCACATTGACATCATTAAGGCTCCCTCTCAGCGGCGCGCTCATTCGTTATCCTCTCCATTTTACACCTTTCTATCTCTCACTCCCTCTGTTTGTGTGTCTCTTCCTTTCTCTGGCTCTCCTCTCTCCTTATCTGTCTCGCTCATTGTCAGAGGATTTAAAAGGCTCTCTATTTGAGAGCAGTGAGTGTCTGGGCTTTGGTTTTCATCGCGATGACAGAAACCTGTTGGAGTCCCCTTATTCACAATGAAAGAGTTAGGGGGATAGCAAAGCGGCGTTGCTTGTAAATCTAAAAAAATAACACATGAGTTATTCTGTTTACTCATTTCAAAAGTGATGATATTTTATTTCATAATACAATGTTGGACAATGTTTTTATGTCAAGTTTAAGAGAACCCAGCAGAGGAGTTCAACTGGTAATTACCCACTACCATAATTATTATGGCTCATATTTCTATAATTGTAATATAATTATTAGTTTTCTCTCTCTCTCTCTCTCTCTCTCTCTCTCTCTCTCTCTCTCTCTCTCTCTCTCTCTCTCTCTCTCACTCCCCAACCAGTCGAGACAGATGGCCGCCCACCTAGAGCCAGGTTCTGCTTGAGGTTTCTGCCTGTTTTACAGAGATTTTCCATTTCTGAAATAAAATTTGTATTGAATTAATTCACAATGAAGTGAAGGTAAAGAGAATTTCATATCTGTAATAGGAACCTATTGCAATACTGTAGTAATATACTGCCATACAAACTACATTTGCAAATGACTGTGCAACACATTACTAGTGCTGAAACAATAGCAGAAGATTAGTCGATTGACAGAAATGTCTTGGGAACAGTTTAAAGACATTACCTCGGGCTCTTGGAATTTCTGATAGGCCTTTTTTCACAATATTTTGACATATTTTATGTACTTAAATTAAATTCCCAAGTTACTCTTTGAGATGAGGACAAGAAGTGCTCAAGGGAATGGACATTTGAACATCTACTGTAACTTGCACCATCTCAACTGGGCAAACTCCATCTCCTGGGGAAGAGCAGCTACTATGGGACCTTGTGGTGTGATCGATTTATCACCACTACACAGTGTACTTTCATGGTTGTACTTTGCGACATTAGTGAGAAATTAAAGCCTAAACATTTCCACATCCCAGTTTGGCAAAATTCAGCTTTAAGTAAAACAGTAAACTCAAATAGAAAATGTTACAACATTTCTCTAATGTCATGCGACTGGCTCAGAGCTGCTCCTGCAGCAACCTACTGTACCCTTTTTTTTTTTTTTTTTTTTTTTTTTTTATGCATAGAGGCTCGGAGCTATATGTTTGCCCAACTACTTGCACCAGCTTATCTTCCAGCCAGCAGCATCTTGTTATCTGTGACTTGGAAATAAACACAATCATAATGTGTGCTACTTTGTTCCCCCTCCCTCAGTGCAATGTTTTCTCAACATTGAATCAGTATTGCCACAGTGTTGATACTTCACTATGGCTTTATCTCATTGTGTTGTCCACATTAGAAGAGCCCGGCTGTAGTTCGCTACATCTGAATGCTGTCTCTTGTTTGGCCCCGCTCTCTCCCTCAGCTTATCGGAACGGTGTTTTCACAGACGGTGTTTGACACAGAGGACCCTACCGTTGGCTTGGTGGCAGGGGTCAAGTAAAGTAAAAGTGGCAAAGGGAGAGGTCTGGAGGAGGAAAAGAATCATATGCACAGAGCACAGCAAAGGGAGTTGGAGGTTAAGACCCCACTGAAAAAGAAGCCCAAAGTTAATATCCCTCGCCGTCCCCTGGGCCTAACCTGAGGCTAAACTAATTTGGCCTCTCCTAATGACCTGCAGTGGCCCACATCTGCATTGTTAGTCAGGGATCTGTGCTGCCATCTTGGACCAATTTGAGGGCAAATAAAATCTGAGTGCCAGGGCCATTTCTGGGTCTCTAGTGTCTTGCTTGCCACACCGCAGGCTTTCACAAGGTGGGAGTCACAATGTAGGACTGGGACCCAGGGGAAGGAAAGTGTAAGCTTTTCGTCACGCACACGCACACGCACACACACGCACGCACGCACGCACGCACGCACACGCACATGCACACGCACACACACACACAGCTCACCTCCCATCTATAAACAGAGGCCCTGGGTTCGGTCCTGCGGCCAGCATTGCGATGCTGTGTGGAGGGCTAGAAGGTACAGGTTAGAGGCTGGTGGCAACAGTGTCAGCGCCGCGGTGAGCCTTACGAGCCTGGCGTCATGCACCCAGCGTGTTGCACCTCCCTGCCACGAGAGCCTGTAAAGACGTTTTAAAATCCAACAGCCCTTCTCAACAGGAAACTGAGGTTTGCTGGTGGAATTTTTTTCCCTTTCTTTTTGTAAACTTCAAAACCAGCACGTCCTCATTAGCATCCAGTGTGCGGATGCATATTTGAGCGTGTATCCATGTGTACATACGTGCTCATGTACATCTGTCTGTCTGTCCAGCGTGCACGAGTTCACGCCTGCGTAAATGCATGTGTGCATTTGTGGGTGTGATGCTGTGATAAAAGTCAAAAAAAGGATGCCACATGGGATCATTTATCTCGCGACAGACCACTTCTGTCTAATTAGTGTGAAACGTAGTAGAGAAATACAGGCAACTGTAATTAAAGTAGTGGAGACGTGTGTGTTGCATGTGCATGTGAGCGTGTTTTGCTTACCACGTGTCTGAATCCCTAAAGTTAGGACTAACAAGCTATTTACCAGTTAAGAAATAGATTGTATAGCCTATTTACATTTTTATCATGCAAAAGACGTTTTTTTAAAACCTTACATAAACACACAAATTTAAAAAATGCAGTGTCAGTCGTCAAATCCCCCCAAAAATGTAATTATTGTTCATTTATTGTTATCGAGGTAAAGTGTGCTATTAATCGTGCTTTAGAGTTTAGGTCATATTGTGCGGCATTACATTTTTGATTTATATGTTGATTATTTTCTTGATTAATTGGTTAGTTATTTGACCTATAAAATGTCTATTCTATTTCGTTTAAGGAGCCTATTTGGACTGTAGTGTTTGATTTGTCTGTCCAGGTGGGAAAAAAGCATTGGACTTTCCAGAGATACCTTAAAATGCTGCCGTCTCTGTCCTCCCAGACAACTACAGCATGTTCTGGTAGGAGAGAGAACCTAATCTGAACAGGAAATTGCTCCGGAACGCAGGGGTTTATGGGTATATGGAGGCAGATTATAACGTCTTAAAGCAAGTCACTGATGACTGGAAAGCATAACAGAAAAAAAATAACCGAGGGCAGATTGCAGTCTGGGCTGATGCTCAGATTCTATTTTTGTATGTACTTTTAACTGGTTTGTACAGCAGAGAATGTTGGTTATAAAAGCACAACCCCATTATGCTAACATGGAGTTTAAATGACGAAGAAGATATGTATTATGTCCCCTTAGGGCCGAATACACAACTTAATGAGAAGTTACCAAGAGTTTAATAAACAGAATTTTGAACTTTGTGTCATAATTAAGTACTTAAAAATGTTGACGACGTGGACGGTGGTCCAAAGAAAATAACAAAAAAACTGTAATATCCTCATAAAAAAATCTTTTAGTGCGAGGCTAGGACACGTTTTACGGAAGGTTATGTATAAAAGGTGCAGCACGTCCCAAGCACACAGCTTGATATATTGGTCCTGTAGAGTCTCCTTTCCCTTGTTGTGACATTTCTTCTTTACCTCATCTTTACCATTCTTGTTGTGTCGCATCGAGGTTTTGGGAAAACAATTTGTCTCAGCATAGAATGTGATAAATGAGAGCCATATGTCTCTGCAAGAACAGATTGAGCCCTGTGTGTGTTGACAGTACATTTTGTCCCAGTGGGTCTTCCATCGAAGCCTTGACATTTTCAGACAATATTGCGGTGGTGAGCCGCAGTTAGGATTTCATAAGTCAGGCTAACACCAGAGGGTGGGTGTGTGTGTGTGTGTGTGTGTGTGACGATCATCTCCCTCTCCTTGTCTCAGTGTTTCAGTGTCTCTGTCCCAACACTTATTACTTTCTGCAGTGTGTGTGCGTATGGTTGCATGCATCTGTCTCAGGACATACTCCAAGTCTCTGAATATGTGTTCCTTTGTATCCCTCTCCCTGTCACTCTCCCTTGTTTCATAAGCCTGTCTGCTTATTGTCTCAGGAAAGATGATGACATATTAGTTTTCCATATTTATCTGTCGATCTTCCCCCATTTTTGTCTGTTATCCAGGTGTTTTTCTTGTTTTTGCCCAGGTAGCCGTGCTTTTATGGTGCACAGTCCCCAAGGCCTTGATGCTATCTGCCGCATGATATCTGAACTAATGCTGCACTTTTGTACCATCCCCACGAGCAATTGCCTGGTAAAAACAGGCTTTCCTCTCTTTGCAGCTGTCAGAAGTCACAAGGAATGGCCTGATAGGAGGCTGAGAGAAGCTTCAGTTTTATATTTCAATATACTTATCTGTCTGCACTGCCTCTACTACACAGCATTGAAGAAAGAATTGTCTGAACTACTAATGCATTATAGATGCAGGAGAAGTACATGAGGGAGGATTTCTACAGGAGCTACCACTGTGTGTATGGCTTTCTTTTTAAGGCCCCTTTAGCTATATGTCCTAGTGTATTCTTAGACATATGCTGATATTAGAGCCTGACTGATACTGGATGTTTTAACATTTAAGAGTTAAAATATCTGATAGATATATTGGTGATATAATTAGTTTTTACATAAACATTACATCAACAAATCCTTTTGATAAGGATCACTTAAATTATGTTTTTTGGGGTAGTTGCCATTCAAGAATAAAACTATTATGTTTACAATGCAAACTGAACTATGTAATGTAAACAATGTTTCTTAATGACCTCAGGCATATCACTTTGCATTTGTCTAAAGAACTTCCTTGTTACTTGTCCCCATTTATGATCCTATTTGACTTCTGTGTAGTTCGACATATTGTTCCATGATCAGAGACTAACCATTATTTTGGTTATTGATTAATTTTCCTGCCATTCTCTTTAATAATTAATAAATGGTTATCTGTAAATTGTCTAAAATTAGAAAACGGCCATCATATGTTTCTTAAGCCCATGGTGATGCTGTGTTCTGTCCAACAGACAAACCATTAAACACTAAGATCAGATTCAGTTTATGATCATACAAAACCAAAAGAAATATATATACCATCAAGCGCTACAACGAAACTGGCTCCCATGAGGACCGCCCCAGGAATGGAAGACCAAGAGTCACCTCCGCTGCTGAGGATAAGTTCATCTGAGTCACCAGCCTCAGAAATCGCAAGTTAACAGCCGCTCAGATTAGAGACCAGATGAATACCACACAGAGTTCTAGCAGCAGACACATCTCTAGAACAACTGTTAAGAGGAGATTGCGCAAATCAGGCCTTCATGGTCAAATAGCAGCTAGGAAAGCACTGCTAAGGAGAGGCAACAAGCAGAAGAGTTTAGTTTGGGCCGAGAAACACAAGGACATGGACATTAGACCCGTGGAAATGTGAGCTTTGGTCTGATGAGTCTAAGCTTGGAGGAGGAGGTGTGATGGTGTGGGGGTGCTTTGCTGGTCACAATATTAGGGATTTATTCAAAATTGAAGTCACAATGAACAAGCATGGCTACCACAGCATCCTGCAGCGGCATGACATCCCATCCAGTTTGCGTTTAGTTGGACCATCATTTTGTATCAACAGGACAATGACCCCAAACACATCTCCAGGCTGTTTAAGGGCTGTTTGACCAAGAAGGAGAGGGATGGAGTGCTGCGCTTCCACAGTCACCGGACCTGAACCCAATTGAGATAGTTTGGGGTGAGCTGGACCGCAGAGTGAAGGTAAAAGGGCCAACAAGGGCTGAGCGTCTCTGGGAACTCCTTCAAGACTGTTGGGAAACCGTTTCAGGTGACGACCTCTTGAAGCTCATCAAGAGAATGCCAAGAGTGGGCAAAGCAGTAATCAGAGCAAAGGGGGGCTACTTTGAAGAAGCTAGAATATAAGACATGTTTTCAGTTATTTCACACTTTTTTGTTAAGTAAATAATTCCATATGTGTTCGTTTATAGTTCATTCATAGTTGTTCATAGTAGTTGATGTGTATATAAGTGTGTGTGTGTGTGTGTGTGTGTGTGTGTGTGTGTGTGTGTGTGTGTGTGTGTGTGTGTGTGTGTGTGTGTGTGTACTGTATGTGTGTGTAAATGTATGTGTTTATTACATATTATAAACAAATGTTCACATTGGAGAAGCTGGAATAAGTCATTTTTGCATGAATTATTTAAATGAAATCTTGTTTGTGGAACAACTAATTGATTAGTTATGTAATGGTTTTACCTCTAAACACAATGAAGTTATCAAAACTTTACACATTTAGTTTCTTGAAAGCATAACGGATGGCAATGGATTTTCCTGGCTTCCTATTCAAACTTTTAATTATGCAGTTATGTGCATTATCGTCTTGATTATTGTAGAAGCTGGTTTGTACACTGCTTATATACACGTTACACATACCAGATAGTTTATTAGACGCAATTAATCCCACTTTAATGAGAATTATTAAGTTCACTTATTGTTTAGAGAGGTATTGATTCAGTTTATTGCTCATTTTGGAGGCTTTAATTGCTGCTGCTGTCGGATCATGTGACATTATACTAGGCTTTGTTTCAAATATTTAAGTCTACCCCCAATCATTTAAATTGGGTGAAAAGGTTAAGTGCTGGGTTTCTCTTCTTTATTCACTGCAAGTCCAAATTGTGAGAAAATAGCACACATTTGCAGCACACGTTTTTCTGTTTATAATTTAAAATTACAGAACCATTGTGCTACTATTGGTCCCGACTTTGGACTTAAACGCGACTGGGGTATCTGTTATTTTCCTCAAACGGCTGTCCGTCATCATGTTGAAAACCACTTCCTCTTCAGCTAGTAAACTTATTTTCAAGTTCCCCTCAGCTATGGATTGAGCGCCACCTCCAGGAGCTATTATTTGCGACGCTGGGAGCAGGGGAATCTATTTAGAGCGCTTTTATCTTGTTAATTAAAATCTAAATATGTGGTGCCAGCGTATATGTGGTGTATCGCAGGAATATATTCCCATATCGATATTTTGTCCCACCCCTAGTGACCATTGAACAAATATTAGTCACACCTTTCGGTATTAAGTAGTACTATAACAGAACTCCAAGCTCTGTGTACTCTTTCATAAATGTTACTGTATGTCCCACATATACTATTATTTGATATTATGTATAGTACATAATATTAAATAGGAGTATATGCCACATACCATTGTTTGCAATTGTTTGTTAGCATTCACAGTGTTTGTCCGTTCTGGTGAA
>NC_048425.1:11506449-11512691 GCF_013103735.1 Etheostoma cragini
TGTGTGTGTGTGTGTGTGTGTGTGTGTGTGTGTGTGTTAGATACAAAGAAATTAAGATAGGGGGAGCATATGATGAAAAGGTTGAAAATAGGTGAATGTGGAATTAGTGTGCACGATTGTTTTACAGTAATGATAAAAAACCAGAGTTTGCATTTGTCTATGGAACAGTAATGTAATCACCATGCAAATTAAAATTAAAGCGAACAGCATGGTCTAGAAGTCCAGAGCGAATGAAAGAGGAGTAGGAGGAAGAGAGAGGTTCAGCATAAGCGAGTTCAATTAGCAGAATTTAGCCTATTAATTAGTGCTATTAGCAACAGCACGCTGGGGTGTTACTTAGTGACTGTGTGTGTGTGTGTGTCCGTTTGAGATTTGACATGAAAGGGACTTGTTAAGAGCCATAAACAAGAAGCTTTGAAATGCCAGATGCAAAAATAGTCACACACACACAAACACTGTCACTTACTCACTCACTCACTCACTCACTCACTCACTGACACACTCTAATTCAGGTTATGGAGATGTGGTTTGCATTAGCATTTTGGAGTGCATTCCTGCTCCTAGGTCCACACACATCCACTTTCAGCACATGCACATAGTTGTAGTGTGTGCAGTGGTGCAGGCCGCTTTACCCCGGAGTGTTTGTATGCCAGGCTATCGTGAAGTGGGCGCAGTTTGGCGTCTTGGCTTGCGTGCCTTTTCTTCATAAAAATGCCACTCAACTCCTCTACTGAGGAATCAGTAGCAGCTGGCGGCATTTTCTCTCTTTTTTCCTTTTCTTTTCTCTCCCTTTGAGGCCACTCTAGTTGCCTCTTCACCAGTCTCTTTCACTATTTTTAGTTTCCTCCATTCATTTGTGCATTTTTCTAGATTTATATCCTCACAGTCTGCCTGCCTTGTGCTCTGTCTCTGACTTTTCTTTGTTTTCTTTTTTGCCTGGTGCAAAAAACTTACCGGCTTCTCTAAATTTTCAAGGCCGAGCGCGTTACTTTTCCGCAACCCCACAACACATGAATCATTTTTATTCATGATCAGACAGGCTTCTGAATGACGCTGCTGGGGGCTCGAGGGGCCAACTGTGTGTTTGAGTTCTGTGCAATGATCGATGGTGAGAAACGGGGTTGTTTCTTTTTTTTTTTTCTAACAGACGCTCTTGAACTATTTTCAAGTTCAGATAAAAATAATTTCCAAGGGCGAGGACACTATCAAGCTGAAGCATTACTCCCTCCAATCATACGCACATCGTAGTTGAAGGAATAGGGAGAAGGATGGAGAACTAACAAAGGAACCCTCTGACCACCCGACTCTCTCCCTGCCCTCCCTCCCTCCCTCCTGAGTGAGTGGGAAGCTCATCAGCGCCCTCTGCTGACAGGAAGCAACACTTCAACGGGCCACTTGTTGCCTCTCCCCCACTAAAATGGTTAAATAGTGTTTTTATTTATATATTTCAACATTGATTTCTCTGTTGAGGCTGACATGGCTCTAATCAACAGTGACTGTCTGTCATGGTGTGATGGATGGAACAAAGCCAGTAAGCAAACACAACGTAAGATTTGTGTGTGTGCGTCTGTCTGTCTAGGTGCGTGTATTTACACTTGCATCTCTATCAATGTGTGTCTGTGCACAGCTTAGCCACACCATCCAACCACATGCGTATGTTTGTGTGTATGTGTGTGTTCGTGTACACATGACAAACATGTGGTAGCTGCTGAAGAAAAATGGCAAGAAGCAGGACAATGTGTCATAATTACGCTCAGGATGTCAGCGTGAAAGCAGTGTTGAAGCCAGATGAGGTGGTGTTTACCAATATGAGCAGACAAATAGAACACCATATTGGTGTCAGCTCACCTCCCTCTCTTTTTCTCTTTCTCTCTCTCTCACACACAACTCTCTCTTCTTATCCCTTGTGGCCATGCATCCCTTGTCTGTCACTTCCTGTGTGTATTTATGGGTGTGTGCCAATACAGTAAATGTATGCAGTGTCTGCCCCAATTCTTCCCCTTGCTTCAGATATGATAGAGGGGAGGGAGGAGGGGAGGCAAATGAGAATGTCCCGCAATAGATCCAGGCCTGAAAAGAAGGTCAGCGTATTACTTATCAAAGAGGGACTAGAGAGACAAACATAAGAAGCAGAAATAAAGGGGGGAAGCTGAGGGTGTATCTGTTGATGATATAACATAGCAGAAACGTTTCGGAACTCTAAGTAAGTGAAGGCCGAATTCAAACATGTTCAATATGTATGTACAGGGCACAAAAGACATAGTATAATCTGTGTAAAGCTCGGCTTGGCTTCCATAGCATTATGTTGAAGCTGAATCTATTGTGGAATCTGCTTATCAAATCCAAATCTGTTAGGATCCCTTATTGAATCCACTAAGGTGTAGCTCTCAACATTTGTAAGTAACAAAGAGGCAGAGATTCAATTGAGAGCAGCCTTTGTTGGTTGAGAAGGCAGAAATCTACACGTTGTTGATGTGCACCACCTGTAGCTACAACCTAAACAGGATATCAACAGCAACATATGTCAAAGTGAATATGAATTTGCTAGTTTAATTCTCTAACAAACAATCTTTTGGTTGAATGCAGACTAAGGCTTACTTACAGAAAGATGGTGTCCACATCCATATTGGACAACAGTTGTCATTTACAGATATTATGGAAGGCAAGAATTTGAATAAAATGTTGGCATTGGATGTAAAAACAAACAACGTCATCGATGTAAGATAACAATGGAATGGAGATTCCATTCCATTGTTATCCTTGGCTGTACCTATTTTGCCAAGATGGAACCAGTTATCTAAACTCAACCCTGTATAGATGCGAGTTAAGATGGCATAGAGAGCAAAGATGCAATAGTGAAGGAAAGAGGAGATTTAGTGCAAGGAGAAAACAGACAAAAAGCAGAAATGAGTCTTTAGAGACGGCTAGAAGGCTGAAAAAAGGGGATGATAAGATAAACAAAAAACAAAAAAAAGATTCAGTTTCAGACATTACAATTCACTCAACATTATTCCTCCCCAGGCAGCAATAACTGCAGGAATGCATTAAAAACAAATAAAAACCGCACAAAGATGATATACACTCCAAAGGTCAGGATTGATTCAAGATAGCGTTCCACACCTATACTACATCATGTCTGCAATGCAAAATGTATAAGTACATAAGTGGTGAAGGAGGACTGGACTGCAGATGAAAGAGAAGACAAAAAAAGAGTGTGTGTGATGATTGTAAATGAGCGTTGGCAAAATGGGAAGATTGACGAAAGGGAGAGAGGCTGTGAAAAAGACTACTTAGCAAAAGGAGACAGGGAAATGCTTGTTAAGAGGATGGAGCGATAAAAAGAGCTGATAAAAGGACAGAAATAAGCGTTAGCTGGAGCCTGAATGAGAAATTATCTAAAATTATATAAAAGAGCTTTATGCATGCTGGCATAAAGGAAAGAACACACTTAATGTGCGGTTCCTTCCCTAAATCTCCCCCGAAAAATCATTTCCTTAAATGTCCTCCTCTGCCATTTATTTTTATGCTCCAAATACCATAAAAGGTGTTTTTGTGTGTATTAAATGGATGTTATCATGTGTGCGCATGTGTTTGAGAGAGTGCATGTTTGAGTGTGTGCAGTAAGTGGTTCGCTATAAGCACTCCGCCATCGATGTCAGTGAAGTGGTGTAATGTGTTGCAATCATACTTGGTGTTTGCGGGGGGGGTCAGTTTTCTAATTGATTGTGCGTTTGGTGTAGATTTGGACTTTTTACATGTTTTATTCCACTTTATGTCATGTCGAGGTGGAGAGGCCCCGTTCACCTGTTTGGAGATGGCAGGTGAATGGGACGGTGCTGGGTGCACCGGGACTCTTTTTGGGGATCTACTTTTCGCTGTGGATTACTTTTTATTTTCGTGTCAATGGATTACGTCAAAATAGGGATCTTTTTTCTTAACACGTCTTAATGTTTTAAGGTGTGATGCACTTTGTTTGTGCGTTTGGAGAAGCAACAAACTGTAGGTTGAACACTGATTGTTCACTGTTACATTAGTGGAACTTTTGTGTCGGGGCATTGCGCCATCGTCTGTCTATCGCGTTCCAAGACCGCAGTGCCACGTCTGGGTTTCATAAGGGCGAATTGTTAAATTGTTACATTGTGATTTCATATCTTCTTTAAAAATAAACTCTGCCTATTTTGGCAGTACCTGCACTATCTAATGTAACCCTAATTCCACTATTAAGCCACATGGCTGCCAGCTAGTACCAACTAATACTAGAAACACTCACACACAGCAATGGCCACAGTGGAAGGTGTTTTTTTCTGCAGTATTTTGGATCAAATGGTTGAATTGCACATGTTTCTGTTTAACTAAAGTAAACACACAGGGTTTAATTTACTGGGAAGGAGTATGGTAACCCTTAATCTGTACGCTCAACCCTAAAAAAGACATTTCTCTAATAAACTGCTTGGAAAAGAACTCACAAGCCATCACTTTTTTAGGGTTATCTATTCCCATGGGGGCATTTTTTGGCGTCACAGGATAGTAAAAAACCAGTCCGCTCACACTTACACAAACATACACAGACATGGTACAATAAACCAAATTTATGATGGTTGAATTTATGCTGTAGTTCCATGCACAGCCACACACAGCCACATAGGGTTATATTTGTCTATACTTCATCCCATTACGCACATTTCACAGTTTGCAGTGGAAGAGGAGGAGTAGCATAAAAGTGAGCCATAAAGTGAATCTGATGTCATCACGCAGAGTCATAAATATGGTTGATTGTAGCTGCGAGGGCTGAATTCAGCATAAAAACACACAGAGAATGTTGTTTGGGTATTCACTCGCAGAAGGAATTTGAAGGACATCCCTTTTGTGGTGATGTCACGGTGACCTCACAAGGTGATGCCATAAGAAGGAGCTAATTATCTCATCTTTCATATCATAATCGATCAATGCTCCTAACCCACGTGGGGCTTATGAGGTTACACATGATTCTGAATCCTGTTCCATAACCGCGGGAGTAGTTGGACATTCAAATCAAACTGTTGCCTCGATACAAAGCACAGCAGCTAACCAATTACCGCTACAAACACTTTGTACAGGTCTTCTTTAAAGGTTTGCCTGCTGTAAATGGCTGGAGACAACAGCTGCAAATGGGAACCATTTCTTTTTTGATTATCTTCTGTGGAGCAGGGAGGCAGGACACCCTATCTGATCATTTAAATAGCACTCATGTAAATATTTTCGACAGAATCAGGACTTGGATTGAAGATAAAAGATTGGCTCATGGCATTTTTCAAAAGAACATAATAGTGTTCACAAAAAAAACATTAAAGTTGAGTTTTATGCATATGATTTATGTAGTGATGTGGTGGGAAATGGAATAGCCTGGGCAACATGACTAACAACAACCAATGTAAACAAAATTCAATTTCTTCTTTCCCCATCAAAACAGCCTATCTTTATATGACTTGCATCTGTTTGATGATACTCACTATGATGTAGACAATGACTATGTCTCATAAATATTTATGTCAGCCTCTGAAGGTGGGTAAACCTTTTTCTGCAAATAAAAAGGTGTGTACTGAGATTAGGTGGGTTTCATTTTGACGTGTCCAACATGTATCAAAAGCTGAAATGGCTGCCACTGCCACGAAGGAGGGAAACAAATGTTGCCGCTATTTTAACATGGAAAATGAAGTAAAAGAAAGCAAACATGCAGGCTGCAAACAGACTGTGTGGTCTCCTCTCGCCGTGAATAGGACCATTACTTGCACTATTAGACAGAGTGAAGCCCAGGGTGGTTCAAAAACACACGCATTGTATGAGGGGTAACAGGGCTGAGAGATACATTTGCACACATCTCGCTTTGGCCTTTTTAAAAGGCGGAAGCTGTCTCTGGTTTGTCATTTAGTGACGAGCACGTGAACAGAATAGGGTCGTGACATTAACAGATTACTGAGGGAGACTGAGAAATGGAGGAGAGAGACGGAAGGATGAAATTAGAGCTGCTGAAGGAGGAAAGGAGGGAAAGATGGAAAAGGGAAAGACGGGAGAAAAGAGACATTTAGTTGGGGAAAAGATTAACGGTTGGAGACAGGAAGAAAGGGAGAGTGGTCATAAGGAATGAAAAAAAGGACGAGGAAGAATGGATAAACAAAAGGGCCGATGGTGTTGATAGAAGGATGTGGAATGGTGCTTGTGGTCATTATATTTCAACCCATGGATTCTGTCAGGTAGGTGTGTGT
>NC_048425.1:11512791-11517791 GCF_013103735.1 Etheostoma cragini
TGTGTGTGTGTGTGTGTGTGTGTGTGTGTGTGCACAAATGAAAGCAAAGTGACAGCTCGCTTGTTTCCTTTTTTTCTGTCTGCGTCAGTCACTAGTTGGACTACAGATGAAAGCCCCAGACGCTAGGAAGACTGTGTATAACTTGATGAGTCACACGCCTGTCCATAAAAGCACTGATTAGTACAGATTAATCAGGCCACACTTTTATTTTTACCTGGCACAAGTTTACGGTGAGTCACAAGAACGTTGGATGATATCTGGTATTGCATATTCATGTGAAACACCCACGCGTGTGCACAACACTGATGCAAACCATGATGAGTAAAGGACAGGAACAAAACGGCATACACACACATAGGCACACATTAAAATGTGCATCACACAAACTAAATTAATTTAAAAACATATTGGAGCAATACATCACCGAAACACGCATATTCTAAATTAGTCCATTTTTTTTGACATTCTGCATGGACATGAATTAATAGTTAACATTTTAGATAAGAGTTATTGAGGCCCTGGGGCCCAACATTGCAGAAATTTAGTAATTTTGTGTGTGTGCGTGCATTTGGAAGGGCAACTGAGTTTGTGTGTACGCGTACTGTAGTACAGCCTATAAGCCCATTAGCCCCAGGTTAAGTGATTTACAGCTTCAGCTTTAAGCCCCTCCTGCAATCTCATCCCCAAAACCCCTGTCTATCTGCTTGCTCTATCTGCCTTCCTTATCTGGGAGATTACACACACACACACACACACACACACACACACACACACACACACACACACACACACACCTGTCAGTCTACTTGTGTACACACATTGCCAGACACAACTCTGAACCGATACAAGCTTGTTGTGTACAGAAAACAAATATAAGACAAGAAATCTACTTATCACCCACATACAAATGCGCACACCTTCACCTCCTCCTTAGAAGGTGTGAACCTGGAGCTGAACACAAAGGAGGTGTTTCATCTGCTCTGTATGTCTGTTTGTTCTCATTGTGAATTCTCTTTATGGCATTCCTCATCAATGCATCTAATAGCTCTATACACTCTGTCTCTTTGTAATGGTGACCTAAGAGAACAAGAAATATGTAGAGAGACAAAAGTGTGTGTGCGCGCGCGATCAACCTAATAAACTTCACGGCTGCTCTTTCACGAAGCCACTTTTATGGGAGCGGCGAGCAGCCTCCAACCTCAGAGACAAAAGGAAATGTAGAAAGCAGCTCTAAGGATAGATAAAAGCAAGAGAGAGAAGTGCTAAATGGTTGCTAGAGCTCCTGAATCTCTCCCCCCGGCACTCTCTTCCCTCCAAACCTACCTCCCCTTACCTCCTCCTCTTCTTCTCCTCCTCTCCCCTGTCTGTCGGCCCCCGTTTTTTATTCTCTATTTCAAAGGGACAAAGAGAGAAAAAAGGAGAAACCAACAGCGGCAAAGCAGCAACTCCTCTTACAAACACGCAGACATTATAATGGGTTGGCTGCGGCGTTGCCACGACAACACACAGGGAGGTTGGGTGGGGGGGGTATGGCGACACCGAGGCAGAGATGGGAGAAAGGAGGAGGTAGAGTAGGTGGCAATAAAGAAAGAGAGAGATGGAGGTTGTTATCTTGGGTGTATTTACCTGTAGCTCTCATGGCTGTTTGGCAGAAATGTCTTTTTGTCTCGCCACTGATCCGCCGTGTCAGTCAGCGAGTCGATGTGTTTATCATGCTGCATTTTCTCGTACGGGAAAGATGGCAGATAGAGTACAAGCTCCCTGCTTGGAAGTAAGCTCACATCTGCATTCAGGAGCCTTAAACACCGCCTCAACTTCGCTTTTACTATACTGGCTTTTGCTTTTTTTCTTTGTTTAAATGTCTGACGTTGCATTATATAATAAGGGTTGAGATCTTTTTGCCTCTGCATTGTTTTCTAGGTCCTTGGCCTCAAGAATTTGGTAAAATGGTAGTGTGGAGGCCTGGGTCGGTGGGTGTGTAGAGCTTTTAAACTTGAGTTTGCGTCTCCTCAAAGACTGTCTGGCAACAGGTTTGGTGTTTCCTACAGTTATTCCGATACGACAAGATTGAAGCATTAGCCGGTCTGTCTATACAATGTGCCATGACGAACTGTCTGTTTTTCTCAATACTCACTGCTCACACACAACATTTCACATAAAAATAGATCCCCTCTGGATATTTTGGCTAAAGGTAAAAGCCAAGCGCGTGGAATAAGTTGCAACCTGTTACCTTCTGCTACTCAACACTACGGCTGAGGTACTTTAGTTGATGATGATGACAATCAATAGTGTAATGTAGAGTCTGTAGGTGGACAGAGTGAGTCAATGGCGTCTCATTCTTCCTGTTGGTGCAGAGCAGCAGACGGGCAAGTGAAGAGTGGGAAAGAATCCAGCAAGACAGAGAGAGAATGTGATGCAAGTAGATCATGTCTAATCCATTGGGTTGGAGTTTATGTGTACGTATGCTTCAGATGTTATCATAGACTACATGTCTATGTCTATGTGGCTAGTGCGCGTGACGTGCAGGTCTGACTGGCACACTGGATGTCTCTCCCGTTTCGCTATCTGCGCTATCATCTTTGCAAGGGTACCGTTGCTGCATCCGGGCTTAGCGCCGCCTAGGATGGTTGTGATTGGTTTAAAGAAATACAAACGTGCCAGAGGTTTTTTTCCCCTAACCCTGAATAGATAAGCATTGTGACATAGGTCTGGCAATATGAGACTACCCTCATGTCTATTTTGTTATCTTTAATTTGGTCAACAGAAATCTGTAGAGCAATAATATGATAATGTCGTAATATAATTGTTGAATTAAATTCTGATACATTTTAATACTGTATAAGAGCCCACTCCTGTATATATATCCTCCTTAAAAGTTGGGCAAAATATACATTCTGCAGATAAAAAAGCCAGTAAACTGAGCTTTGGTAGGTTTAGCCTCCACTTTATCACAGGTCAGAGAAGCTGACACAAAGCACAGCCTCGATTCATGTCTGCACTTTAGCAACCCAATAAGAGCAATTGACACATGAAGTACAGACTGTAGCTTCAGCTTTGTAGCTGTACAAAGCTGAGCCTCTGACATAGAAAATGAGATGCAGCAGCTCACAGCTGTATGAAAAAAGAGTTAGGTCCTTGCCGGTTTGAAGTAAAGATGTCTTCCAGAGAGCGTCTGCAGAGGTGGACAGGCCTGTTGACAGTCTGTGCATGGATCAATTACCCTGGGCTGTGTTGACGGACACAAATACAAGATGAACTCGATGTCTGAATATCAAGTCGAGGCTGTGGAGGGTCAGAGAAGTCAATGATGGAGCCACTGGAGTCAATGAAGGAAGCAGGGAACCGGGGAAAGCTGGGAGACAGAGTTGGTGCAGTAAGAGAATCAAAAAGCGATGAATATAGAGAAGATGATGGAGGAGAATGAGTGCAGAAAGGCATAAACATATGGCTTACACTCCACGCAGGATCGGAGAAACGGTTGGTATGGGAGGTTAGAGAGTGAAACGGAGTGGAGTGCAAGAAGAGGCAGATGGAGCTGGTTAAATCCTTGTCCTGAGTATTGTACCAATTGTGGCAGAGAGGCAGACACAATAGCTGAGCAGTCTCCTGTCGCTTCCATAAACAAGATAAATTGATGGGGCTCCCCCCCGCCCACTAACATCCATAGTTTTGTTTTTATTGCCTTCCAAGAGAAGGGAATGGAAACCTACTCCGGTAAAACAAAATGAAACTCTCTGCTAAATATTCCTTTTCCACTCTCTAAGGCTTTCTCAGTAGCATCATGGGTGAGTGGCAGCATTTGATGCCATTGTCTCATATGAGTAGTTTTGGCTTGTATTAGAAAGTATCTCTTGCAGTCTGGCTCCCATGTTGCTGAGAACAAACTAAAAGGGATCTAATTCAATCAGTTGGGTTTAAAAAGCTGCCTCTTTACAATATGATTTGATTTGATTTTTCTGACTTTAGATAGACAAAACATGATGGGCGTATGGATTTTTCCTCATCTTTGACGATCCCAGGGATGTTTTCTCTGAAACAAGTTCTATTATGATAGACAGAAATGTGTTTCACCGACACAGCTCTGAAGAACACGAAGCAAAATATTAAAAATGGGATTTTTCAGCCAGTAAAACAGAGAGATTACAGAATCCCAGTGCTCACAGAATGGTTGTAGAATAAGAAACAGGAAATGAAAGTACAATAATCCAGGATTGTGTTGATCTCCTTTCAACATATGTTAATTTGAATTGAAGTCAAATCTGAGTAGAACAAAAAACCAGAAAAGAAAGTGAATCAATCTCATCCAAAAATTGGATGGGTTTTAGAGACTGCCATTTTTGCGGTGAAAGATCAAAAAAGAAAACCATGTTTATTAAAGTTGCTCTCTGTCTCTTGTGGTATTTATTCGGTGCTTGTCAACTTGTGGAGGCGGTGTTGTTAGCGGTGATCTATGCTGCCTTCAGCGCCGTCTGTGATTTAGTACGAGCTCTGACTCTGACACGGGCCGGGGAGGGGAGGGTCATGTTTAATGGCTGTCTGACCACCATCTATCTTCCCACCCAATCAAAGACACCATTCAAGCAGACTTGATCCAATCAAAGCCCTATGCGTCACATCGGGATGTGAATGGTGCAGAAAGCCTTGTTTGAATAGACACACCCCTTAACAGATTCTATGGCTGTTATAGACTATCTGCACAACACGTACAGTGTAATACACAGTGACACAAAACATAACTCCATCACTATTATAAGATACACTCGGGTACAGCAATCGTATACTGAGCACTAGCAGCCACAAAGTATTTCCAAGCACAGTTTACAGCACCTACATGCTTGCACAGCAGCAGCTTACATTTGTTGTTTATGCCACTTCTTTCCAGACATAACGTCTGGTAACGTGATGATTTGTTTGTCCTTCAGACAAGTGTTTAAACACTTTCTTTCTTGTATTGAACATTTTGCTGCTGCAGCCTTTCTGTTAATTGGAAGACATTCAGT
>NC_048425.1:11522791-11524872 GCF_013103735.1 Etheostoma cragini
AAGTTTCTTTCTTTTTTAAAACATAATGTAGTGATTATTCTGATCTGTACAACGTTTACTGTCTCAGTATTGCATGAATTGGTTGCCCTCCGTGTATACGTGTTCCTGGCAACAGGTTTTTAGGGTTAGGGTTAGGCAACTCAAAACACTTGGTGTGGTTGGTTTGTTGTGGTCCTGGTTGAAATAATGCAAAGATCAACGCTGATTTCATACATGAGTCTGGATGCAATTAGACTCTCACAATTTAACCAAAACCACAATCTTTCTCAAACCTTAGAGTGGTCATATTATGCTTTTTTTTCTTTTTTTCCCTTTCCTTTGGTATTTTATATATATATATTTTTTGGGCACATTAAAAGGTTTAAAAAGTGAAAAAGCCCAAAGTCTAGCCCAAAGGGACTCACCATCTCCATCAGAAAACACTGTTCACAATCAGCTCCATTGTAGTCGAGCCTCGTCACTTTGTAACACACGTTACAATGCTCCCCTTGCTGCTAGCATGGCACACCTTAATACTCAACAGATTAGTTAGCAGTGCTTACCTAGCTACTTATGGAGCTAGAACAGTGACAGTAGCCTATGGTATTGAAGAATAAAATTTGGCATTGGAACAACAAATATTGGCATTGAAAACTGTTAAACTGAAGTATAAAACGCATATCAAAAAGTAATGATCTCATAATCCTATGATATTATTTCATCTTGACATTTGTTAGCATCATGATGGGTTTTTCAATGTCAAATTAAATTTTTACTTGATGTCCGTGTCTTTTCAGTGACAGTTTTTTTTTTTAAGCTTTCAAGATTTTTACAATGTCACTGTTTTCAGTTTCAACTTTCTGTCACTGTTTTGGCATAGGGAGGAGGAGCCTGAGGGGAGGGATAAAGGGGGCGTGGCTTACGGGTAACTTACAGAGGCTACTGGCAAGAGACCACACCTCCAGACGAATCCTCCCAGAGTTGTTAAAACCGCATATCTGCAATGTCTTCCACATGTTTATCTTGAACCTCCAAATCTCAAGTAAGTCTCTTCATATCGGCCATTTTTTCACATAATAGGTTTCTAGGCAAATCACACACTCACCAAAAGGCTGGACGCATTCACTGGCAAACTACATTAAAGGTTAACACTAAACCCGCCTGCTTCTGTGTGAAAAAATGGCAGGATTCGTCTGGAGGTGTGGTCTCTCGCCAGCAGCCTATGTAAATTCCCACAAGCCACGCCCCCTTTGTCCCTCCCCTCAGGCCCCTCCTCCCTACGCCAAAACACTGACAGAAAGTTGAAACTGAAAAAAGTAACATTGTAAAAATCTTTCTGTCTTTGAAAAGATACGGACATCAATAAAAAACTTAAATTGACATTGATAAACCCATCATGATGCAAACAAACGTCAAAGTGAAATAATATCATAGGATTATGAGATTATTACTTTTTGATGTTTGTGTTTTATACTTCAGTTCAACAGTTTTCAATGCCAATATTTGTTGTTTCAATGCCAAATTTTATTGTCAATACCACAGGTTACTGTCACTGTTCTAGCTCCATAGCTACTGCACATGTGCAACTCCCAACAAAGATGGAACACAAGGGAGATGCCTCACGCTGTAGCTAAAACGGAGAGCTCAACACACAGGGTGAAAAGAGGAGCTTCAGCAAACCTGTTTTGCTACAACCTTTAAATACAATTATGAACCTGAAAATGAGCATAATATGAGCACTTTGAAGAAGTATTTGTTCAGCCTAAACCTAGTTTGTTAGACAAAACCCCAGTCTGCAGTGTCCAAGTCCTTTACTTTGTACCTAATCATCCACCTCGACCTCCTCCCAGTTTGGAAAACACTTTGCCACGGAATCTAATCCATCCACCAATTACATCTCCTTAACACACACTTATGTACAGATGAGCTGTATATAAACGTATTTTGTAAGGGAGAGGGCTGGCATCCATTTCTCAAATCTGAATGTGCCCACACCCATTAGAAATAAATTAATCCATTTGGTGACTTTTCCCTCATTGATCCTTGCCTCCAAATGTCCGTCTTCTTTGTCTCGGTGTATGACGACTGCCCTGCTGTTTCTC
>NC_048425.1:11525007-11527070 GCF_013103735.1 Etheostoma cragini
CCCCCCCCCCCCCCCTTCTTTTCCCTCTACCTGCGTGTTACTGTGTGTGTTGAGTTGACATTTTATCGTTCTCTCTCAGTGGTGGCCGGCATCTCTCGCTCTGCACCCTCAGTGATTTCCCCACTGACTGTCTGCTATCTGCCCGTCTGTGCCTTCCACTGCTCTCTCTCTCTCTCTCTCGCTCTCCATCTCTACTCTCCCATATGAGATGGTATGCCTGAATCACCTCCATTTTGTCGCCCTGACCTTAATAATGTTTGTCCATCGCCCATATTTCTGCTGTCCGTATGTATGCTCATACAGTAAATCTGTCTGTCAGTCCGCCCACTTGTCCGTCTTTCTCTCTGTCTCTACTGATAATGAACGCGGATCAGTTGATTAGTTTTACTGACCTTTACAGACACAGACTGTTAGTCTGGCGTCACTGGATGGATCAATAGTTCTCCATCAATGACTGGATCTAAAAAAGTAGAGAGTGGGTTTGTCTTTAATGGCCAATCCCAAAGCAGCCAATAGGCAATATTTAGTATATTCACTACCGTCAGAATTGAAACCACTCTTTAGTTTAGTCTTTAGTCTTCAGTTTTTTTCCTCAGGGTATTTCCTGGTCTTCTTATACTCTATAGAGCTGTGTTGCTGTTGTTCAGCTGACCCGGGTCCATCGCCCTGCTTGGTTATTGTGGGTTGGACACTTCTCAATTTTGGTAAATAGGTATCTCTCCTGAAATCTATCTTAAAGAGAACCTCTGCTATCTGTACACATGAAAGTTTGTTGACAGGTGTTGGGGAGTACACAATGACTATTTATGGAAACAACTGTCAGGTTTTTATATTTGTCATACACTGGCAGATGATCTGGTTTTGTCTGATGCGCGTCACA
Organism: Etheostoma cragini; assembly: GCF_013103735.1. Lineage (NCBI taxonomy): Eukaryota > Metazoa > Chordata > Actinopteri > Perciformes > Percidae > Etheostoma > Etheostoma cragini. The sequence goes on from NC_048425.1 coordinate 11,525,888, forward strand.
CTGGGGATTGGTTTTGGTGTTGTTTCTTTTGTTTAATCTTGAAAAATGAATGTAAATATTTAAAAACAAAAAACTACAGTTGCGGACTCACATAAAAAGCGTAACCTCTGACCGTGGTGTCATGAACAGTTAATCATACAAGAGCTTTGATATTTAAAGCCCGTTGAGACATTGACTGGGATGTTGGCCTATAAATAATAAACCTGACTTGACAATGTTATGATACAACTGTGTAATCAATTATTTAAATATCTAATCAATCAGAGTGCATCAGCTTGATATAAAGATGTCACTGAAAGGTCTGCCTCATATATCAGCCAGCCAATCTTCAGTGTGACTTCAGCAGAGAGTGGCTGTGCTTGTTCCTGGTACTGAACCTTAGTTTGGTATCGCTCCCTACGCAGGATCTCACGGTATCCCGAACTCTGCAGTTTCCATCTACTTTCTCTAGTTTGGCGTATTTGCTCACCTGCCTGTTTGTCTCCGTCTGTTTGCATTCTGCCGTTCTTACTCTCTGTTTATTGACCTTTGCTTTCTGTCTGTCTGCTCATCTGTCTCAAATGTTGTCCTCCTACCTGTCTTCCAGTCTGCCTAACTTAAATTTGCTTTCTATATCTGTACCATCCAATCACGCACCTTCACATTCACACATGCCTCCCTTAAACCTACACCTATTCTCCGCTGGGGATGGACCAACACGCCTGTGTCCCAATTTGAGTCAATGGTGTGTAGATGCATGGGCGCAGGTGTGTATGTGTGTATCCATTTTTAATTAACCCCCTTCACCCCACCCAACCCCCCCAGGAGTTGCTGTGTGCTGAGCTCGCTCCCTGAGCCCCAGCCTGCTAATCCACACCTGAGTCTTACACACAAACACACATACAAACACACACATACATACACACGGATCACACAGTGAGTGGTTTACAGTGAGAAATATATGTAACTTGTAAAAATCTGTCCTTGTGTGAGAACACAAAAGCATATCAGCACTGCTGCACCTGTGAAACAGTTGCTGCTGTGTGTATCTGTGTGTGATATCACACAGTTTGAGCTGGAACACATCATACACACCTGGGAGGATTTTAGACTCATACAGTTATGCCACATTGCTACACACCCAATCATATAAAACAAGTATACACACACACCACAACTATGCAGACACACACACACACAGCCC
>NC_048425.1:11527170-11528685 GCF_013103735.1 Etheostoma cragini
GTGTACCATTTCAATCCCCTCACTTGGACGCCCACAAAAACGCTTGTCCTGAAAGAGTCCTGCTGTTGATGTGATTGTTTTATGGCTGTTTCCATATTTGGGCAGATTTAATATTCTATTCCACTGTCTCACTTGCCAGCAGCTCTGACCACGCTATTTGCCTTTCCCCGTCATTCTGGAATGCTCGGGCCCATTCAAACCTAAACACAGCTTGTGTTTATACCACCAGCCATGTGAAACACTGGTTCGGTTAATACACTTGAGAATTATCCTAAAACAAATAACTTTCAATCGTCAAGGTCAGGAGACTATGAAAATATGTGATGCCTGCGTTCCTTGCTTCTCCTGCTGGTGATGTTGGAAGTTATGAGCTGGGCTGGCAGTGGAGCATTTTATGGAGCCCATATTAGGATTGGAGGCTGATCAGGATGTTATTGAATGTGTGTCCGGCCTGCTAAATCTGTTGACTGGATGACAGAGCCAAGATCGTCAGAGGGCTAAACACCACTCGAAAGTAGATCTTGCTGAGCCATAACTCTCTCTCTACACTCAATTTCACTTCATTTTAGAGCTGCGCCAGCACAAGTGAAAAAAAAATCATTGTTAAGTGGGAATAAAGAAGTATATTGCTGTAACCAATCACAGTCCAGGGAGGTGTCCAAAACTGTCTGCTTTATCAGCACTGTCTCTGGGTAACTGTCCTCTGTTGAACCTGCACTGACCAGGCACAGGTGTCTGGGATTTAATGAAGAGGCTGTGAATGTGGTGGCTAGAAAATACAGAAATAGATCACAAAGAGTTTTAAAATGATAAACTAGAAAAGAAGAGATGTAGCATTTGTCGTTTTATTTTTTTTAATTTGTTTTGGAGCCGCTTCTCTCTACTTACTTTGCTTTTCCTTTCTGCCAACAACCAGCACACAGGATTAAGTGTATTAGGAAGCACTTAGCCACTCAGCAGTAATACCGTAACTGCTTTAGAACTGATCTTTAACATAGTTACAGAATATTGGACAATACATTACAGAGCAGGGTTGCTGTTGGACGAGCAGCTGTGGCTGTGTCCGACTTACATTGCTTTAGTTCAAAATAGAGCAGCTTGTTCACTGTCTGTTACATATAAAGTGGAATTATGTCTGTTTCCGTAATGACGTGATAAAAACACACACACACACACACACACACACACACACACCCACACACACACACTCACCGTATTTGTATATGTACAAGTAAATAACTATTATCATGAGTACATGTGTTTTCCTCTCAAGCTGAATACGTGTATTTTGCTCTGATGCACCTATGGAAGTGCTGTCGGTGTGACCCTGTCATTACATATGTGTGTGGCCATGACTCTGACACGTGGGTTAACATAATAACTGCTATGATTATGAAGCGGCAATTTCCCCCCCAGACCCCATGCTGCTCTCAGGTAATTGGAGTGTTTACAGACAGAAATGTTATGGTGTGTGTGTGTGTGTGTGTGTGTGTGTGTGTGTGTGTGTGTGTGTGT
>NC_048425.1:11528785-11541704 GCF_013103735.1 Etheostoma cragini
TGTGTGTTTCTGTGTGTGTGTGTGTGTGTGTGTGTGTGTGTGTGTGTGTGTGTGTGTGTGTGTGTATCTGTAAGTTTCAGGGTCATATCTGCCTCCGAGCATTTTGGACCGGATTCAACGCGGGATAAAAGGGATGGGTTGTTACCATTCACACCCCAGGAATGTCTGTACTCCTGTATGTCTTCTCTTCTGGGAATTTCCTCTTCCTTCACCCTCTTCTCATCTCTTCCTTTCCCTCTCGTTCTCTCTCTCTCTTTCATTTATCCCTGAGGTGACAGGTAGAAGGAGGCGGGAACGCCAGATGCACACCTGGTTTAATTTTTGTGAAGAGAGGGAAACAGTGAGAGGGATAGACAAAAGAGAGAAAGAGTAGTCCTTGAGTAAGTCCTCTGCATCACTGGTTTATTCATTCAGGATCTGAGGAAGTGTGTGTGCTTCAGTGTCCTTGTTGGTTTGTGCATCACTGAACTTACTTATGTGTCCTCTATCTTGCATGCATACACAATATATGCATAATATGCCATTTTACCCAAAGTGCATTGCAGCAGTATGAGTGCATACAGATTGCCGATTTAAGCGTGAGGTACTGCACATATCAGAGCTGTCAAGACATGCAGTAGACATTTTAGCTGTGTTGGAAGTTTAGATCCTGCTGCACATTGGACATATCAAATAAGAACATTGTCATTGTAATTTCAACTCTTTCACATTGGCAGTAATGAAAAGCTTTGATCATATTTTAAATGTGTAGGTAGTAGTTGTGCTGGCTCTACTGCTCCTATAAACATCTCAGGACAAAATTGAGCTCATAGCCAACTATAAGGAAGGGGCTTCGAATTTGTGAACTGTTTGGCGTGTAGGCTCTGACCTCATCACTCCCTGCAGCATAAACATAAGTCTTAAAACAGGGCATGATAATAATACATTCTCCCCCGTTAGGGTAAACAAGGCTGTTCAAATGGTAATGGGATTGGACAACATACCATGATTTGCAGTACACTGAAGGATGATCTAACGTGTGCCTGAACTGCTCTTTGGTCCTCTAAACTCAGCTATTTCTCCTTTTTTTTTGACAATACAGCAGAGACATATTCTGGCTATAATCAGACCAAGTCAAGCTCAATAGATTTGAGATTGAACAATGGTCTGGGGAGTCTGCTCTGTATTCTCTCTGCAATAGAGACGTGACCGGCGGGCGTAGTTCTAATCCCTCTGTACACAATTAGATAGTCCTTCAACCAATCAGACCAACGATCCGGGTGACGTAGAAGCTGCAACGGGTTTCTGCGCTTCGGTGGCGTTCGGCGGCCGCCACGTTGAATGTAAATAAGAAGCTACTTGGTCGCTTCTCTATCGTCATCGTGTTAAACCTGCCAATAGCGTGCCAGGTAGATAAGCCAATATGTGATTGGTTCCCGCCAAATTGTGAACTAAAGCAGAAGAATTAAACGTGCTGGGCTGCATGTCAAAATCAAATCGCCGGCATAGTGGGCGGGGTTTGCCCAGTCTAGGATAGACACCAAAGTGATGGAAAAAGTATTCCTAAATTGAAATTCATGTGTCTATACATTATGTCAGTCTCTCCAATGTGCACACAACAGCAAAGTTGGCGGAGCTTTTGTAGAACAATATTAGCTTTGACAATGTCCTAGCTAAGTATAATATTACTAGGATTATGATTTAGATTTTTCCTTGTGAAAGAAAAACCATAGTTTTACATTTCTGCAGCTCTTCAAAACCAGTTTACATTTCTTCAGCACATCTCCTTTTATTCATAACTAATTAATTAATTGATGAAATATACAAATAGTGTTATTAGACAGTACATGAGAGGGGCTCAAAGCCGGCTTTGAAAGGCTTTGGGCGAAGGTGGCTCACGGTTCTGTCAGTGAACTTTAAAGCACCCATCGCCTGGACCTGCTGCACCCTCTCGCCCTGGGGGAAAGGCTGTCAACCGGGAGACCGTCCTCAGTGTGTCAGGTGTCAGCGGCCATGTCTGTAACCCACCCAACCTGTCTCATAACACAGACCCTGTCTCGTTTACCATGCTTTGGGACTTTGTTTAACATGTCTTCACCATTCAATTCTATACACCTCCCGTGGGAAACACTAAGCACCCTTCCCCAACGACTGACGAAAAATGACAACTCAACCTGAGTATTTCAAGTCAACAGACGTGTCACTGACAGATGATTCAACTCATTCTACTCATATTAGAATATATACATTTTTAATATCAGCTTTAAGCTATTTTTAATTTGTGTCCACGTCGTGCTTTCTTGTCTGTTTTATATTGAAAGTTAGACAGCCTAGCTACCAAACTGATTTAAACAGCAGAAGAAAGGATGTATTTGCCCTGACACAGTTGTTATGTTATGGGAGAAACCTCGGTGACTGTGGACAAAGTCTATTTGAGAGTATCAAACCAAATGAGTCGATAATTACAATTTAATTTGAAGTAGCGATCAATTGCTTGCTGCCTTTTAATGGCTTGCAGAACATTTTAAATACAGTTTAACACATGTCAACGCAACTGCAATGGAAATAGGGAGTAGGGTGATGTAAAACCTCTAGGAATCAGTGTAACCTGTGATGTGTTTCAGTGGTGAAGCACCACAGCACGCACACTGCAGAGCACTCTGGAGGTCAGCCATATGACACCTAAAATGTAGTGGACAATGGAAATAAGCCCGCAAATGCTGCTACCCAGTGTGATTTCCACTTCTCCCGAGAAAACTGAAGCTAGGGAGCTCGCTCCGCTGTGCATTAGCGTTGTATCACTGAGCTGAGATTACAATGTGCATTCGTTTGTCAGTGTGACAACCCATGACAATTTGCTTTTATGGCCTTGGGATCCCAGCTAAGACACAAAATGTGAGTTTCACGGGTGGAAACGGACATGATAGGTATGTCAACAGATGGGGAGTATTTGGCATGTGGGATTGGTGTTTAGAATTTTGAGTCAGCGACTTTACATCCAGCCGTGTTGTATAAAAGGGAGCTTTCTCTTTTTGACGTAGCTTTCTTTTTCTGGATTTACATGTGGAAGAAAAAAAAAAAGCGAAGGACACATTTGCATTTGGGTAAAGCTGTACATGTACCTAAGGCTATGGTCTCTGTTCTGTGTATGCAGTCTGCATCAGATATACTAAATTGCTAAAAGGTTAGTCTTCTTACTTTTTACCAGTGTGCTAAATCACAATAATTTACGCTAAAGTGTTAGCACCAGGTAGCACCGCAGCTGATGATTAATTGGTGACACATAGAGGAATTTGGTGTTTATCTATCTGTGGTCTCTTAACAGAAAAAAACTGACCTTTGGAAAATGTGAAAAGATGTTGTATTCTATCAGCTGCAGAATGTTGTTTTGTGAATCGTGAACATATTTGGAGCAGAGCACCTCTCATCTGAACACGTCTGGCTGTATTGATGTAGAGTCCCTGTGTTTTCTTTGTGCCGATAAGTGGCCAGACCTTGGGCACTTGTATTTTAATTAGCATCAGGTTGTATGAACTCGAAATCCACGAAACGGTGGTGTAAGATGTGTCCTTTTGCTGAATGCCTTATGAAGAGGCTTTGTCAGAGACTGCAAAATGGCCAGGACAGCTGAGGGAGAGCTTTGAGCAAGAGAAAATAACCTGAAATGGCACAGTATGCCAGGTTCATGGCCAGTGTGTGTGTGTGTGTGTGTGTGTGTGTGTGTGTGTGTGTGTGTGTGTGTGTGTGTGTTTAGGAAGAGAGATACAGAGAAAGATAGAACAGGGGGAGGTCTAAACACAAGGCAGCAGAAAAATAGAACCATACAGACAAAAGTATTGATTTGAATGTCCTCTCTCTGTCTCCCTTTTTCTCTCCCTCTTCCCCCTTTCCATCCATTGCCCTCACCATCCCCCTAGCTTTTATTCCCTTGTCTTCCCTTTTTTCTTCTCATCTGGAGAGCTGCTGGAGGACTTGATTTTCCATCCATCTTGAAGTGCTGTAAGGATGGATGTAGGACAGGATGGAGGGCTGAAAGAGAGGGGCAAAATGGATTGGAAAAGAAAAGGAGAGAGAAACAGAGAGACAGACAGACAGAGAGAATGGGTGAAGTGCTGTAAGGATGGATGTAGGACAGGATGGAGGGCTGAAAGAGAGAAGCAAAAATGGATTGGAAAAGAAAAGTGGAAATGGAGAGACAGTGATAGAGAGAGAGAGAGAGAGTGGGGAGGAGAATGGGGCCGGTAGTTGTTGAACTGAGTGCAACCGGTGCAGCTGAAATGGAAGGAGATGCTAAAAGTGGAAAGACTGGATAGAATGAGGAGAAGAATAAGAAGAAGGGGGGGAGAGGAGGAAAAAAGGGGAAGAAGACAAGGTCTAAAGCGAAGGAGGAAGAGGAGCAGACAGGATTACTGGAGCAAAAGATACTGGGAGAGGTAAAGGTCTCGTTTCCCTCTCTGCTCCCCCCTCAACACCCCCTCGTTATCCCTATTAGCACCTGCTGGGCTAACGAGGGCCCCGCTACCCGTTGCCAAGGCAACCCCTCCCCAACCTTCGCTCATTCTTTTTTCCCTCCTCTCCTCAAAACCCCCCCCCCCCACACACACACACACACACACACACCTCTTACTCCAGCAAACCACTAACTACCTTCAATCTCAACCCCTCCCAACCTCCCTCCCCTCCACCGTTTCCTCTCCAGGTAATGAAAAGAAGATATGAAGCAAAGGGTGTGTGGGGAAGGAGAGAAGGGGGGGGGGGGGTCGGGGGGCTGCTGCTGCTGAAAGGGAAAGAAAGAAGATTTGAAGTGAACATGCATTATACCCTGTTTCCCTTCCCTCTGCCTTATTATCTGCTGTTGTATCCTATTGACTATTCAATGCATTCAGATGGTGTACTCATTGATGTAATGGTTGGATGTGGAGTGGACAATGTTCCCCGGTTTTATAGAAGGAAGCCGATGAGAGAAACCCTTAAATACAGAGCTAATGCAGTGCATGTTGCTCTCACTGACGAGCCTTTCAGTCCTCTTGAGTTAGCCTTCTTCTGATACTGTGTTATATTGGCCTTTTTCTATATTCCACATACTGGCTCATCAGATGGTTGATTAGATACATACATAATACATGTATTGTATATATTGAGTGTCTAGTTCTTGTATTCACCATTGATGATAGAGGTATATAGATCCTTTACTTAAATAAAACTAGTCATACTTCTGTGTAAAGATACTCTTTTGCCATTGATTTTTTTTGTATTATTATGGCTGCAAATAACAATGGGCCTTTTTATTAGAAGGTATTTTGACATGTCACAGCAGGACAAGCACATGGGTAAATAATAAATTTAAAGATGTTTTTAACTGTTTGCCATTTCAGGATCCTGTTATCGTGCATGCTGGCTCATTATTAAACTCACAATCTACTGATTGTGAATAGAACTAAGTCCATGTTAATAGGACAAGGACAAGTCAAATTGTCTGTTCTCTCTTCTCTATCTATTATTCTTATTATCGATGTTATCGTGTTTCATATGTTTTCACATATTTCACATGCTCTTTATTAGTGTTGATTAAATAGTTCAACATTTTAGGCTTTATCTATTTTTGCCCGGGGTTAGAGGTGAGGATGGCTGCCATGTCTGTTTTGTAAATTGTAAACATAACAGCAAGTGTTGCACTACGAGAGTTAAGGTGACGGACTATTTCTTGGCTGCGTGCAGTTGCCAGGAAACCAGCAGAGATTCACACTCAGACAGAAATAGTTTGGCATATACCACCTGTAAAATGGCAAACTGACATTTTTACACTTTTGAAAAGAGACAGAATTATAAATACAAAATGTTATTGTTTAATGGTGCTGTGATCAATATATTGTAAACTTTTGGGACGGAGCCAGGCTAGCTAGTTTTCAGTCTTTATGCAACACTAAGCTAAACCGTCGCTGTCTGTAACTTCATATTGACCATGCAGACATTAGCGTGCTATCGATCTTCTCAGCTAACTCTTAACAAGACATAGAATAAACCCATTTACAAATGTACAAACACCTCAGAATAAAACTTAGGTACAATACTAGAGCAACCACTAGTTGATACGGTCACAGTGCAGGATGGCCTTGGTGCCTCCTCAGGTTGGCCTTCTGCCCCTCAAAGCAAAGATATGCCCTGCTACCAGCACCGCCCTAGCTGATTTTGCAGGTTTTTTTCCTCTGCCGCTTTCTTGCTGATTCGGTTATTAGACACAAGTTTCTTTTGTTCTTCGTTGTTTGTACATCCACACTTATTCCTGCTCCAACGCTCATTAGACCTGTTTATGAGAATGCATTTTCCCCGACTGTGTCACACAGCGAGGTTCTCTAACGGTGCCGGAGCAGACGTCATTACGCACGGCTGTAGCCCCTCATAGCGTCCGTACCGCTAATTCATCACGTTACTGCAAACCGTCGTCAGGTAAAATCTCAATCATCATAAACCCAAGGATGGAGGAGGAGGCAATGATTCTTTATAGTGCTCATGTTGAAACTAACTTCAAAAAGTGCTTTGCAATTCCAGATCACGTTAGCCGCTCATTGACTCAAATGTAAACCAAAAGAATGATGACATTTATCACTCGTAAATAATTTGAAATTAAGTTTATAAATGTGCTTTTGAAATTTTACAGAACACCGTGCAGCCGGCATAAATAATATCACAATCGGTGAAATTGACCACCAACCCAAAAGCAATGTTCCCGATGTGAAGCTGTGACTTAGTGAATGTCTGAGAAGAGTACAAATATTGATATTTCTTGGTAAATACCCAAAAAATTATTTATGTTTGTTTTCATTTCACTGATAGTTGTATTAAGTATTAAAAATAAAATCATCCGTAACCGTAAAATTATTTTGCCTTGCTGCCATGGCATTTGGCCTTTCTTCTGGACAACACCAAAGGCTAATTTACCTTGACCACAAAATGATGAAATTCCCGGCTTGTAACTTTTTTTCTGAACTAAAATTGATATTGGCCTTCAAAACTGTATTTATAATAGAATCCTCAGGTGTGGAGCAGAGGGAGGCGTTGCTTCTGTTGCTTACAAAAGACCATTTTGTTTTCTTGTTCTTTCCTTCTTTTATTCTCTCACGGTCCTCCTTGATCGTTCAATACCTTTTTCCGGCTCTCAGAGAGATGGCTCGCCAGACATGCTCATTAATTCATGAATGTTCTGTTGCTGAATATGCTCACTGGAACCGGTGTGTTGGGGCGGACTGCAGGGATACATCCACAGAAAACACAGGTGAATACCCACACACACACAAACAAACGCTATGAGTTTGCACACGTAATGGGATTAGTGTAATCTGATTACTATACATAGCACCTTGGTTAAGTCTCAAATTATTATAATCATCTTTTAAAGAGGGGATTTTGGAGGCAAGCAAACCCCAAAATAACCGGATTGAAATCCATCAACTGGAGCATCTCTACCAGACTGCATTTAATAAGTAATGTACTCAATACTGCACACACACACACACACACACACACACACACACACAGTAGGAAGTGGTTGTGAATTCAGCGTGTAGCCAGTAAGTGCTGATAATGAAGCTGTCTGTGGTGATCAATAGAGATCAGCTGTCGTCACTTCTCGCCGCTCCGGCCCTCTCTGCTTCCCTCACCATGTCTTATCTCAGTCCTGCCTCTCCATTCCCCTCTGCACCTTCTCACTCCTCCTCCTCCTCCTCCTCCTCCTCCTCTTCCTCCTCCTCCTCCTCCGTCTCCAGCCACACTGAAAATGAAAAGTTCCTGTCTGAAAGATATTTTTCTCTTCACGGTGCATACATGACTCGAAATTGAATGACTTGAAATGCATTAGAAAAATGAACTAAGGTCATTTTTAACAATGTTTTGGTCAGGGCAGTATTTCTGAAGTGGTAATCCTTGAATTCATTGTTGATGTTTGGAGGTCAACCTGTTCATAATGGAGATAAAATCCCCAGTGAGTTTAGAGAAAATGATGGGGGTTTCGAGGAAGTGATTCAGCATTTCAAAAGGTCCAGGGAATCTATTTTTTATGTAGCACCAATCAATATTTTTAAACAGTGGAATGAATTTGGGAGTGTAATTTGAAATGGGCCCATTCATAGTGAAGAACCTATTTCACCTACCACTATCACCTAACTTTGCAGTTCCCATCAGCTCCACAAAGCTCTTTAGTGCCACGCAGGTTTTGGTTTTACAGAAACAGACTAATTCAGTTTAATAAAGCCAGGGAACAACAATAAGGACATCATCTATGACACTGTTTTATTAAGGTTTTAATCTCATCCATTAGCTGAATCCGTTATTTACAAGTGAAAACAAAGGTCACCATTACAATTATTTCCTCAACTGTCTTTTTGGATTTTGGAAAGCTAGTTCCCCGTTAAGCATTGGCCTATTGAGTTTTGTATTCACATTTAGCAAAGGACAATACAAATGGATAGTTCCAGATGCATTAACTGTACTTTTCTTTTCACTCCCAAAAAAAGTAATTTAGATAATCCTTGCAATTAACCTGGTAAATACCAACAACAAAAATGGTATCAGTTGAAAGCAGTAAAGCGCATATTTTCTGCCATCAATTGTATTCCTTATGTCTGCAATCTTTTAAATTCTACCTAACTCTAATTTGGATTAATCAAAGCAATCTAAGGTTAAGTATGAAGTCACACCTCACCTGTAATCCTCACTTGTTTTTGCCTTTGGTGTTTAGAACAACAAATAGAGAATCTGCAATGAACTGGAAATATTACTTTTAAAATGTTGCAGGATCAACATCACACAATGTTGGGACTTGTATCTGTAGAATAAGTCAAATCATTGCCAGTGCCATCAGTACCCGTGAAGTCCAGACGCTTCTAGCCTTAAATGTCAAGCCGCTGCACTCTACCATCAACGTCCTTAATATTCCTCTTCCTCTTCATGCTCCCTGCTCCTTCCCCCTCAGCATTCGCAGAAGGTCTTGGTTGATTGCAGTGGTTGATGACTGCGAGGAGAGAAGGAAAGAGGCGAGATGGAGAGCAAAGATGAGAGGGTGGGGCAGAGAAATGACGGGGTGCTTTTTGCTTCCCTCGCTCAAGTTTCGGATTTAGGGTTTTCAGATGTTCACAACACAGCTGCTGCGAAATGGGTGAGAGAGAGAGATGTGGGAGAGAAATGGAGAGGCAGAATAAAAAAAAGTGAGAAAGAATTACTGACATAAAACCCAGAGTGATTTCCAAAATAATATTAGCGGTAGCAGACAATGCAATTGCTTGAGGTGGAGGATATTTTTCTCAGTGTTGTTGCTATGGTTGTTGTTGGAGCAGGTTAGGCTTTTTCTGTTGATGTTTTGCTGCTGTGTAGGTGGTTGTTACAGTGAATGTCTTAGAAGAAGAAGTTATAGTTGTTGCAGCAGGTGTGATTCTTCTTCTTGTTGGATGCTTTTATTATTGTGATTGCCGCCCTTTATGCCGCATGCAGTTGCTGGCGGTCTGGGCTTTTTTGCGGATATCTTGATTGTTTGTATTTGTTGTTTGTCGGAGCAACTGTTGTCATTGTTGTCACTGCTGTGGTGGTGGTTGTTGTCGCTGTGGCTCTACTATTCTTCATCCGTGTTGATCCAGCCAGCTGGCTGCTCATTCTGTGGCCCTGTGTCAACAGATAGGCCCGAGATGGATGCCCACTGGTCTTTAGTTAGAGAGAGAGAAAGAAAGAGAGACCCCCCACTAATGCCTCCTCCCCTCCTTTTACATTTTCAGTTTCTCTGTTTTTCACCGTCTCCCTCCGTCCTTTCAGTCTTTCTGCTGCCGGGATCTGGCCGCAGGCAGTGATATGGGAGGAGGCAACTGTAGGATTGACTTGTCTCAAAGGGGGGGAGGAAACAGAATGGATGGAGAGAGAGGCTTGGGGGGGGGGGCACATCGCTGGTTAAATAAACTGATGGGAGTTGGGTAGCAGCAGTTTGTTAGGCAATACACACAGTGTGTGTTTGTCTGTTTGTCTGTCTGTTTGTCAGTGGAAGCGTGCACGGAGCTGCTCTAAATGTGGCCGTTGGCTCAGTTGGTAGAGCAGGAGTAGATGTACAGAGGCGTACTCCTTGACGCAGCAGCTGCAGGTTTGACTCCGACCTGTGGCCCTTTGCTGCCTGTCATTCCCCCCTCTCTCTCCCCTTTTCATGTCTTCAGCTGTCCTGTGAAAATAAAGACCTAAAAATGCCAAAATAAATAATATTTAAATAAAAGAACTGTGCTAAGTCACTAAATCTGCATTCCGCGTGTGTGTTTGCATGTGTGCATTACAACATGCATGCTCCTCTGTGAGTCTTAACGGATGGACTGCGCAAAAAACCAGGAGAACCAGGCATTCACACCGCCACCGACTTCAGCGTCTACAGTTACCGGAAGTCATTTGTTTTCAATGGAAGCCGGCTTCGCTCAGCTGCAAGGAGCGGTAAATCTGTTGGCGTCACGTTTTGCGCGTTAGAAGCGTGTTGAGCGTCAATCAGAAAGTTCAATTTGTTTTTTTTATTGTTTTTTTACTTTATGGTAATGAGCTATGACGTGGTTCAGCAGCTAACGCCACACGCCAATCGGAACACAGACGTCCTTTGCACTGGCTGATCCCGGAGAAACATACTATGTAAACTTTGGTTCCTACCGAAACATTCATTCTGAGGACAAGCTCATAAACGGCGTTGCCGGGTTACCTATCGTTTATAATATAACGTTGTTACATAGGGACCAGTTAATGTTACCTGCCGGTCACATTGTTTCTAATAGTCCGCTCACAGTGAGTCCTGCACGGGTCACTAGGTTAATCTGGCGACTGCTCGCTCTGCCTGAATTTAGCTTTGACTTAGTTGCGTGAAAGCAGTTTGAATCCAGCCAAGTAACCATGGAGCTGTTAACGGCCAGAGATTAATCCTGGAGTCTCATGTGTTAAATCAGCTGCCGCCCTGATCTGAAATAAACGTTAAACCCTACTATAGCAGTTGTTTAGGTGGTTAGAAATGGTTGCAATGGTACCCAGATGCGGAGTGGCAATCGGGAGAGTCGGGACTTTTCCCGGTGGGCCGGTAGTGTTTCGAGGCCGCGAGGGCCGATCTGATAATAGATACACATGACAAGTTCTCAGCAACACCATCCGCCTGCCTGGTGTGCGGCCGCTGCCTGCCGGCAGACGTGTGCATCGCATCAGTGTCCACTCTCTCTCTGTAAAAATAGAGATGAGCAGCGTGGCTTCCATGGTCTATGCAGCTTCAGGTTTATAAAGGACGTGCTCCGGGGATAATGTGGGACAATGCAGCTGCAGTGGCTTGCATAAGTTTACACACCCATGCTAAAGTTGATTTAAAAAGAGCAATACAAAAACATCTTCTGGAAAATGATCTTAATGTTTAATTCAAAAAACTATTTCATGGATCCAGAATACTATGCATCCTAATAAAGTTCCCTTGGCCTTTGGAATTAAAATAACCCCCAATCATCACATCCCCTGCCCCATACACAGAGACTGGCATGGTCAGTTAGCTTAATAGCTTGTTTGATTTGCATTGAGAGATGGAAAGAGGTGCCTATCTCTAAAGAAGAACATTTATATATTTATTTACAATACATTATTCATTCACAAAGAACACTGGTGTCCTTTAAAAGGTTGGATTGTTCTAAATGTTTTGAATTAAGGCAATAAGATCAATTTCCAAAAGACGCATTTTTTATTCCTCTTTTTAATCAACTTTAGCATGTGTGTGTACACTTATATTTCCAGATGACATTAATGGTAGATTGTCAGAGAACAATTCATTAATGATTTCATTTTCTTGTTGCTTGTTACTCCTTAATATGTAGGGCTAATGGTTTTTATTAGGTATTATAGCTTACTTTGGTTTCATAATCTTCTCGATTCGTCTCACATCACTGGACCAGTAACTTGGCCTATATCGGTATATAGTGTAGTGTAATTCATCACATAGGGAAAACCACAATGCTTCTTAATTTTTATTTTGGTGCTGTCACTTTTCAGCTTGGGAGAAGAAAAACAAAACATGAATAATACATTATTTTACATGCAGTATATGCGTACAGTGTGTATTGAAGCCTCTTACTTATTTTTTTTAGTGTTTGTCCCATACTGTTTGTTTTGTATGAACATTAATTGTAGAAAGATATTTAGGATTAGACATAGCTTATAGGGATTTGTGCATATGGTTGTAAAACATGTTTATGCGTTGTGAATGAGGGTTTAAAATTAAAGCCTATAGTCATTAGGGTCATTAGGTACATGTGTAGCCTACAGCTTTGTAAAAATGTGGAGTGACTAGTAGCCTTAGTAGATATTTTTAAATCCTTACGCACTCAGTTGGTCCGCTAGTCTGTTGGGCTTTTTCTCTGTTAACAGCCGTATTTCCCTTTTTGCGTATCATATGCTTCACCTCCTCGTGACTTTCCATTAGAAGCTGCTGCTCACCCGGCAAAACATATGCCGCAGGCGTCTTCTCCATTTCTGCATCAGTAAATGTGTGATCGATACCGTGGTCTGTTTAAGAAAGCCGTGAACGTGCACTTATCCCGGCTATCTACACCTGGCTTGACATAGCTTCACCTACTCATCCTGGCTCGGCAAACGTGGAACCGATTAAGCCGCAATGAGCGGATCACACTAAGTCAAGCTGCGCTTTTTCAGTTATCCTGGATATCTTCTTTCTACTTTTGTGCAACAGGCCCCAGATGTCTATAGGGAGCTCAGTCCACCGTTAACAAGTATGGACAGGATTTCGTTGAGTGTTTAGGTGTCCCTCGTAGGGAGGGAGCAGCAAGCAGATTGGCCGATGCAGAGGGGAGTGGACAGACTGGGGGGTAAGCTGGGCCTGATATGTTCGCAACACGGTACAAAAGCACTAGTATACAGTGGGTACGGAAAGTATTCAGACCCCTTTAAA
>NC_048425.1:11541804-11648336 GCF_013103735.1 Etheostoma cragini
TTTCTTTTATTAGATGTTTTATTAGATTAGAAGAACCCTTGAACATCTGCCCCTCCGTCAATTTGTAACAGTCAAAGCACCAATCAGGATATGTTGGTTAAGCGAGGGTCCCGATTTAAAAGTTAAGTTAACGTTAAGCAGGTTGTCCATGCGTGTATATGGAAAATGTGTGGGAATTTATTACAATTTCTTGTTCTTTCCCATAAGGCCTCAGCTATGTGTCACTGAATCACCCAGTCTACCCCGCTCCATGCAACAATATCGTCCAAAATAAACTGGCAGAGATGAAGAAATATACACATACACACTCATGCACAATATTTTCAGTTCATGCGCGTGTAAGCATCCCACCTGCGCTTGTTCTTGCCAATGTGTCACACCACTGTACACTTGTGCAGTTATTTGGCAGTGATGGTCGTTCCCATGTCAAAACGCGTGTGCGCGCACACACACACACACACACACACACACACACACACACACAGACCTACACACCTACCTACACACCTACCTACCTGATACACAGTCCAATATCAGTGTAAATGAGACAGGCGGGCCAGTCTTACACCGGGTGCAAACAGCACTCAGCGTCACTGTCACGGCAGCAGGAGAAAGGGTGAGGAAGCAGAAATTCAACAGGATAGAAAAAGGGAATAAAGGGCAAGAATACAAGCAGAGAAGAAGGAGGGGGGCAGATGAGTGGTGGATACTGTTCATTGCCATTGTTATTCCCCCCTGCAGAAAATGGATACCTCCATTAAGTCACTAATGATCCCTGCATTGTACAATGGCAGTGTCGGAGAAAGGGACCGAAATGTCTGTGCGAGAGAGAGCCTATAGTGATGCTGAACCGAGGTGAAATTATGGAGTGAGTGATGTAGAGGAAAAGAAACTGGAAAAGACAGAGAAGGGGAGGTAGTAGAAAAGTAAGTGAAAAAACAGCTAGGGGATGATAAATTAAATAAGCGGTGCAGTAAAGTGAAGGATGGCGCTGCAGGATGACCGAGTGGACATGGCTGTGACGTGCATTTACCGTACGGTACGGCTTCCTGATGGGACTTCTTGTCCCAGTAACGCCGGCAACTGATCCGTCATGTCCCACACTCACCGCCGCTGGAGCGTGACTTTAATGGACATGCATGGTACAAGCAGGCACATGAGAGCACATACACAGGACATATACTGAGTCACACATCCTGTCAGAACCACTGAGGCTCTGTATGTACACAAATGCAGATGCATTATTTTATTTTTCATAAAAAAACAGCGTTAAGATTTTTCCTTATGCGTATCACACACTGAGTGAAAACACATGCATCAGGAGACCTACAGGATGCTGCAGTTAGGCAGTTGAAAATTACTCTTGGAGATGAAGCAGCGCAGACACAAATGTCAAGGCCGACTTGTTTGAACTTCGGCAAGTTTTGTGCACACAGAAGCTCACCTGTGTGATTGCAAGTCCCCAAAATATCCTCAAATTAATCTCCTTCTTCCACGCCTCAATGAATACTGTAGTCACACAGCCCTGTCCCTCCAGCCAATCACACCAGAGATCTGCTTATTGAAGAGCGGGCTAGTTGTTTGATTTGAATTTGAATTTTAAAACATCTTCCTCATTACATTTTCCATTATTTAATCAATTATTCATGAAATCCACAAACGAGCAAGGGTGCTCGGATGCCGCGCAAACACTTGGACAGCCGTGAACTTGATTCACTGTTTCTCCTTTATAACCTCCAAATATATGAGCCCCTGCGTCGTCTACAAGTGTCTCCTAAGGACACTAAAGAGACGGGAGCGGTGGAGGGAGGAGAGAGGGCTGCTATAGACAGAGAGAGAGAGTTAGAGGGCTGGAAGCAGAAGGGGATGCAGAGAGGGGTGGCAGATGGAGGGAGATGGAAGTGGGGCGCATGGGAAAGGCAGAAGGATGTCGGGGAGAGGGAACGGAGTGGAAGAGAAAGACGCGGACAAAGAGGAAGAAAGGCAGACGGCAAGACAGAGGGCAAACCGAGTTAAAGCAACCAGCAGCATCTGTGATCAAATATATGCATCCAATGTGTGATAGGCAGAGCAGAGCACCAGCCGGATTCAGGCCTCGGATAAGTTACATCACTGCAACCCACAGCAAAGTACTACGCCTCCTGCAACAGGATATTGTGCTTAAATAATAAAATAAATCACTTATTTTCCTTCTCTTCTCACTTCACTGTCTGTCTTTTTTGTCTTCTCTTCCCTCTGGTGGTGTCTCTGGGCTGGCAAAATAAATACAGAGATGTAATGAGAAATCTTACAACCAGCAGCCATTGTGTTCTTATATTACAAGTCGTGAATAGTAAAAGGCCCTTGCTGTCTTGCTCGAGTCAAGACACAATACTGGCAAAGACAAATAGGCACTTGGATAAAATAAAAGGTTGGACAGGGGGGCTTGAGGATATTGAAAAAGCAACAAATGACCTTCTCCAAGTTTTCATCTCTTCTCCCCCGTCTTTCTCGTGTGTGTTTTATTCTCTGCCTTGCCATCTCCCTCTTTCCCACTCACTCACCCGCTAATGGTTATTTACCTTGTTGGAAAGGGCTTTGCTTTCTCACCGGAGAGATCGACAACAGGACGTGAGCAAAAGCCGAGCACGCGGAGAGAAGGAGCGGGGAAGAAATGGGAGAAAAGAACGAAAAATAGATCATTGGTGTCGGTCTCCCCGGTGACACCTACTCTCCCACCCACTCTCCCTCACAGCTGTAATGAAAGTGAAGGTTTGGCCACAGACAGAATGGGGAGAGAAAATTAAAAAAAAAAATACATGTCAATATTTGTTCCCACTGGCTGCCTGGATAGAAACTGATACATTACATTCTCTTAGTCTTTTCCCCCTAAAGCCAATTCAAAAGCTCTACCTTTGTTTGGGATCAAGAGGACTTCAGGGGTCGCCCTGGGAGAAAGCAGACATGGCGAGATAGCGAACGAAGCGACCAAGGAAAGATATGAGTGGAAGGGAAAGAGGGCCAGAGGATGAATAACACTGAAAAACAATGATTTTAAGGCCCCAGAATGAGAAGAAGACTTGGTAGACATTTCCCATAGCAAGTCTTTGGAATAGAAACAATGAGTCAAATCATTGTCCAGGCCGGCTACATCTCCATCTCATTGTCTTCAGGCTGTATCATCACGAGCAGCAGGTATTATTCTTGAACCACAGGCTGTCCCTTACTTGGAAATTGCATGGGGCTATAGGTAAAAACAATTTCATTGCATTCAGCAAGGAAATTTCCCCTCAGAAATGTTTGCTGCACTACATGTAGGATTTGGTGCTTGGTGGAAAAAACTGTATGGGTAATGTTCCACCTTCAGTTTGCTTTCTGCGGTGTAGACCACAGTAGGAAAGTTTGCCTGCTCTATTTGTATTGTTATAGTCGAGAATACCTCATTACCAGTGCACTGGGGCCTGAAAACAGACATGGGACACTACAGCTGCTTTTAAACAATTATGCCTTGCCTTAAACCAGTGCATCTGAGGTAACCCACAGACTGTTGACAGAGACCTTTCCTCCTGCTGAAACAAAGAAGCTTTATTGGACAGTTTTAGTAATCCATCATGCCAATGAATCACAGATTTTGGTTGAGTCGATGGACCTGTCTGTGCTTGTTCTTGTTTGGCAGTGACACCAGTTGTGACAACATGGAAAGGGAAGCTGATACAAGTATTAGTCCAATCTTTTAGTTTCCAGCTTGTCTCCTTTATGTTGAGACAAGTCCACAGCCATGCTAGTGGCACCGTTGAGACATAGGCACAGCAGTGCTGTGAGTTAAATGCTTTAGCTAATGTTTAGCTAATGTGGACTATGCTCATAATTTTAGCTTTGTATGTGTAAGCATGCTAACTATTTCAGGTCAAGTTTTGGACCGATTCAAATTTTGACCTCATAAGGGGGCTGATTGTCATAGCAACGCCTTATTGAACTGCCGTTACATCTGCTTCAACACAACACATGCGGATTCTTTCACTTCATCAATTGCAGCGTAGTATATTGTAAAGTTTGGCGTTTTTTTTATGTAATCTGTGGCAAGTGAACAAATGAATTGCAGTCGCCATGGACAGTAGCTTGGCTATTTAAAAATGACAGGTTTGTGCAGGATGTCCCGTGTTACGCTAGTGACTGGACTGTTCTCTGTGACCAATCAGTGCTCCACAGTTTTTTAACGCCACCGTTAATCTCAGCTCACTTGGAACCTCCATCAAGGTGGTACTGTCCACATCTTTTGCTGATGGAAAACCAGAAAAGAGCGAGTCGAGTCAAGCTGTACCATGCAGTTAAAATGTGGCATTAGATGTAGACATTTCTCTGGATAAATAAAATCTTTGACCTGCTGGTGACATTAAAGGAAATGTCAGGGATCATCAAAGTCAGTAGGAGCTGTGAATGTGTGCACCAAATGTCATAGCAATCCATCCAATAGTTATTTCAGTAGGGACCAAAGTGGTGGACCCACTGAGCGACAGACTGTAATTACCATCCCTAGAGCCTCACTTCTAGCATGGCTAAACAATGTGGGGGCATTTAATGTGCAATGAGGCCCTTAAAGGCAACAAAGTCTTCCTGGAAATAGGCATGCAAATTTAGATTTTTTTTCCTAACCGATAACCATTCCTTCTTAACCTTTTTAACTGTTAACCAACAAACAGGCAACTGAGTCCCAGTTCAGGCTCAGACAAACTTGCTGTAGACTTGTACGGGGGGTGTGACCAATTTTGCAAACTTTCATGGACCGGCAAGAGTCTGCACTAGCAGTTAAATAATACATTGTATAGCCTATTTTTAATCCCTTTTATATTTTTTATAATATTGTTTTTCACTATTTAACTGAAATCTTATTGTCTGTTAACGGTTAAAATGTTTATTATTAACATCCCTACCTGAAAGACAACTTGTCTTAAGCCATTATTGCAGTTATTTATTATTTATTTAATTCAAAAGGCATTGTTGCAACCAGACAAACAGAATCAAAGCAATAAACCTTACGCTTGTTGAAGACCAAAACACTTGATGTTGACCAGCTAATTTCCCACAAAGGGGTAGCAAAGGGTGGGAAAAGTAAGGACAATTGCAAGGGCCCGTGACTGACAGGGGCCCCCAAAAATAGGTAAAAACCCATATAAAAATATTAAAACATCATCAATTAGATTTTTCTTTGTCATGGTGCCCAGAATTCCTGGTGGCGCCCCAGTGCAAAAAATTGTCAGACAAATTCAGTAAACAGCAAAAGAATTATAAAATGAAAGACTCCGTGCCGCATCATGTCCTGCCTTTTGCTCGCTCCAGGGAGAGAGAGGGAGAGAGGTCTACAATACTTAAATTAAGTTTTATGTTACACTGAATAGGACGTTATTTTATTGTATGTCTTTTAGAATACATGTTTGTTAAAGGTCCCATGATATGGTAGGGCTTTGAAATTGATTTAATTTAGATTTAATTTTAAAAACGATTATTTTGTCATTTTCTGTTTTGCAAGAACAAACTTATTCTGTCTTGTTTTTTGAATGACGCGCATGCTCGTATCCGCATGCAGACATCCACCCCTCCCGAAGCCCTAAACTCTCTCGGCCTATACAGTCAGGGAAGCCGTCAGGGAACAGTTAACGTTAGCTAACCCTGCAGCTGTAGTAGACGTTGTATTCCCCAGACACGCTCTATTCCCTTACTGTTTAAAAACTTTTCCAGCTTAGTGGGGGTGCATAGGCCTACCGCTCACAACCAACATGAAAAAACATGGTAATGCTCCCTCAACATTTGGTTTAGTTGGTAAACTGTATGTAAAATGAGCTGGGACGTTAAATCACCTGTTTCACGTAATGTTATGCTAAGGTATCGTCTATGTGCTGGATTTTTCCTTAGGTAGCTAGTAAATAAGCCCACTTAGTGTGACAATATTGTTAATATTTTGGCACATTTAGTAATCATACTAGGCTAGTAGTGGTCATAGTGTGTGAAAATGTGATGTGAGAAATGTGATGCACATTGGGTTATGTATCTGGAAATGTTCATTAGCTGTGTAAAGTTATGTGTGATATCTGTTAAACTGAACCGACTCACAGTAGTAAAACTGATTTTAATCTAATCCAAAGACTCTTTCTGTGAGATAAAGGACACTGAAAGATCAGGATTTCCATAATGACCAAAATAATTGTGATTATTATTTTTTCCATAATCAAGCATCCCTATGACATGGTGCTCTTTGGATGGTTTTATATAGACCTTGGTGATCCCCTAATACCATATCTGAAGTCTCTTTACCAAAATTCAGCCTTGGTGCAGAATTACAGCCACTTACAGTTGGGGGTGTGGCCTTGGCCAATTGCCACTTTGCTCATTTGAAAGCTGTGATGTCACTCTGTAAGGGGTGGGTCAAATTCTCTGGGTGGGTAAAGCAGTTAAAGGGGAGGTAACCTTGCCCCTTGTGACCTCATATGGAGCGAGATTCCAGATCGGCCTATCTGAGCTTTCATATTCTCAAAGGCAGAGCAGGTTACCAACAACTATCGCCATTTCTAGCCACTGGGGGACCATAGGCAGGCTGGGGGAACGCATATTAATGTTAAAGCCACATTGCATAACATTGGTAGTTGTTCATTATCAAAAATCTTTATTGCCCACAAACTTGTCCTTTTTGATAAATATTGACCCACACCATCAATTCCAAATATTCCTATTGGCTTAAAATTTTTCATTTGCGCTTGCATGAACTGGGGTAGACTCTCCATAGTCATGCACCATCTTAAAAGACGTAGCCGGTAAGGGGCATACAGGCTATGCTACCTACGCCGCCTTTTGCGTTTGAATCACAGTTTTGGCTAATGGGTATCGTCCCTTCCCGGCCCCGGCAAGTTTGAAGGAAAAATGGAGGACCACACATATTCAAAATCCAAATTTCAGGAACCGTCTTCTTCTTGGCCCAGGATAAGAAAACCGATATTGAAAAGAACAAAAGACTGACATCATCAAAAAAAGAGTGAACATTGGAGCTGCTTTGGACTCACCAAATCACTAGTTAATTATCCTCCGTACCGATGTCTCTTTTTCTTTCTCTCTCCTTTCCGTCAGGTGGCGCCTGTGCCCGCTCGTGGTGTGAAGGTCACCCACGGCTGATAGACAGCCTTTTGTACACTTAAGCGTGACGGCTACTGTAGCTACAACACTTACTTGTGCGTGGAGAGTGAGTTTGTGATATAGGATCTCAACGCTAGATGGGACGCGAAAAAGTGTAAAATAACTGAAAACATTTCTTACGTTGTATTTTCTTCTGCACAACACAACTGATGGTCCCAAATCCATTAATAAGGCAATAAATTCCACTAATTAACCCTGACAGGGCCTGTGAAGTAAATCCATTTCAGGTGACCACCTCATGAAGCTCTTTGAGAGAACACCAAGCGTGTGCAGCGCTATCAAAAAAAGCGAAGGGTGGCTACTTTGAAGAAACTAGAATAAAAGACATGTTTTCAGTTATTTCACACTTTTTTGTTAACATACATAATTCCACATGTTCATTCACAGTTTTGATGCCTTCAGTGAGAATCTACAATGTAAATAGTCATGAAAATAAAGGAAACGCATTGAATGAGAAGGTGTGTTCAAACTTTTGGCGTGTGTGTGTGTGTGTGTGTGTGTGTGTGTGTGTGTGTGTGGGGGTGTGTGTGTGTGGGTGTGTGTGTGTGTGTGTGTGTGTGGGTGGACAAGTACTTATGTCTTTTGTTGGATTAGATTACCCTCTTATGGAAAAAAAATTTTTTAAGGAGGAATGGAGGAAATTCAAATGTAGTTTTTGGCCTATTTTGACAGCCCTACCACCATCTTACCAAGTTTTCTCCTAGGCAAGTCTTAAGATTCAAATCATGGCTTGTGAAACAATGATGTTGATTGTCACTGAGGCAACAATTTCCTTGCGTCACCGAAGGCGTTTGATTGCGAGATTAGAGTTGCAGTCATTTAACACAACCTGAATAAAGGTTAATTATTGCTGTAGATAAAAATTGTCATGGCATTCAAACTAATCTGTTTGGATTTAGATGACTGTTTATCGGCTTTTTTGCACAGAAGTTGCATCATCTAGGGCCACCCTGGGGTTTGTAATTATTGCACCAGTTTTCTGTGTTCTTAATCCTTTACCAATCTGCCATGTCTGTAATCTGGCACAATATGAGAATTTATGATGGAATTTTTTCAAATTGATCATTTGATAAATCATTCAATGTGATTCTGCATCTCGTTAATGTTGGCCATTTTATTTTCCCTGTGCATTTCCTTTTCTTCATCTTTTGGTTTAGTGATTTCTGGAGGCTGCTGTGAAAATTCCTAATGAAAGCTTGATAGTAATTTGGGTGCAAATTCAGAAGGCTCATCTCCCGGCACAGCATGAAGAACCATTATGTTTCTCTCGTCTCCAGAGATGATCCTTGGGATTAAATTAGAGTGAAACACTGACTTTGTTTATCCGGTGGAAAGGCTACACATAAAACACAGACGAGGATTAGATTCTCAAATCATACAAGGTCCCCAGGTCTGCAAAATCAAACATTTCGAGGAAAATCTGATTACGCTGCAAATGTAAATTTAATATGGAGGCACAGTATTACATCAAAGTAGTCATAATGTTACTGAGATCAGAGGAATTATCCACTTGATGCTGATTAGCATTTTTGGCATTAAATCAGTAATTTGGGATGGATTTTATTGTGAAAGGATTCTTTTAGTTCTGATAACTTCCAGGTAGAACGTTACTGTAATTTAGTTTCTTACATTATTGTACATTTAGAGCTGTAACAGTTCAGATTACTACATCATCGTTTTTTCATTGATTACATGCCACTTTGCATGCCACACAGTAATACAACAGAGACTTTATTTATTGATATTGATTGATTTCAATCCAACAGAAAAGATTCTTTTGTACCTTAAAATAATGATTTCAAAATCGTAAGAATGTAAGAATGATGGTAATTATAATGGTAATGGACAATTTTGATTCCAACCTTTTAGGGGGACCAAAGAGGAAAAGTGCTTTGGTGCTCACTGTGAAGGCGCTGGTTGACAAGCAAGTAGCTAATGCTAATGCTTGGTCTATAATGTCCGCTAATTCTTGGTGGGTAATATAAGATTACAGCATCGTTCAACTTACTCAGTTACTTTTAGTATTATTGTTTTGACCACGGTTCACAACTCTGGGCTAACCCAGAAATTCATCAGGAATGTTAACTGTATAGATAGACGCCGCTGTCTGTCTGCCTGCCTCACTCTCCCGGCACTGCAAGGCTTCAGTCGGGATGAGACAACCGCCTCGGCTTCCGGACTCATCCGCAGTCAGCCCCCAGCCAGCTAGCAGCCAGCCGACTGGAAACACACCCAGGCACCTGAGTCAGAACAGCAGCCACTTGTAACATTACACCACAGACCTATGTATATTTGACATTTCATATTTTAAGGATTCTATAGACTTCTAATGAGTAAAACATGCTGAAATACATAGAAATAGTAAAATGTAAGGGTCAACACTAAAGTGTATGTGTGGAAAGTCAAATTGGAGAGGCATATGAAATGACACCTCCAGCTGGAGTCAGAGCAGGTGGATGTGGTCTTGTACTTTGGCCAACTGCAGAACTACTGTACTGTGGCATGCAGTCCAGAAAACCCTTCATTCTGGGGTGAAGGCTGCTCTTTTTTAAATAATGTAACCTTCAGAATGTAAGAGGTGACTGGTTGTGCTATTCACTGTACTCATTTTAAACGCTCACTTCAAAACATTGCCCCAGGGACCTCATTTGAGTATGGACACCACTTCACAGTCAACATTTGACCTTTAAAGCCCCAAATGGTTTTTCCTCAGTTTCATTGTTGCATATGCACATTTTCCCAAAGGATATGGATTGCAGATGGCAAATAGCTCTTTGCATAGTTTTCATTTAGATGTTATCTTCCCCAGTGCTTTCAGTCCACTTCAAAACTTGATTTGTAACCTACTGTTTTCAAAATAACACATAAATCCACAGCAGCACTTTAATAACTTCCAAAAACACTTTTCTTTACAGGCAGTCCTTGCCGTAAGAGCTGTGTCAATAATTCTGAAAGAGAAATGGCTCCACATGTGGATTTTATCATCTTCAACATGGTCATGCTTTTGCTGCTTCCCACACAGTATGTGCCACATGCATTTGATCTGTTCCTGGTGTTCTCTGTGTTTGCTCCCTGTAATATCATTGCAAGACAATCATAAAACAAAAACAAGTGTACCAAGCACACTGTGTTGGACATGTCCACATTGGTGCTTATACACTTTTTTTAAATAGTACTTTTTGTAATGCATGGAAACCGTACTCTCTTTCTCAACAGGTCTGAGATAACCATTTTCTGATAGGGAAGTAGACTGACCTCTTCAAACCTCCCTGGCATTTAGGAGGAAATAAGTTTTGGCTTATCACCTCTGCCCTAAAGAGATTTGCACATAACTGGGCAATCTCACCCGATACACTGGCAGGGATCATCCAAAAAAAGAGAAGAAACACATTACACTTAATGTTGCAACATGCTGTAGCAATCACATAATACAGTGAGATGTATTTCTCCACACTGGGAGAAAAGCAATCATCACAAGAGGAAAAAAATAGGTATCATAACCAAATACGGTGTTTATTACAGATCTGCAAGGAGGAAAACGGATTTACAACAGCCACGGCTGAATCTGTATGCTAATTTGTCTCAGAGTGTAAGCAGGAGGCATACCGTGAGACAAACATCCACCTCCCCCTGATGGCCTTAATGTACGCTTTACAGTACAAAAATAGCACTGCTTCACATGCAGGCAAGAGTTCATGAGACGGACACAAGGCGGCTGTGGCTCAGTGGTAGAGCGGTTGCCTGCCAATCGGAAGGTTGGTGGTTCGATCCCCGCCCCTGAAGTCATTGTCGAAGTGTCCTTGGGCAAGACACTGAACCCCGAGTTGCCCCCGGTGCTGCGCATTGGAGTGTGAATGTGTGTGAGTGTTTATCTGATGAGCAGGTGGCACCTTGTACGGCAGCCCCGGCCACAGTGTATGAATGTGTGTGAATGGTGAATGTTTCCTGTAGATGTAAAAGCGCTTTGAGCAGTTGTTAAGACTGGAAAAGCGCTATATAAATACAGCACATTTACATTTACATTTACACAAGGCGGAAGACACATGACATGAATTTTCAAACATGGACTGAAGTGCATTCTCTCAATTCAAATATAGTATATTAAATAAATATAAAGGTGGTTTTTATACATAGCTGTCTGTGATATGAGTCCCTAGAGGAAGGTGTTAGAGGGTACGATGTGGTAGCATCTCAACCATGAAGAATGGAGGGGCGAGTGTAAAGGGGCTGTTCACAGAAATTATGACATTTTCTCTCTCACTTCCACCAGTATAAAGATAATTTTACTTTTAGGTTGAATGGTTTTTAGACAATGTATACTAATGTATATACCTCTAATATTTCAGACTAGACCCCAATACAATACAGGTTTTGTTTGTGTTACTCTGGAAAATTAACAATTACAAATACAAAAAAACATTCAAAAGCACCATCACTTTCACAATGCTCTAACTATTTTAAAAGGAACTACTTTCTACCACAGATGTAGTCCCTATAAAACTGTCTGGTATGTATATTTTTTGCGATGGAAGCTGACATCTCAGAGAAAAGATATCTCAAAACGTGGGCAAATAAACCCAAAACTATCAGCTCGGCTGAATCCTATTTGACATATTTTTTTTTGTCATTTGGGTAAATAACCCCTTACTACAGGTCAGTTGCTTTCTAATGCCTAATGCATTGATTGTCAGCATTATTATAAAGCTCAGGTGCCACATGACAAATGACTGATTATACCCCTCTGATACATTTGCAGCAACAAAGAATTATTGAAACACACCGCCTATAGGATAACCCTGATTGGCAGACTTATTAAGAAGCTCAGGTGCGTGGTGGTAGTGCTCTTAATAAATGAGTCAGAGTGGTGTCAGATGCCCATCAGGGTACAATAGAGGGGGGTGACAGGGCTAGGCTGTCCCATCAGTCACAGTGCGGCGGGGGGTCAGAGGTGACCCTGGCACCCCATCTGGTTCAGAATTCAAAGATAGAGGAGAGGAGGGGGGAGAGGGTGTTGAAAGGAGTGATGTTAGTGGTTGGCAAGTCAGGCACGCCTATTGCTTATAAAGACAGATACAGTGGTTTGGGGGCATGATGCAAGCACACCAATGTGTACATGTTCGGAGACAAGACGCATGTGAACACACTCTACATCTGTGGTGTGTGTAACTCGAGCAATACTGTCCCAGAGGGGTGGGGTCAGGGGTGATCTGTCACACGACGCACCTCAATTGTAACAGATGGGCGCACGCAGGCACACACACATACACTCACACACTTTCACACACACACACACACACACACACACACACACACACACACAGACGTGTGTCCCAGTGAGGCTGGCAGGGTCCTGACCCGTGTGACCAGACTTGCAGACCAAGCAGGCATATGGGCCAGGACCCTGGGGGCATCGAGATAGACAAAGAGCTGATTGGCACCGTTGCCTCCACATACACACATAGTTTACACAGCTTTTGAGTTAGAGAAATGAAGTTTACACACCTTTTCTCTACAGCAAATAGTTTTTTTTTTTTTTTAGATAAGTTCTTTGTTATTGTTATCAGCCTCTGTGTTTGCTGAATGCTATTATTGTTCTCTTTAAAAGAAAAAGTCAAGCATAACCTGATGCTGATAGGGAAGTGTTTTTGTTTGTTCAGGCATGAGCTGAAAAGAAGCAGGCGCTGGTGATAGTTGTTGGCATTGTCAGCTTGGACAAGGTAGGGCATACATGGCTAGGCATGGATAGGCCCAAATTAGCATTGGCTGGCTCAGCTGCGGCAAACTGTAATTTATATCCCACATCAGTGAGTCTAATTCCTTTGTACTTATTTTTTATATATAGTCATTTTGTTTTTGCCGTGGGGCGGTAAAATTGGCAGATGGCTAAAGAACTAACCATGCCTCTTTTTTTCTCACTCAAAGAGGCAAATGCTTATACAACCATGCAGGAGAACTGAGTTTTAGCTTGTTTGATATGTCTTCTTCAAACCTTCAAGAAAAACCAGCCCAGTAATTTGCAATACCACAACAAGGACACCAGTCTTACCAGTCCTGCTGGTTTTCTAGAGCTCTTTGTAGGATCCAAAAAGGATGGACCCAGACTAAAAAACACCTGTCATTGCACTGACAGAGATGTGAAAATTTACAGTATTTACAACAGAAGACAAATTAAAACCTTAAAAGAATAGGACACTTTGGGAAATACGCTTATGAGCTTTTTTGCTCAATCAATTCCAATTGAATGACACTGCCTGAATACAAGGCAATATAGAAGCAGCCAGCCTCTTCATATGCCGGCGCGCGCACACACACACACAGACACACACACACACACACACACACACACACACACACACACACACACACACACACACACACACCTTTAGCTTCATGTAATATACACACAGTGGATCAGCTTGATCTGAAATCTCTCCACTCCCCATTTACTTCTGACTCTGTGTGTATACATGCATACAGACACACAGACCTGTGAGATGTGCACAGGAACAAATCACCACCTGCCACCTTTGAATGAAGATATAACCACTCCTGGCCGCCATGTACCTTCAGCGGTGCCACTTAATTCTGCCATAAGATGTAATGTGGATGGACACTCAGTGATGGAGAACGACATACACTAACAAACACATCCCCTCCAGCTAACAGTGATTGACACGAGCCTGCGCAACGCTCCCTTTGTCTTTTACACACAGTTACCTGCACAAACAGGCCAACATGCAGAAAAGAGATCCTCGTTTTCTGTTTCAACTGCTGCCAAATCTTTGATGTTTATCCCTGAGTTACATTTTGTCAAGACAGGACGGATTCATGGTTTACATTCTCACGTCCTATTTTTGTATGTAAACTTTTAGCTATGTATAGTATATCTTCATTTTGGACATATAGTAGAAAGTATTTTCAACATGATCATGATGAGTTTATGATTCAATATCTAATAATGCAAATTGCAAACTAAAAAAAACACTTTTGTACACTGCGATGCTGTATGGTGAAGGAAAGGTGAATATGATAAATAAATACATAGTATTAGGAATGCATGTATTAACGTATGGAGGGCCCCAGTGGAAGCCAATCACCTAAACATCGCACCCATACTAATGATACTTTACTGAACACAGTGGGGCTTTAAGCTTTGACCAGCATGGCAACCCATTCAACGTTACAATGCTAATACAGTCTCTAGGCATATTTAACACAAGCAAATGTTTAGCCAATATAATGGTTACCCTTTTTGGTAGGGCTGCACAATTAATCAAATTTTAATCATGATCACAATTTTGGCCTCCCATGATCAAATTTGCGTGATTGAGCGATATTTTAAAGTGTCACTCCTTTCATATATTTGTTTACATGCGTCCCATGACCCATTTCTTCTGTAAAGCCGTGCCTGTGTTTGGATCTCTCCTCTTACTCTCCGCGCAGCCCGCCCCCATTCACTCACACACTGCTCCCAGCAACATGGAGAGACACAGCGGGAACAGCTTCGGCCCACACTTGTGACATTTGTCAACAGTTTTAATTGTTATTAACACAGCTTTATATTGTTAAGCATGAGAGGCAAACCTGTATTTGTACCAGTGACTATTACTAGACTATTTATTTCAGATAATTTTCATTTACATGTGTTGCAGCTGTATATTATAATACCCTGTCATGGCATTTTATTTTAATCCCAATCTGTTTTAATAAAAGAGCTTGTATAATGCTGCTGACCTAAAACTAAACATTTGGCCCACGTTAGTGGGCTCAAGAGTTTGGAGGATTTGATGCTAGGGAGGGTGGCAAGCTGGTTTAGCCAAGGCCAAAAGGGAAGAAGGCCCAATTACAGGTGTTAGCCATGTGAGGGGCATGCGACAGCAAGGGGGGCCAGCTTTAAGACTTTGAGCCATTAATTGTCAGGTCTCAGTTCAGGGATGCAGTTTTAAGCAGTAGCACTTTCTATTTTGCTCAAATGTGTTAGTTTTGCCACTCAGTCATGCACTTTAAATCTTTTTTTAATTAAAAAAATATACATTTTTATTTTTATATACAGTACATTATAATTGTGCTTCAAATAAAAGTATTTACCTGCACCTAATTCTTGTTTAAAATCATTTACATAATACAAATGAATGTAAATGGAGCATGATAAAAAGTGAACTTGAAATTGTGGCATTACCAGTGACACAAGGAAAGATTTGGTTGCACATACTCTACATTTTTGCCCGGGGACACTTAATTAAAAAAGTTAGGCGCACCAGTGCAGCCAAGGCAAAAGGTTAGTGAGGAGCCCTGGCTCGTAGCTTTAGAGATTTAGATCTCTTGGAATCCTCTACACTGAAATACAGCCATACTACGGTTACGCTTTTTTAGCATTTTAGCCTTGTTAATCCAGTTACTACTGTAGCGTTAACCTTACCTGCTTTGTAACATGTTATTAGTGCTTACTAGCGTGACATGCAGCTATGGTTCTGTTGCCTCTAACGTCTGTTTTGGAGCATCAGAGAGCAACGCAGACATTTATGTGGCACCATAATGAGGTACCAAAATCCACGTTGATATCTTGTCTGGTAGATAACGGGCATGCAGCATACAACTTCAGCATAATAGGAATGGAGCACTATTTGGATGTGAAATGAGTTATAAATAGCCTATGTAACAATACAAGTTGTGTTGGTTCAAATCAACAAATAATCGTGATAATTAATCATCATCTCAATATTGATCAAAATAATGGTGATTATCATTTTGGCCATAATCGTTCAGCCCTACTTTTTGTCATGTTAGTTTAGCATCCTAGAATGCTAACACAAAGTAATACAGACGCTGTATTGAACAAATTAAACTTTTGATTTGATGTTGTTGGCATTAGAAGAAAAGTTAAGGCATAATTAAACAGATTCGAATTTATCCTGGGGGGGGCGGGGGGGGGGATTTGTATAACGATCAATGTGATTGCTGTTAAGAAAATTCACTCAAAACCACAAATGTCAACCTCATTGTGGCGCCAGAATAAATGTCAGGTGGGCACCAAATTCATTAGGATAAATCTCCAGGGAACCAACAATGTCTGCACAAAATGTTGTGCCAATCCGTCTTTTAGATGTAGGTATTTCACTGGAAGAGTGAAAACTTTTACCTGCTGGTAGCACGAAGGAAAAAGTCAGGGGATCACCAAAGTCAGTAAGATTTATCCAGTGGGCACCACGGCTGCACAGTATTTAATGTAAATCCGTCCAATAGTTAGTAACATGTCAGTTTAGAACACAGTGGTGCACTGACAGATAGACATTGCCATCCCTCAGAGGCTGCAAGCATGGTAAAAAAAATACCATGCTACCATGCTCTCTCTCTCTCTCTCTCTCTCTCTCTCTCTCTCTCTCTCCCTCTCTCTCGTCAACTCTCTCTCTCAGCCATTCTCTTTTGTTCCCTCTCCTTTCTCTGTAGGGGTCTGTCACCATTGCCCCCCATCTGCAGAGAGCAGTGATCATGGGTAATGACTGGTGGGCTTTAATTAGCCCACAGTAAACAATTAACACAACAAAGCAACAGCAAAGAAAATCCAATGCAAATCACATCCTCAAATGATAAAGTGCTGCAACAATATCAATGAATACATTTGCCTGTAATTAGGAATGCCTTCCAAGTTATTTCTGTGTGTGTGTGTGTGTGTGTGTGTGTGTGTGTGTGTGTGTGTGTGTGTGTGTGTGTGTGTGTGTGTGTGTGTGTGTGTGTGTGTGTGTGTGTGTGTGTGTGTGTGTGTGTGTGTGTGTGGGTGTGTGTGTGTGTGTGTGTGTGTGCCAGCGAGCATATGCACGCAAATTATTGTGTTGTCCTAATAAATTCTTTTAAAACTGTTTTCCTTTCCACTTTGCTGGCCTTTTATGCGATTTGCTCATTAATGCTCATAGAAT
Source organism: Etheostoma cragini (assembly GCF_013103735.1). NCBI lineage: Eukaryota > Metazoa > Chordata > Actinopteri > Perciformes > Percidae > Etheostoma > Etheostoma cragini. The sequence goes on from NC_048425.1 coordinate 11,558,880, forward strand.
TGCTATTTCAGTAATGGAAAGCCCAAGACACAACGATCAAATGGTGCTGAATGGGCTGCACATGAAAAGGGAAAAGAGTACACTAAAATAGCTTCCTGTATGTCTGTCTCTCTTTACTTGACATGTTCTTTAACACATCCTGTTTATTATTTTCTATAAAAAGAAGATTTGTATCTGAATTGAATGAATAGACTTGACAGTTCATGACAGACAGCATTGAAATGGTATGTGGCAAACAACCAAGAATAGCATACAATGACACCAGTTGCATTGTACTGTATGTGTAAATACATCCAGCCTTGAATCGCAATTAAATTGTTAAGACTGGACAAAGAATTACAGGCTGAAGGAATTAAGTCGTATTAGTCCATCTGTCAGTTACGGGTTGTCAGACATCTTTTCTCTGTTGGTAATTTGGTGTGGTGAGCCTCTCCATATGCATCGCAGCCCCCAGATCCTTCAGTCACACATGCAATAATAGACTCAAGCATCTCAACAGTGTAATATAATGTCTGGCTAACTAATTAAAGACAGACAAAATGGCATCGATCCTTGAATGCACTGGCTTTGTGTTAATTGCAAGTGAGTAAGTAATTGGTCTTGGCTAAATCTCTGCTAAAGGCCATTTGTATGTAAATGATGAAAGTTCCCACGTGGAATGAAACAAGGGGCTACTTTTCACTTTCAGTCTTCCTTTTTACAAGGGGCTTTAGTAAATGGTAAGGAGTGAAAATGGGGCTGTTTGTCATCTTCTGGAGGTGATGCTGTATGTTTAGTAAATTGAAATGCCTTCTCTGTTGTAACAAGAACCCAGCTGATAGAGCTGTTACAAACCAGACAACAGCAGGCATCTCATTTCCAGCAAATGCTGCTGTACTTATCTGGGTCAGTTTCTAACAAATATGTCACCTGGTTTCGACCTGTAATTGTACAGCCTCCCTTAGGGCCTGTCACCACGATATAAAAAATAACGGGCCAGATGTATAAATGATGGATCTGGACAACAGAAAATACTTTTCCTTCAAAGAATCTGGTATTTATGGTTAAAAAATGTGCATTCCTTCATGCATGCTTTACACCATGCGTGACACTTCATTTGAAACCGCAGTCTTTTTCATGACATCATAGCTTTCAGCAACAGCCTAGACTTGGTTTGGTTAACATTTATAGCTGTGTTAATAAATATCTCTTTCTACAAGCTTGATTTTATTCCAGCGTGTGTCCAGATTGTTTTATATAGTCACCCATCCAAATTATACAGCATTGTGGGAAAAAGAATAGTGATAAATTTGACCCACTTAAAGATCATTAGTCTTATTATTATGCTGTTCTGGATCACATTGCACAGTATAGTGATGCATATGGCTGTGGGTAACACCGTCTACACTGCCAGTGCCAGATCAACAATGGAATGAGTCTGGGTTTTGTCCAAACAAGATTAAACACGGGAGTGTTGACATAAATTCATAAATAATTTTGGGGGAATGGGCGGTTGCTTTGCACACATGCAAACACTTTCAAAATGACTCAAGATGTATAAATCTGCAGTGCACATGCAGATGTTTAGTCACAAGTCTACACAGCTTTTAACCACTTGGCCCCTAGACAAACAGGGGTGAGGTGAGGCATTTTATAATCTAAAATCCAACTTGTGAGAGTCTCTTCTAATATGAGGATGTTTACCCTGTTCTGTTTTGAACCATACCAGTGTTGTCTCCACCTGGATCTCCGAGCCTCCAAATGGATTTTGTATTGTTAAAATGACCACTTAGATTTTAGCCCATATGGACTCCATCTCTTTCACCCTCCCTTTCTCTCGTTTTTAACGGCATCTCCATTTTGGCCCTGTTCTCCCATTTGATTTCCCCCCTCTATCTTCTCTCTCTCTCTCCGTTTCTCTCTTTCTCTATTCTCTGGAGTAATTGCATTGATAGTGAACAGTGCTGCTAATTAATTATGCAACAGCCGAAAATTGAGGTGAGAGCGAGGGATGAGAGGAGGGGAGATGAGGTTTGTGCCAAATGGTCTACAGTAGAGAGAGTGAGAGACAGGGGGAGAGAAAGAGTGTGTGAAGTACTTTGAGAATTAGAAAACAGCCAGATGGGAAGCAGAACAAAGAAAACGCACAAGAAAACGAGGAAAGGAGGAAGATGAGAGGCGAAGAACGTAACAACTGAGAGGTTATGTTTGTAACGAGGATCTGTCAAATTGTGAAGATCAACAGCGCGGAGGCAAATCAGGGCTCTCGAGCAGAGGAAGAACAGAAGGATGGATGCAAACACTGGAGGAGAAGTCAAAGGGAAATATCAGCATTTCCTGCTTTTCTTTAGTGAAAGGCACAGATATACGTAAAAGATGTTCCTCATACTTAACTTATGTCCCTGAACTCCACGGAGAAAAACCCAATGGGACTACAAGATCTGATGGACTAGACAGGGTCAGGTTTAAAAGGACTGATACTGATTATTATGATAAAGGAAGATTGGGATAAGATTAGTCTTTAATGAAAAAATATTTCTGTTCCCTATGTGGAGGATCAGAGTTGCCAGTAGCTTATAGCATGTGGTGGTTTAACTATTGAAGCCAGTCCTTAATTTACACTGTCCACAGGAGCAGAATAGGCTTTTATTTTAATTCACTGTTTAACTTACTACCTCTCACACAATAAAAATGCATTACCAATCTAAAAAACTAATTAACACTAGGAATGTCATCATTATAGTATGTTATAAGAAATACCTAGAACATGAAAAACACATGTCCATTGTCTTTTTTTTAAATTCTAATACATCTTAATAATAAATCATCAGGAATAACATGGCAATTTAATTTAGTTTTTTATAATACAGCTTCAGGATAGTTAATAATACAATCTTAAAGGTATGAAGTTTGAAATGGGGTTGTATGAGGTACTAAAAGCATTCATTTTACCTCGGAGATCACAGGAGTAGGTTGTTTACCGCTGCCTTGATCGGTTAGTCAGTTTGTGTTATGTTTGTGGTAATTGTGTTGCGTTTGTGACTTTGATGAATCCGAACTAACAGTAAATACCTGTTCCAACACTGTTCCACATAGTTTCCAAAACTGATAAAAAATAGCCATATAAAATATAAGACATCATATTTTGCATTAATTTAGGTTAACATTAACTGAGCCACCTCTCGCACATCCCGCCCACAATTGCGTGCTGAGTATTATTGAAAGATTTAAATCATTATCTTCCATGAGTCAAAGTCAACTATTTAAAAAAAAAAAAAAAAAGAGCAGGAGCTCACAAAGAAAAATGACCGGCTGAATCACTTTTGATTGAAACATTTATTCAAGCACCTGATGTTCAGGTCTTTCTGCCACATATGTCACTTATTCACTTATCCATCAATATTGCCAATGTTATACTAATGTTCAGTATATCTCCCCTTTGCTTTTTTTGTATTCTCTCACTTTACGCCTCACCTCATTCCTCTCCGCAGACTCATCTCCCCCCCTTCTTTCCCACTCTCTTTTCCATCTCTGCCGCCCTCTCCAGCTGAAGTGCTGGCTCGACTAATTAAAAGCCTTAATCAGGATTCATGATTAGGTCTAATCAGCGCCTTGTACATCATTCCCTTGCATTCTTCCTTCGCTGGTGGTGAAGGCCGAGATGCTTATGAAATCATTTAGGAAACTTAATGCCTTCAAATGCGGAGCTGGGAGCAGGGCTTCAGTGAAAAGGAAAGCGAGAAGAACATGATTAGGACGAGGTGGCTGATTGCTTCCTTACCTCTGGTTCTCTACTTCACACGTTCAGATTTGTTCCCTCTCTTTTTTTTTTTATTTATCTTGGGTGTTAGGGGGGTGTGGGTCCTCATGACAAGACAGTGGTGTAATAAAGCAGACAGCCTCCCAGATTACAGCTCCCTACAACGCCACTGCTTCATTACAGCTGAGGCCACAGCACACTAAACCCTGCAACAGCCTATCCGCTCTTTACTGCCTTCTGTCCACCTGAGCTTTCATCTGTTAGGATTAACACCCAACAGAAAATAATTATACTGTTCATTATGCAAAAGGCCTCCGCATAGCTTAGACTACAGCCTCCTGGTTTTATTACCATGTCTCTGTGCTGTACTCATCACTTCTAAAAAGTCGGAATATGATGCAGCTGCAAAGGAGCTTCTCCTTTATGAATTTCACTGGTGTGTATCTTTGTAGCTGGTAGAGTCATTTCTCGTTTGCCTCTGTGTCAGCCTCCTGCTGTCTGTATAGGAATAGAAATTGTTAAGGGAAAGAAATGAAGTCGCCTTCAGAAAGAACAACAGCAAACAGTAGGAGTCTGTGAAAAAGCTGCCCAGAACAGATTTCAGTATGGCACTTATTCTGCCCTCTTTGTCTGTGCTGTCAGAACAGGACCATTTCAAAAAATATTCACCAGGTGCCCAGGTACACGCTCACGCTGAGGTACACACATGTAGTCGCAATTATGATGACAATGATTTTCCAGCGAGCCATTCAGAAATTTGTCAAAATCATGACATACATTGTTCTGTGCAAGCTATTATGCTTATAATGGAGCCGTTACCTTGACGACCGTAAATCAAGCAGTGCAACAGGATGAGTGTTACTAAGGGCAAAGAAAAACTAGAATTGGTGTGATTTTCTAAAAAGGTTGCTTTACCATCAGGGACTAGTTGGAACCGTTTGGAACGGGTCGATTGCTTGGCCTCCTGTAATTCAGCTTGCAGCTTTCTTGAGAACTGCCCTGCAAACAACTTAACACTTGAGACTGCGCTTCTTTGGGTCCTGAGCAATACACCTGCCATGACACAGTAGAAGTGCTAAAGTATACGCGTCACAACAGCTTTCTATTTGTGACCAGGCTTTTTCCAGAAACAAAAGCATATATTACGAAAGTTACACCGCTGATGCTTAAAATGTTTGATACATTGCGCTTCCTTAGGTCCTCAGCAATATAGCCGCCAATTGTGAAGTCAATCTCATTGACAGTTGACAAAGAACTTCAAAGAACAGAGTATTTCCATTTTAGTTAGATGTCCTGCAAAGTGCTCTCTGGATCTACTTATGTACTGTACAGAACGAAAAGCACAGCTAGTCAAAATCACATTGGTTTTCAATTTAGTTGACTTTAACATGAACCATAATAAAAGTATTTGATTTCACATTAGTTTGTTATAAAGTCAGATACAGTCCAAGCTATTTGAATAGCAGGAAGGGGCCATGTGCATTCTCAACGAAAAGCAGATCAACGTTTAACAAATTATTTATTGTTCGGTGTATTCATTGTTCGATAGCCTAACAAAAGTCAAAGGAAGTGAGTCTGCCAGGAGCCTGGTCTATTGGTACACCTTTTCTCTCACAACACTATTTTGCAGCGGCTCTGTGCAGAGTTTAGTACCGCCCATGATGATTCTGATTGTTTTAAAGAATTGCCAGTAAATCAGAGGACGTTTTCACCCCCCATCCCCGAATGCAATGTGGACTAGCGAGACCCACCTTCGGAAAGCTTTGGAGGAGGGTCTGGCTAAGCGAGACTGTTGACCAGCAGACTGTGGATGGCCATAGAAAGATCAAAGAGGCCGAGACCATCCTTGAACCAGGATAGTAGTTACAATCACCCCCCTCTCATCTTGCTTTAATCATCCCTCTGTCCATACTGGCCATTAAAAGACCCCTTCTAACGTGCTTCAGACGCACAAGACGGTCAGTCCACAGAGATCGTTCTTTTTCAATATACATTCCAAATGTTAGCTGAAGGTTACATGAGACTTAAGCAGTTTGAGTAGGTAGCTTTAGCTTCAGATAAACGTGGGATTCATTTTTTGCATGAAACTAGGATTATCAATTCTGTCGTCCGTTATGACATTGAAAGCATCAAAACAAGCAACAAAAACATAAGGTGTACATGATGTACAACTGGGTATGCATACGCAATCATTTTAGGTTAATGTGATGAAGCCTTGGCCGGGGCCATTTGCTGAATTAAAGTAGTGATATTCAGCTAACAAGTAAAACATACATTAAATGGACCTGTCTTAGGTTGTTCTTAACCATATCCCTATGGTAACATTTATTCTTCAGAGGTAAGACGTCTGAACTTATCTTAGTTGTGTTTTTATTTTGTACTGTGCAGCTTGATTACCCATTACACCCACCCAATTTCACTGGGAAACACCGTTTGAAACATTTTGTTCCACCTGTTTTTTCTGATGGATAAAGTTACTTTGATAAAAACGTATCATGCAAAATAAAAGAAATATTAAAGGTTAAAGCACCCAACAACAGTGCATATAGTGGTTAATTGAGTTCCAATGTGACCGGCTAACATTAAAAGGCTGCTAACGCTTTAATTCATTGCTAATTAAATACACTGAAAGGGGCCATTATTCAGAATAAGAACTTATTATACTACATTAAATTATTTTACTAATACTGTATGTCTGCCCTCCAAGTAAAGTTCTAAAAAGGGACTTACACTTATGATGGAGTATTTCTGCATTATCATATTACTGCTTTTACTTTTCTCATCTGATAAGTATTCCACCACTTTTCACTGTGTGTATTGATGAGTGAACACAATGCAAAGACTGAAGAAATGACTCAGATCCTATCAGATAGTCTGTGCGGCATCGGTTCTAGCTTGGTAGAACAACGTCATCCAAAAACAAAAAGGTTTTTTTTCTCCTAAACGACTGCAGCCCTGCAAAAATCTAAAAAAAGCTGCTGTGACTAGAATTCCTAATCGTTACTAAACACTTATCAAATTATGTATACAGTACATTGTACATGTACAATGACAATAAAGGCTATTCTTCTACCCTAGTATAAATGCTGTAAACAGTAGAGACAATGGAGGACATGATTGCTCATGTCACGAGCATGTTTAGTGTCCACATTTTCCATGAGAGCCGTTGCTTTTTGTTGCAGAAACAATGTATTATGGAGAGAACTCCAGTACAGGCTGCCATTCTACTCAGCTGTGGATTTCTAGGTTCATGGTAATTGGTTTTATGTTTCGAAAGGAATATGACACTGAATTATTGATGTTTAAATGTTCCACATGGCACCAGGAATTTTGCGACAATGGTCTCATCAGTCCCAAAAAAAAGGACATATAGTTTTGACCTATACTGCCTATGAGGTTTGCTCTTAAACTCGCCTCTGTGGAAAGCTTCACACACATGGATGTGGGGTGGACAGTGCCCCCCCCCCCCCCCCCCCCCCCCCCCCCCCCCCCCCCCTTTAAAAGCCTGGATGTGAGTCTTTTATTGCTCATTGCAGCAGGAGGGAGAGAGATGAAGTGAATCTCCATGTTGGCACCCCAACACAATGCAATTCAACAGTTTAAAAATTCAAATGTGCTTTTAATAAATGCATGAGGGCTGCACCTGTGGCCACTTTGAGATTACAGTGAAGTAACATTTACAGGCCTCTCAGTGTGCATCTTGTGACTTAATGCCTTTCCCCCAACACACTTTAACTTAACGCTGTTAAATGTCATTTAATATTTGTTAAAGTTGCTGTGTTTTTAGTGCTTCAGAGAAAGTAAAAAGCCAAAGTGGAACTGTAAACTAAAGGTCAAAACTTTACAAAGGCAGGCTGAAGTGCAAACGATTGGCCTAAAGTGTTTTTTTGTTTGTTTGTGTGTGTTTATCTGTTGGATGTGGATGAGGCCATGAAATATATTTCTTTGATTTTGAAACCGGCTTGGGATTTAAAAGAGCATTAGTCATGTGAGTCACTAGAAGGTGGTCTGGCAGCCTCTTGATGTGACACACACACACACACACACACACACACACACTCCAGGGATATTAGAGGCCCTATAACATGGCGGGCCATTAACAGCAGAATAATATCACAAGTTGACCCTTGACATTCATAGCAGCTTATATCTCCTTGCTGATAGATGCAGGCTCCGCATATAGCACTCTGTACTGGAAATGAACCTACATGGAGGGAGAAGAGGGCAAAATCCCTCCATCTTAAGCCTCGCCGGAGCGAATAGCAGAGCGGCTTAGGGGAGGTGGGGGTGCGGGGGGAGAGAGGGAGACAGAGAAGCTTTGATGGGAACTGGAGAGAGAGAGAGAGAGAGTGAGAGAGAGAGAGATGATGGGATAATAAGAATGTACAGAGCAGATTTCTTTCGCTCTTTTACGAGGACGCAATTACACCCCCTCTTCCATCTCAACCCTGTCGCCCCAGACCCAGACCCAGCATGATGACGTTGCATTCAACCAGATGACATCACCTGTTGATTCGGTAGCAGTGATATATTACACCTCTCGTTCTTTTTTGCTCTTTATTAGAAGCTTTTTTTTGGATTCTGCCTGGGCACGCCACTCACCTCGTATTTCATTCCTGTGCCATTACTCATCCACTTGCTCCCGCTTTTGCCTGTTGCCAACCAAAATTCCCCTATTTTTATCTTCGTGTGTTCCTGTGATTCCCCCGCGTCGATGGCACCCTCCACCTTTCCAGGGCAGTGTGATTAATAAAGCAGGGACACGGTTCATTTGCATCTCTTAGTTTCTCTAATCCCCCAATGTGCCACGTATTTTGACCTTTTACCCTTTCCCCTTCTGCCTTGCTTCCCGTTCCCACATTACTTCAGTTTCCTCCCTCTGTCTTTGTGCCCTTAAGCGGTGCTGCAACCAGTTTCCCATGAGGCTGAGTGGCAGCGTGACCGACAGGCTACCTAACTTCATCTATTCCACCCCACCCTGCCCCCAAATTTTCCACACATTTCCCCTCCATCCATCCACCTTCCAACACCTGCAGATGACTCCGTGCCCACCTGCCCTGCAGCCATCACCTATCAGTCAATCTGAATCCCACACACACACACACACACACATACACATTAGATCTGTATACACACGTACAGTAACCGCTGTGAAGGACTAAAATGACAGCTTTAACCCTGAGGGATGGGCTGAACTTTGTGTGTGTGTGTGTGTGTGTGTGTGTGCGCGTGCACATGCTCAAGGGTGTACATGTACATGTAAATGTAGTTATCTCTTATAAATATGTATGGTAATGCACGGGGAGAGGCTGTGAATAAAACATGGGGATAGATGATGGCAGCTCTACTATACTCTTTATGGATGTTAATCTCTGAAGCTGTGATTGTGAGGACTTCACAATATCCTGTTCAAATGTCACTGCATTCTGCGCTTATGTTGAATTTGAATGCGTGCTGTATCACTATCCTTTATGTTAGGAATTGCATTAAAATAACAATGACTTTTGAATGTATGAATATTCTTTCTGTGTAAGGGAGATCTGTATAAGTTCCGTAATATAGTTTAACCATGAAAAAAGGTTTTGCAATAAACTTTGATTAAAGGGCAGCTTTACGTACTCTTTTTATAATAAAAGTTTCAAACTTTGCTGAGGACATTCGTACGCAACCCAACTACTTTTTAATTCTGGATACATCACTCATTTTGATAGACGTGTGCTTTTTGGTTGATGCATGTAAACATCATAACCTGCTTATAATGACCCAGATAAGCTTTTCTTCCAGTTTTACAAAACATGATTAACATATCTGGGAAACGTCAGCATTATCTTGAATAGTGAGGTGAATATGCAGAGATTTCTCCACTTCCCTTCGTGGGAACATTTGGAATTTGGAGATTTACGTATGTGTCCGTACAGGAAATTAAATTTTACTTCACTTTATATAATAATATGTGATAAAGAATGACTTGTGACTTTTTCTTAATTGAAAGTTAATGCCCGAAGAGAGCTCATACCCGAGAGATGATGTCTGCTAATCATGCAAAGTCATTTGTCTGCTGCTGCAATGGGTATCTTGCTCTCTGCCACTGGTCATAGATCAGGGTTAAGTGCTCTGCTTTCCAGCACTTCAACTGTTTTGATTGCTTCTTAAAAGAAACCGGATCTTTTCATTCTTAGCAATGTTAGCGTCATGGTTCTAGGGATGACAATTTTGGACTGTCTGAGACTGTCTGAGAGTCAGTTGGTTTGTCAGTTGGTTTGTCAGTTTACAACTTTGGTCTCGACTAAAATATCCCAAAGTATTGGATGTAATGCCATGACATTTAGTACAGACATCCACGTTTGGCAAAGGATAAATCCACTACAAGGTCAAAGTTTTCACTTATTCTGCTAAATATCTCAACATTGTTAAGGGAGAGGGTCTCAATTGTATGCATGCATTTTAAATTTTTTGCTTTTTGGTGTTATTTCTTGTTCTGTGCTTCTGTCATGGGATGGCGGAGGTGTATATTGCTTTTTGATATTTATACAAGTATCGTTTAAGTGATGTGAAAAACTAAAATAATACCTATGTTTAAAAATATCTTAACATCTATCAGATGGATAGGCACAACCTTTTTTTACTAGACATGTATGGTTCCCAGATGAAGAATATGTCTTTGGTGAGCCTGGCTTTTCCTCTAACACCAACAAGAAGGTTGATATGTGTGGTTTTAATTGAAATGTCTCAATAACTAGATTTAGATTAAATGTATCAGTCTTGTCTTAAATACCTGCAAAACTGATGACATCTTTACCCCATTATAGCATGCTAACACGCTAAGCTGAGATGGTGAACTTGGTTAACATTACACCTGCTAAATATCTGCATGTCAACATTGTCATTAGGATCATAGTAGCATAAAATTGCCTCTGTGGTAGTTGTTGCCACAATAGGTATCTCCAGGACCAAATTTTGCCATGATGACACACACACACACACACACACACACACAGACTCACAGACTCAGCACTCAAGGTGTTGCAGCTGGTAAAAAATACAATAGACAACTGGTTTTACGTTAAGAAATGTAATTATCAGCTTCCATCTATGTGGCCATTAATTTGCTCAACCAACCAATTCACTTAATGTCTGGTCTGGAGGCAAATTCAGACACTAAAAAACACTGGAATAATAACACTGCTTTGTTGTGTGTTTTTGTGGCTAGTCACATCATGGAATAATTGCTGGATGATTTGTCTTGATCAACATTTTAATTACTGTCTTTCAAGGCAGAGAAAATCTTTCTTATTTCCCTTTTATTAAAAACAACATAGCCGACACACAAAACCATTATCACTCACTTATGCAAAGTGTCAATACACAAGTAATCCCGTCATGATCATATTTGGTTCATATTTAAGTTTTTAAAAGCGAGATTAAAAACACAAACAGGAGGTCACTCAATAAAAAGAAAGCCGCAGACAAAGAAAAAGGTCCCGTAGTTTGGAGGATTGGGATAAAGGACGGGGGTGAGGGGAGTGCCTGTGGACCCAAATAAGACAGCGTAATGAGTTGCCATGGTTTGATATAGTGTTCTCAATCTTACTAATGCATCCTGCTGTATACATTTTCAGCTTGCCTCCCTCCTTCCTGATTTCTTCTCCCGGCCTCATGTCTGTCTCACACGCTGTTGCAGCCTATCAGACATGACGGTACCAGCTGGCTGCTGGCAAACTCACAGCCAGAGAAAGCTGTGTGTGTGTGTGTGTGTGTGTGTGTGTGTGTGTGTGTGTGTGTGTGTGTGTGTGTGTGTGTGTGTGTGTGTGTGTGTGTGTGTGTGTGTGTGTGTGTGTGTGTGTGTGTGTGTGTGTGTGAGTGAGAGAGTCGACATATCAACATATTAGTCTTTAAAGGTGCGTGTCCATATTTCTGAGCTGTGCATGTGGTTACATGTGAGGCACATTATATATGAGTTTGTAAGTGTCAAAAAGTGAATATGTTCATGTAATGTCATGGAACTTGAGCCAGACTGATGTGAGTCACAGGTGTTTGGCAGTTACTTGGGGTGGGGCAAAGAGCAATATTTAATTCCTATAAAGATAGCTGTCAACACCTTTCTTGAAGCAGCTGTGTACTCTTGTGGGTGCTTGGCATTTGCTTTTCTGCCTGACTCACTGAGCACATTAAAAGCCACTTATTGCCTTCCTCACTGTGTGGATGTGTACCCTTGGTTTTGTACTTCTCTGCATTTAACTCAAGTTTGGGTAATTTATAGAAACGTCCAACGAAGAAGAAATAAAGTGTGAGAGACCACCTATTTCTTTGACATATATATATATATACACACACACACACACACAAAGAAAGTCAAACACCAACCCCCTTCTGTCTTGGCAGCTCGGTACACTTTCACAGGGCTTCAGGAAACATTTACAGCTTATTGGAAACATTTGAGATGAACAGCAGATGTGTCTGTGATTTTGGCACTGTTCAACATGTTCACCCCGACCCCAACAGCCAATGGCCCTCCTCACCTTTCTGCCGCTGGCCCCTCTCTCTTTCCCCCATCCATTTAATACACATATTTCCTTCTTTCCATCTGTCCAGCCGTGCCTCCTGTTTCCTCAGAGAGTTTTGTCCTAGATATTCAAAGTGGGAGAGAAAAACATCACAATTGGGGAACACACTCATCTCCCATCTAAAATGTGTATTATTAGATCTTCAGTAAAACAAACCTAAACTTTTGTTGAACTGTTGAGCTCTGAAATGATTGTTTTACATTGGAACTATGCTTTTAACATTGTCTCCATTTGTCTGCCTCAATCGATCTTTCCTTTTTCTTAATTGATTTTTACATTACAGCGAATGCATTTTAAATCCCAAATCCCCAACATTAGAAGCTGATAAAAAAAATTACAAAGGTCAAGGTCCTGGTTACCTGTTAAAAAATCCTCTTAGGCTTTTATGTGCTTTCCTTGTATTTACGGTCAAGGTTTGGCAGAAGATCTCCAGCCAGGGTGAAGCTGGGGTTAAGGTAATGCTTCAGTAAAATCATGGTTACAGCTTAGCAGCTTGCCCGGACACTAAGTAAGAGCTCTAATTTGAAAGGACCACAATGGAACTTGATGTAAACCAACAGGACCCTGTGGACCTGTCCAGACAGGGCCTGAACTGTACTGGTTGAAACAGACCCGAGTTGATGACAGACAGGCAGACCAGAACTGACGAGAACCGGGACTCACATGTTACATGTTGTTTGTTCTGTACCGACTCCAAAATGTCTCACAGAGGCACGGGGAGAAATTTAGACAGCGTTGGAAAGGGAGAAGGAGCAGAGGAGAGATGGGAAAAGTGTAGGAGTAGGGGTGAAGGAATGAGAGGAGGTGAGAAGCAGGGAGGAAATGGGTCGACAGTGAGTAAGGGGAGGTGGGAGAAGGTGGAGGAAAAGGCCGGGAGAGGAAAGAGGGCTGTGGGAGGACACTTTAATATATTCATAAGAAAAGTTTGAGTCTTTGTTTTAGGTAGCTTTTTAGCGGTAAAAGGGTTCTGTCTGCTATAAAACAGGACAGTCTTAGAAATGTCACTTCTCTTCCAGGAAAGGGAGGAGGGGGAAATAGATATATATTGTGTGTGTGTGTGTGTGTGTGTGTGTGTGTGTGTGTTTGGAGCCCCCAGAGGTAAAAACTACTTAATCCTCAGGCACAGTGACATGGAGGGATGGATGAAACAAGGGAAGCAAGGAAAAGAGGAAGTTATGGGTTGAAAATGAGTCTAAGGGAGCTGAGCTAATGTAGTGCGAAGTGAAATCTCTCAATCTAGTAAGAGCGAAGGGACAGAGAGGGTTGGAAAAAAATAAAGGCTACAATATGTGTGAAACAACAAATGTGTGCTGAAGAGAAACTGAGAGAAAATGAGAGCAAGAATTGCGCATGGGGAGAGGATCTAGCTCTAGGCCTGTTGGCAGTGACCATAACGGCTTTCCTTGCGAGGTGTTGATTCTGTTGCCGAGCCCTTGAGCCACAAGCGTTTAACCTCAACAGCAGTCAAGAACAATAGCTAACAGCCGCATAAACGGATAACATGGGAGGTGAAATACAACATTTACTGCCTAAGACAATGACATCTGGGGATGGAAAACTGAATCAGGGCTCAAGGCTTGGACAAGGTGCGGAGAGGTGAGGGCATATAGGGCAAGGTGCAGGAGGTGAGATGTGGTGGTGCATTGTGGTTAAAGTGCATTACTTTAGAAATCCCTAGGTGCACAATCCCTTGACTGAGGGGCCTCTCAGGTTCCTAACCAGTTCCTCAAGGACTCGTTTAACTACGGTGCAAGCTCTGTGTTTTATGAATCAACTGCACTGTAATATGTGCCACTGATCGTTACTGACAAAACTGACTGTGATGTGCTGCTGGGGGGGGGGTCCCAGGAGGGGGCAGTGACGCCCGTGGTAGACGTCTAACGTTGCACACACAGACTCATCACCACTGACATGCCTGTCAGTGCAGCCTCAACTCTATTAATGAATGTGTGTGTAAGTGTGTATGTTTTTTTTTTAGCTGTCCCTGGGACGCCATTTCACGTTAGCTGTAGGCAAAGTTTGACATATGCTGTTTTAATGCTTCTCTTTTCAGTGTAGTTGTCCAATAATTAAATAATGTGTGTCTTTATTTTCAAGGAAGTCCGATAACTAAGTGTCCGCGAGGAAAATGTGTTTTTGTGTGTGCGCGTTCGCAAAAGTGATGAAAAGCGAGAGTGGCAGCGAGCAGAGTGCTCAGTGTGTGTTTGTGAGTTCTGCTGTGAATGTGTTGCAGATAGTGCTGCTGATGGTTATCTTTCGGAGAGAGCTCTATTGATTTGGCTGGGGTAAATAATTGGTTGGGTCTACAAGCTGTCATGTTTGGCCTGATTGCTGAGAATTGGTGGTCTGGAGCAGTTATCTTCCTCCATATCCCTCTCTCATCCTTCTCTAGCCTCCTTAGTCTATCTCTACATTTATTGATTAGGACCCATGACCATTTTCCATCCTTCAATTTGGGCAATAATACTTGTCCCGAAGCCATGTGTTACAAGTTATCCTCTCTCCATTCCTTGTTCTGCTTTAGGGGGAGGGCAGGTACAATTTAGGAAAACGGAAGACAGAGAAAAGGGTAGAATACAGAATGAGGACATTTGAAAGGGTCAGACGTATTACAGGCTTGCATGGTGTGCCCTACTTTTTCAGTAGATTCAGTAGACAGCAGATTAATAAAGCTACTACAAAGTAAGGTGGTGTTAGGGTGCCCTGGGAGTGGGTTGGTGTCACCTGCAAATTTCGGAAAATTTGACATCAGAAATACAGAATCTAAAAGGTGGGTCATTGTAAACATCATAGCGTCACTGCCCGTTCCCTTATTATGGTCCCAAAAATTCCGACAGATTTAACACTAAATCACAACTAATAGGCCAAGTAAAAATTCCTCAGGGGGATTTGCCTGGAGCACACTGCCTGCTGGCTCTGTGGTCTGTGGTCTGTGTCCTATCCACTGGGAGGGCTGGGTGTCAAGTTCGTGAGGACCTGGCCCACAAGCTGCAGCCTGTCCCAGGGTCACTGAGCTTGGGCGAAGAGAAGACCATTAGCGCCCCCGCTTGAGTGGCTCTGGGAACTACAACCCCAGCCGAGCCAAGAACAAGAGGCTTTATTACCCCAGCAAACCCACAAAGCTCGCCTGTGAATGTATGGAGAAACGCCTCATTTACTGCAACTGGTGGATTTTTGGTCGTTTTCAAAACGATACCAAGCCCAACATTACATGCACATAATCCCTGCCAAGCTCGTATAGCGAACCGCTTTATTATATCCCTGGGGACTTTGTCCCATTTAATTATGGTTTTGTAAAACATAAATGTATTATGCCTGCTCAAACCAGGATACAGACACCGCAGCTGACTTTAAGCGACCTAACCGTAGAATTTCTCCCGCTTCTGATGGATTCGACATTCATAAATATTTGCTTTATTGACGACGCTGCATATTTAGCTGTAAAACGAGTTTATAGGCTACGTACTCCAACCACGGGGCGATCTGTTCTGCTTTGAAAACGGAGCGGGACTTTTTTTTTTACAGTACCTCTAACTACATCTCACTCTGAAGGTATGTGGGCGGACAGCTGTTTTAATAAAGTGTACCCAATTTTCCTTTTCTTCGTTAATGCCATAAATGTATAAAATAGATCAATATATACAAATAAAAAAATACATATCTATCAGTCTATGGTTATAGCCTTAATTACCACCGTTTTTCTCTAACTGCGCACAGTAGCTGCTTCCATGAAATGCCTGGAGGTTTCCGCTAAACACAATAGCTTTTCCCGGGGTGAAAGTTGAGGAAAGACGGAAAAACGTCGCTCCGTGGCTCCGCCACGTATGAAACTCACTTCCTGTTCAGGACACGGCTGGAAGCTGCAGCGGAGGAGAGGGACACACGTGAATTCATTAACGGTAAATTTGATCAAAAATACGCGTTTCCTTCTTTGCTTTACGCCTACAGGTCTACGGAAATCATAACAAGACCAGGCGGAATTGTAGACAACAGATGTTTGCCATCACTCCTGTAAAATCAGTCGGGGGGGGCAGACTTGAACAAAGTGTCACACTCTGGTTTTCCCGCAGAGGGTGAGATAACCGTGTTGCCAAGTGGGGGTGGGGATTACATTACTAATACAAAATCAAGTTTACTGCTGTGGAACTGTAGCAAGGACTGCTGTTTGCATACAGCCTAGTTGTAGTTTTACAGCAAAAGGGCACCCTTAGACTGTGTTTATGTTGCTTAATCTCAGATATGAACTTACACTGTTAAAAATCAGCCAAAATAGGTGTAATGAATACAGCTTTATTATTTGTATTATTAACGAGAGGGATTGAGTCCCTTTTATTCCTCTCATTATCAAACACACACCCACTAATAGTTTATATTTCTACCCCTCCCTGTGCTTCCCTCTAGATCTGCCATGCTGCCCAGGATTCTTGTCTATATACTCATTCCTTGGCCAGTTCTTCTGGTGCAGGGCAGCACGGCCGATTCATCCAAGAAGAGCCCTGCCGCCCCAACCAGACCTCCATCCCGCCCGCCTCCTCCTCTGGGCGACCCCAGCTGGGCTCTTGGTCTGCACCTGTACCGGGCCCTCCGCTCTGACTCGATCTCTGTAAACACGCTCTTCTCCCCTCTGCTTGTGGCCTCCTCACTTGGAGCGCTGGACGGAGGTTCAGCGGGTACCACTTCCAGCCAGCTCCAAAACCTCCTCAAGACCCCATCCCCCTCCAAGGCTGGAGCCCACGCCGGGGATCTTCTGTCCAAGGCGTTAAAGATCTTCACTGCAGCCAATGGTACCAGCTTTCACCTGCACACATCCTCAGCCCTGTTTTCCAAGCAAGCTCCTCCAGTCAGCCAGGCATTTGTGAAGGAGAGCCAGGCTAGGTTCAGGCTGCTGTATCAGCCACTGGGAAAAGGAGACTCCAAGGCTGACCTGAAGCAGCTCCATGGTTGGGCCAAGGCTGGGCTTGGGGGGCTGGAGGGAGCTCGTTTAGCAGCTGACATCCAGGTTAAGGCTGGAGCTCTGATACTGGCCAATGCCCTGCGCTTTAAAGGTATGGAGAAACAGTGCACAATATACACAATAATTTACAAGTGGGCTTGTCTATACTCACTTGGTTGGGAAATAATAGTCCTAAAATTGTATGCAAACATGTTATCATTTGTCAGTGTCTCCAAAACAATCCTGGGTCCCTAAATGATGCAAGTTTATAGCCAACTGAATATTTCATCCTGGTGGGCATCCGTCGCATAACTGCTTCGATCTAGATACGTAACATAGCAGCTAGACTGGACTGAGTAATGCTCAAATAGAAGGTGTGCTTTGTAATTGTGGATTCATTTGTAACCATGCAAAGGCTCTTTATTGATGTTGTTTGCTGCACTGAATGAGAAGTTTTAGAATATTAAAATGGCATGCCTATGTGCTGTTTTCAGTATTCTCAGACAGCACTGAGAGGCTTTATGCCAGTGTTCCCACTACACTGTGTGCCAGCATGTCCACCTGTGTGCAGTGTACATGTCTGTGTGTGTTCCTGTGTGCGCATGCATTGGACTCCAGCTGGTGGACACAGCAGATAAAGGATGATTCTGGGGTCTATCACTGAGAGCGTATTCATCTTCCATTGGGGGGTGATGTGTCATCTTAAATAATTGAGTAACAAGTGTCCAGACTCTCTCCCTCGGTGTCATGCCTAACATCTGTGCTTAGAGCGTTCCAAGTCTGCAGTGGCACAGCTTGGCTCAGATCTGTTCTTTGTGACGGGCTGCAGTGGAGAAACTAGTCACTGTTTCGGTACAAAAAGCTCCATCTGTGATATAACGGTTGCATCCCAAAAACATATCCATGCAATCTCACAATCTGAACTTTATTGTGCCTTTTTTAATGGTCCCATATTGTAAAAAGTGAGATTTACATGTATTCTTTTAAAATTATAAAGCAAGTTGAGATGCTATATCACTAATCACTGTGAAAGTATTAAAACGAGAAATGCACACGGCCCTTATTCAGAACCGGTGCCTTTAAACGAGCCGTTGGGACTCCTGAACTGTTGCGATGTCACAACTCTACTATAAATTGGTTAAAGTGGTGCTACTGTGCTGTTATAGTCATTCCCCGGCTGCAATGATGGTACGGTGACGTGGAGAGCACAGGTGCGCAGGATCCAGAGATGCTGACCAATCAGAGCAGGTCTTTTTTTTTTTTTTTTTTTTTTTGGGAGTTGGGTTTCAGACAGTATGAGAAATAAGGTGGTGTTTGTGTTTTTTGAACATTAAAGCATGTAAACATGTTCTAGTAGAAACCCAAAATACTAGAATGAAAGAAATAGCAAATAGCCCATTTTCCATTTTCATGACAACTTTTCAGGACCATAATCTACAGTGCCATCTCTCTTTTTCTCAGAGCAAAGCCAACATTCACATGCCTGCTGATGTCATTTTTGTTTGCAGTCTCAACAAAAGATGATGTGTTAAACATATCCTTTGGTTTCACCTTTTTTTTTTTTTGTGGCGTTTGTCTCTGTTTTTATGCTTTTGTCATTGTTTATCATGTGTCTAATCTACCCCGTCTCCTCTTCTTCCCGTGTCCCGTGTTCACATCCTTATCTGCTTCTATCTGCCTCCATCCCTTCTGTTTCCTCCTGCAGGTATTCTTTTTATTATGTGCAAAGAAGGCACGGCGGCTGAAGTGAAAACCGGTTGCCAACAGATAGACAGCCTTTTGAAAATAACATTCTCTGACAGACTATACATTGATAAGCAATTTCATTAATTTTCTCTGTTTTATGTTTTGACTTTGTTACTAAATTAGTTTTTCTGTGAACTGGCCCTCGTTAGTTGGTTCATTAATTTTGTGGAGAAAATATACAAATTAGATTACACAGCAGATTGCAGCACATAAATTAGATTACCTAAAATTGGATTCCTTTAGTTTTGATTCATAATTCACAAGTGGTCGATAGTTTGCTTCTTGCTCGTAGTTGCTGCCTTTATTTTCTTGTAACTTTTTTTTATTTGTCTTTGATTTCACATAATTCATAATGTGGGATAATGTAATGGTTTTAGAGAAGGTGCTGGGATTTATTTTGGCAATGAACAGGCATCTGCTTTTTTTTTTTTTGCCCACTTCTGTTGGTTTCGCTGTCGTCCCCTTTAGTTAATTATTGAAGGGGAGAATTTAAAAAAAGCTCTTTGCAGTCCCTCCTTCCCTGGGCTGTACACAGCATTCAGAGAAAGGGAAGGTCAGGGGCAATTAGTAGTGGAACATGTTTATAGTGCAGAGTTGGTAAAAGCAAAAAGAATGAGCAGTGTGGGGAGAGATGTCTGGGTGGGAAGGGGACAAAGAGATGCAAGTAAATAGCGAAAACTGAGAAAAAGAAAAAAAGAGAGGGTGGCCTGCTGAGAGAGCGAAAGAGATTGACAGACATAGTGGAGGGATGTAAAAGGCCTACCTTGGGAGTTCCAGTCTACTTTGGTTAATTAATTCAGGCTTTGTTCCTGTTTTAGGCAAACAAGCATTGCAGTTGGAAGAAGAAAAATAAGTATGTGGAAAAAACTGTTGAGAGAAACTTACACACAGGATAACACAGCAACATGGGGAACGAGCATAGCTAGAGGGATAGATAAGTAAAGACAGAACAACAAGTCCACATATTTTTACCTCTGATAATAGTTTCTGAAATACGGCAACTACTTGTGATCAAAGGTTGACGAGGGAGGAGAGGGAGACAGTAGGTCTCATTGATTCTTCTCTGGGTTTTGCCTTAAATTTACTTTATGAATGGGTAAGTCTGTGATCGATCGGAGGTCTCGGCTGAGCAATTGTCTCGTTGTTTATTGTTGATTGATAAAAATGGATTCAGGTTTCAAGTGATCTCTCTTGCTGCAGTGCTGTCCCATAAGAGAAGATGGTGCAGGGCGAACCCAAAGCTCGTCTAGACACAAGCCCACACGCCGAGATCCACAGTCTGTTGCGCAGGCTGGTGGGGTCATTAAGTCCCTGCTCGATACAACTCAAACACACACACGTACACATACCGTGGAGAAGTTAGTCCTCATTACGACATCTTCTCAACAACACGGCTGCCACTTCAGGTAATCTTCAGCCAGTTGTTTTTGAATTCCAGCGCGATTATGTTTCACTCTCTGATGCTACGGCAAGCGGAGCGAATGGGACTTGCGCTAGCATGCCTGGAAGGGAGAATCACATGTCGTTCTGCTGTGACTTGTTATTGGCTGGGGTCCAATTTAGGCTGGGTGGTTCTGGGAAAGCCTAGTGCTGTAATTTTTGTTCATTAATTGATCAACAGAAAATTAATTAACCTTCATTTTTATAATCAATTAAACTGTTTAAAGCAGCTCCACTTTTACACATCAAGTTCAGCTTAGTTAGTTCAGTACCTGTCAGCTTGGAAAAGCAGTTGTAGAATGTCTTGTGTGGCTCTGGAGCTTTCCCAAGTCTCACTGATGAAATCACTAGGGGAGTGGAGTTGGGAAGAAATCGTACCAGGTTGATGTTCACGGTTTTTAGTGAAATATCTCTACAAGTATTGTATGGATTGCCATGAAATGTGTTAAAGACATTCACGTCCCCCTCAGGATAAGTTGTAATGACTTTGTTTATCCCTTAGATGTTCCTCTAGGGCCATCATCAGGTTGGATTTATCCAATACTTTGGTGAACAACTGAATACTTCAGAAACTCTCATCACCCTCAGCTGCACTTTTATTAATTTTATTAATTAGCACCGAGGTGCTAGGTAATAAAGTGTGCCCACCTAGTAGAGCAGGCGCCCATATATCGAGGTTTAATGCTCAATGCAGCGGCCGTGGGTTTGACTCCGACATGCGTCCCTATTTTTGCATGGTCTTCCAACCCCTTTCCTCTTTAAAGTCCAAGCTGTCCTATACAATGACAAAAAATCTTTTAAAAAAAACAGTTAGCATATATGATAACAAGCTATAATAAATACTACATTTTTTTAAAGTAATCTGTTTAAGCAAAAAATGCCCAACATTCAAATGAGAATATTTGGCATTTGAGAGCTGCTTTACTCTGTTTTATATCATTTTAGAGTATTTTCAATTGTGTGGGGCTAGACAATCAATTTAAAGATGTCACCTTGGGCTTTGCGAACTTTCAAAAGGTATTTTTCACAATTCTTTGACATTTAAGGGACTAGCTGATTATCGATAGAGAATAGAAGGCTCGGCGCTCTTTTGTCCAGTGCAGGTATTTAATAATAGAGCCGAGCAATTGGTCTCTAGACTTTCAATAGGGCAAATGAGCCATTTGTATTTCCTTGACCTTCTTGCACCTTAGTTTTGTGTCATAAGTGTTGTGATTGATAATCAGCCCTAGCTGGCACTAGGTGTCATTCCCCAGAGAATGACATAAGTACAATTCATAATCCGTCGACCTCCTCACGCCACCCAGTGTCCCCTTAACAATAGAAGGGGCCAGCGGCTTTGGCAATGTGTTGTGAGATTATTACAACAGTAATTCCTCTACTCTCCTAAATTGACAGCTGTCAGGGGGGTTAGCAGGGCCAAGTGGGATGTGATGAACAGCGAATGGGACGATGTGGCCTTAAGGACCTCATAACTGCCTCAGTATAGCACTTTCAACTCAGCATTGAGAAGAGTAGACCGGTTTTAATGGCCAGTAGATATTGATGATTCATGAGCAGTGACAGCCCGTGTCCCTGTGTATGAGGTCTGTATGTATTTTATGAACATGGCATTGTTTAACCTAGTGTCTGTCCACCTTTTCACCTCTTTTCAATCATTCAGTATTTTCTCACAGCCTATCCATGTCAGGCATTCTGCATTCAAAATGGCTCTGTCCTCTGTGTTTGTTTGGCTGTTTGCTCAGGCCTGTGGGAGAGAGAGTTCAGCGAGGGGAGCACAGATCATCGTACCTTCTTGGGGAAGGAATACACCAAAGTGGTGATGATGCACAGAGCAGGTAAAAGACACGGTCTGTCGCTGCTGTACCCCTGCTAGCAAATAGATGTAGTGAAAAGCAATTTGAGTTCTAAAAGGGCTTGAACATCTGTAAGGTCCAATCTGCTTCTCTTCTATTTATTACTGTTTACACTATGATTTATTTAACAGGCTTTTCATATTTTATATATTGTCTTAAAACAACACCAGAGCATAAGTCTGCCACGACAGCAGTAAAAGATGTTGGAGGGATGCATTGTATTCTATTCAATGTTCTATTATGCCATTTCAAATTCACGAAAAAGATTATTTCAGTGATCCTTTGTCATGTCTTAGTGTTGTGTGTGTGTGTGTGTGTGTGTGTGTGTGTGTGTGTGTGTGTGTGTGTGTGTGTGTGTGTGTGTGTGTGTGTGTGTGTGTGTGTGAGTGGATTCAACCCAACTCTGTAGTGTTTTCTCCTGGAATTCAGTTCAAGTGACACAGCTGAAAATGGAAGTCTGAACTCGGTGAAGTCTGAGGAGAACTGCTGCAGAGAGATACTGCTCTGAACTACCACTGAAAAGCAAGAATCTTCCATTATGCCAAATTCTCTCCCTGAGTCTGATCTTTCCTCATCTCTGTGCATGCCTCCGCCTGTCATATCCTCCAGGTTTGTACCGTCTCCATGAAGACATAGAAAACATGGTGCAGGTTCTGGAGGTGCCTCTATGTGGGGGCAAGGCCAGCGTCGTGCTCCTGATGCCCTTTCACGTGGAGAGTCTGGCGAGGTTGGAGAAGCTTCTGACTCCTGAGCTGCTGTCCAAGTGGCTGGAGAAGACCAATATCACCAGTGTGTCCATCTCACTGCCCAAGACAAACATCACCAGCACACTCAGTCTGCAGGTTAGCACAACAACGTTATATTCGTATTTGGTGAAGCATTTTTTAATATAATACAATATTATGTAAGAAGATGAATGATCATTCAAAACTTTAATGATGACTGTACGTTATTGTAGGAAAGACTATACTATAAATATGGACATAGTTTCCGCGACGACATCCGTAAGTTTCTGAAGAACCAAAATGAAGCTAAAAATGGGCAGCTCCCAGTGGCTGAGCCGTCGCCATCTTGATGTTGGCTAATCAAATGGCTTCATGGTTCAACACCAGAGGTTGCCGCCTAATGTTTTTTGTTTCCTTTTACAGTATATTTACCATATTTTGGGTCCCATATGGTTCAGGCTAATACATCATGCCTGACTCTATAGCAAGCAGAGTGGTACCGCAGATGCTGACTGCTCTAAAATGTTTGGATAAAAGACTGTCTTAATCCTCACCTGATAGGCTGAACAACTCTTTGAATGTGATCAGAGGGGCTTCAAGGTAGCTCATCTGTGACACCCTGTTCCAGTTCAGGGTTATGACTTTGAGCAAGATCCATCCTGTAGGTCTGTGGTTGCATCCCTTTTACTCCTCCCTGCGCTGCCTGTGTGTACGGCTGCAGCACAGCTGCCTGAGCTGTGGCTCCTGTATTCCTCCACCCTCCAGAGCCTTGGCTGGTTCTGGCAAACCTTGTGAGAGTGAAGAACCAGTTGCTCCATCCCCACCAGACACAGTCCATCTTGAATTGACCTAATTTCCAGACTCACTTTGTCTGTCCTAGCACCAGGATTTGTAGTTTTGTCCTTGAAGGGGGACCTACAGGTGTTTCTGTGGCAGTAATACTGTTGAATCTTAATTCTTTTATTCCACGTTCCCTGCTTTTCTATTTGACTATGAGGACTGAGGTGATATGCCTACACAGTACATTAAACCTGCAGTGGGGAAGCGATTTCTCAGCTTTTTAATACAGTAGTGGAATTTGACAGAGTGGATCCATGCATGCAGCTGCAATTTTACTTCCTTCTTTTAGTTTCCAGCTTTCATTCCTTTCCTGTGTCCACAAGCATCATTTTTCACTTCACCTGATACGGTTTCTCATACCTCCAAGACATCCAGTCATCATTCTCATTGTTTCCTCGCCTTCTTCATCCCCGTCTTTGGTTTTTCCATGTCTCCTCTTCTTTGTTCTATGCTTCTGTCTTAGCCACCTCCTTTTCCCATCTTGTACTCTGCTTATCTTAGTTACCTTTTTCTTCCCCTTCAAGAGAATTTGTCACCTCCGCTCTCTCTGTCCTTGTGCCTTGCTGCTCTGCGTCCATGTAGCACAGTGTTTCTCACATGTCATTTCTTCCTCTTTCTTGTCATCCTCCATGCATTCTTCACCTGTGACCTCTGTTTCTTGCCTACATGTCTTTCCTTTCCTCTCCCTTTTTAGTACTCTTAGTAACGGAAGCAGTGGCCTGGCTTGCCCCATCCAGTCTAATGCAGACTCTGGGAGTTCAAATGCCACTCCTTCCCTTGAGGTGATTGGCATCCAGCTGTACTCACAGCATTGGGCTGTAACAGCCTTTAGCAGGGAATCAAACCCTGACAGCTCATAGGCTGAGAGGGGCCTCAGGATGACCGTGACCTGTAGCTCCTCAGTGGACTTCCAAAGCCTCCCTTTTGCATGAGCACACAGGTCATGCCACAGCCCAGCTGGTAGTCTGCCTGTACCTCTGCTTCTCTTAGCCCTTAGAGCCAGCAGGTAGCTGGTCTGAGTCTCAGAGGGAAGGAAGCCAGGAGGAGCAGCAGGCAGACAGGCAGCAGCATAGTGGCTGCTGATGCTAATGTGAGTGCATGGGGCGTGTTAAGGTTCACACAGGGCAAACCGGAGGCTGTGTCAAGCTGCTGACTGAAAGGTTGGAGAGTTGTCGAGCTAGTGTAAAAGCACGTATTTGACCAGGCCACAGGGTTCATAGCGTGGGGCAAGAGCACAGACTTTAATCACACTAAAATTACACAGGCCTATACATCTTTGAGGATGTGGGACACAAATTTTTGGTCAATAAACCTCATTTATAGGAAATTATCCCTAATGTTTGATGTTCAATTTGTTTTTCAAATAAATATAAAATTGAATAAGACTCCCCAAAATTAATGAAAGTAGAGATTTGTAAGATTTGTAAAGAGCGTTGTTTGGAGTCGATCATGTTATTTTGGGTAATTAAAAAAAAACATGGATGTAGGAAAAGGGGATCAATTTGAACCGAGGACAACATGAGGGTTAAGCATATTGTGCTGGCATTAGTTGCAGTCATAGTTCTAATCTACAGGTTCACTTTTTTATTTGCAGTGACCAAATAATGAACTCACTAAGGATGTCTCAGTCATTGTTTTTTCATCGACTAAACTGATTTTTCATGAGCTGGTTAAAAACTATTAAAGCTGTAGTGCGTAGTTTCTGTCTCCCCCATGAGGAATTCTAAGAAATGATAACACTGTTGGTGCATCAACATGACGCAAGCCTTCCGTGATCATATATCACCCCCCACCCCTCCTCCACACAGTTGCTTCAAACCGAGGAGGACACGGAGGATTAAAAAAATATGATGGACTCTTCAGAAGAGGTCATTATCTTCACTCGAGGTTTTGTTATTGATAGCCGCATTTTATGCATTTATCGAATGCATAAAAATGTTATGCACTAAAGCTTTAAGTTGATTAATAGATAAGAATTGTCACACGGTTGGAACTACAGAAACACTTGTGATTGAGCAGTTGTGTTACGAAGTGGCGTTTGTTCCCTCACAAATGATCTTCGTACAGACAAATCTACCAAGGGAAATTTAGTCGTTACTTTTTGTAAATTAACGACGGCTGACTCAACCTTCCAAGGGCAATGTTTGCCATTTAAACTAGTACAGGCTCAACGGGTGAAGCTGCTACATGAATGTTTTGTCTACCGTTCTTTGCTAATAAGAACAACCGTGAAGGGAAGATTTTCTAGCTCGAGACAAAACGGTAAAGAAAAGGCTTTGCATTTAAGACAATATCGTGCTATTCTTCAGTGCTCTCTATTACCTACTAGTAAGAGACAGACGATGCATTTATATTGAATGCAAAGAAAAGCTAGCTAGCTGAAAACTGCCGGAAATTCCAAATTTGTTATTTTCCTTCAGCATCCCTTTTTCATTGGATCATTTATCTATTAAAGATGCTCTAAGCAATGTCACGCGTGTCTTAGGTTGCGACATTTGTTGTCACATAAAGCAGACATCTCACCACTATCCAAGTTAGCCTGTCCCCATAACACTCTCTGTAGGCAGCCCAGGGTCTACAAACGACAACAAAAACAATTTGCGCCCACCTGCACCACGAAGCAAACACCAGTGTTCCAGCCAATAACCAACTAGAAGGATTTGGGGGCGGGGGTGCATGGAAGCACAGAAGGGAGGGGACAGGATGAGGATGAGGGAGGTGCAAGCTAGTCTCATTTTGTTTGAAAATACTTTGAACGTCAACAAGAAGTAACGTCACCCAACATCGCTTAGAGCACCGTTTAAATTGAAACATTTTCAATTTGTATGGATGTGCCTCAGCTCCTATCCCACAGCTTACCCCTAAATTCCACAGGATATGGAACGGCTGCGGATCAGCTCCGCTGCGTGTTGGCTCCGTCCTCCGCCGTCCGTCAGTACCCACCAGGTCCGGATCTGTTGCGGAACAGATGCGTCCAAGACTGACAGCTGAAGTCTCGAGGACCCATGAGATATTGCAAAGTCATGTAGAATAGAACCACAAAAACAACAACAACAGTTTCTTTCCCTCCAGAGGTGAAGAGGGGAAACATCTCTGTGCTGTGTATTCAGGGTGTAGCGTCGGGACATATGATCCGCCCTGAGCACGGTCTATTTTATTTTGAAACTTAACCGGATGTTTTATTTTGTTTTTGTGCTCAATTTTCTGTCCTGCTCTATCTGCCGTGGGCTGAGTTGCTACGGAGCTCTCCGGCATCCGGCAAAAATAGAAGCTCTGCGTATCTGCTGCAGAGGGCAGCTGATCACCGAAGCTAGGACGGAGTTTGGACGCAGCCGTTCCTCATTCTGTGGAAGTACACACATTGACTTTAATGGAAACCAAATTACTCATACGCCTCTTGCATGTTTCTAGTCACTCTGCTTCTAACATTTAGAGAGAGAAAGAGAGAGAGATTTGTTGAACCTGACAGATACAGAGGGCATGTCAGTAAAACCCATTTCCTTAGGGGCAAGGGACTGGAACCTATTACCATGTCCCTTGTAGATGTATATTGTAACCTCATCATGGACTGACGAAATCCACTTTGGCCTCTTTCTAGTATAACAAACATCTCAGAAGAGTTGTGCTGCCATGTTACTCTGCTAGACATGCCCTGGAAAACAAGCTTTTGACATTAACATTCTCAGGACACTCTGGGGAAGAGGCTGTAATCTAGAACTGAAGCTTGAAACAATTCCTTTTGACACAGCTACAAGTTTACCAGGGAAAGAGCAGAAGTGTACTGTTGCACAAATCCTCTTTAGTCTCTGCAAGAGTTTGCCAGACAGAAAACAACAACTTTTTATTCATGTAAATAACTGAAAGTAGCTCCCATTGTGTGACCTAATTATGGACAAGCACTTGAATGTTTTGGCCTCTGTTTCTCCAACTCGTCAGGAGCTGTCGGCCTCCGTTAGCTCTCTGAAGAAAAAAAGAGGTGCAGTTGAGGAATGAAAGGGCCAAATCTCTGAACAAGCCCTCAACCCTCTCCAAGAGCGTTACGTCTGTCCAATCCCTCTGGCCAGCGACAGTCTGCCATATCTTTTCTGACGATCATTTTTCCAATTGGGTCTGGCAAATAATTGCTCATGACCGTGCGTTAATACTGTTTACCACTCTGTCTGTCAGTGCTTTGGACAGCCATGGACTCCTGAGATTAGAGGACAGCATCTGGACGAATAGAAGAGTGCGTGTGTGCGTGCGCGTGTGTGTTGTATCAACCCTAACACTAGTGTCCTCTGTGTGAGGCAAAACAAAATCATGCACCTCTGGGTCATGTTACATGGATTTGCCAAATCCAGACGCACCCATTTCCTCCCTCACCTCTGTCCTCTCCGACATATCGTTTTCAGGGATCTAATTCCTTTTTGTAGGTCTCACGTGTGACTGTAATACGCCATCAGTCAGCGGCCGCACATTGGCTCCACCGACCTAAATAGGATTGACATTCGGCAGGCAAGTGAGCAGAAGAGGTGGAGGAGGACGAGGGGGGGTCAATGATTGCTTAGGGACAAGGTGGAAAGCGTCACAGAGAGCTATAAATATCTACAGAATTCTGCCTTTTTCTTTCTTTCCATCTCCCTATTTGTGAAGTTCTCCTCTGGTGAAGGGCACGTTGTGTCTGAGTCTGTATTTGGAGACAGAGAACCCTCTTAACAAGCTTGGCCCAGAGGCCACTGAATGAACCTCCCTCTCCCTCTGTCTCTGATCCCGTGCTGACCAGCCCACACACACATACACACTAATGGTCGAGCGGGAGCTCCATTCTGGCTGTATCTCTAGTCGGTGACTAAGACATATGAGTGTGCACCGGAGAGCTCACTCAATCACGGCTAATGAGGTCAAAAGGCCATCAAATATTTACAAGAGCACACTCTGCAGTATACAGTGTCGAGGGACAGCTGTTTTAACCCAGCTACCACAGCCCTGCATCATATGAATTTATCAGATGGGTTTCATGGCCGTTTGTTAAATAGCTCACTAAAAGCGAAAGCTTCTGTTTTTTTTTTCCTTCTTCATTTGTTGGAAAATAGCCTTGTGGAATAAAAAGCAATTTATGTGTATATGTGCGAGCGAGTGAATGAGACAGAGAGCGTATTGACGTAATTGTGTAAAAGAGGTAAAAGCCCATGTAAATAAGATGCCAGTAGCAGTATTGCTGATGAGACTCAAAGAGATGGATAGGCTTTGAAGCCTCAAGAGAGCCAATAGAAAGAGTTTATTTTTTTCAAAGCTTGCATCTAATGTGTCCGTGAAATGGAGCTGTGATGATGCTAGTGCCATGTACTACATACTTGAAACCACCCACACAGAATGCAAGGGCAGTACTGAATTAAGCAGAACACGTCTGTTGTTGTTTAAGGTGGCGACAGCTTTAAAGAATCATTTAGCCGTTGTGATTGGTAAGCCGGAGGGAACTGGAGGTGACAACTGTGCACGGGGCGGGGAGGTTTTAACCCTAATGTTTTATAATTGTTGAACTGATCATAGTCACAATGTAGGTATCACAGTTAACTGGGCCACTCTGAGTCAGTTGATGTTAACCAGAGTGTGGTGTTTTAAGAATTTAAATAACTTCTGGTTCATCTTCTGGTTCAAAAGATGCAGAGGAAAACAAGGGGATACTACAAAGGTCCCCACCGAGGACTTTGCATGTGCTGTAACCAATCAGCTACCGGACACTAACACATTTGATATTTAAAACCGGAATAGGACCGTAGGCAGCATATAGTTAATTACATAGCTACAAAAGTACATTCCGTTCTACACACAACCATACAAGGCTTTTCATGGGATTTCGTCAGTTACCTAGTGACAAGACTTGATTCAATCTGTTGTCTTCTTTACTCAGTTGTTCCTTAAATGCCCATATTTGACTGTTGCATTTGAATCATCCTAGTTCAAGTCTCATAGTTAAGATACAGTATCTTATATAAAACAAGCACTGTTTAGCAATAGACTCCCTGTTTGAGCTTTGCTTTTCTTCTCATCTTTCTTCTCCCCCCATTGTCATTATTAAGGCTGCTCTCCTTTTTAACAATAGCTGCAGTGACTCCTCACAGACGGAGCTGTAACATCTGTAACATGTCCTGGCTGCCACAACCTATCCCCTTAAAACCCCCACAGGTACACCCAACAAGCTACTTAGTGGGCTCAACCGTCGAGCTGAAATAATGTGATGCTGAGTGCTGCACGCCTGAGGGTTGATGCCATGCTACCTCAGGCCCGGTTATACTGCACCGCTGTAGGGCAAGTAAACGCTACACACACACACACACACACACACACACACACACACACAAAGACAAAGAGGAAACCACCAGCTGACAATGCCTGTGGCTCTCACTTGCAGACAAATAGCTAAGCGATGCTATGTGCAAAGCATCAGCATTCCGCCCAGTGCTGATCCATCCAACATTCATGTGGTGCTTCAGAGAGAAAGGGCAGCCATAGACCACCTCCCAGAGGTCTTTTTTCCCCATATAATGCAGTGCCACATTTATGCCATTGGCTCCTCTAACACCCCTGGTATGTTTTCTAGCATGCTGTTACGGGATCCCTTAACTTTTAAACGCGTTATAGCTTCAAAAAGATTGACCAAAAGCTTTTGCCTTGACTAGTAGAGCAAGTGAGTCAGAGAGGAAGGCTAGGTCATGTGGTTAGTACTATAGTGGCACCTGGACTACTGTAGGCCAAGTGAGCTGGATCTTCCTGGAACACTGTTGAGGAGAATGAGGAAGGCTGGACATGGCTGATACAGAGAAAAACACATTTTCCTTATATTTGTCTGCAACAATCTGAGGAATCCACCAGGGTAAGTGTGCCTCTGTTCCCTTGTTAGATAAGGAGCAGAAAGACCTTGGAATGATTGCAGATGGAGATGGAGAAGTTGAGAAAGCGATGTATACCGGGCCGAGCGGGCCTGTCATAGAAAGAGAAGGATGAGGTGGGGAGAAAAAAAGACTGAGTTAGAAACATAGAAAGAGAGACAGAGTGGGATAAAATAGAGGCGGGCGGGGCAAATGAGGGATGGGGATGCCAGGCAAGTGGCAGAGCAGTAGAGAAAGACAGTGATGTAGTGGTTGCGAGTAGAGGAAGAGTGCAGGAATAATGGATGAGGACAATAGAATTGAATTAGGGCAGGAGGTGTGTATCTGTGTAGAGACAGACGTTCTGCATGAAAACACTAGAATGAGATTGACAGATGCCTACAACTGTATGTGCATCTACTCATGTCATGTTTAGGTATAAGCCGACACAATCCAGACTAACTTTCTCTTGCATGCACATCCACATTTTTAAGTAGAGAAGCAGACATTCTATATGGATTACCTCAATTCTCCATCAGCATGTGGTTTTAGGAATTATGCAGTATTATACTGAGCTATAACATATGTGGTTTTGAAAAGAAAACCACAGTGAGTTAGGCAGCATCCAGAGTATTCACATTTACCCCGACAACTCATCCAAGTGATTTGTTCCTCTTGTCTGCAGGTAAAAGATATTTCCAATGAAGAGTTGAATCAGTGGAATGCTAGAAAACAAGATCTTTGCCCAATTATCTCCCTCTGCAACTTTCTCTTCCAGCAGTGGCCCTCCCGCACTTCCACACACAAGTCCACACAGTCGCACGCTCACACCCACACATGCTCTCATCTGGCCCCTGGAGAAGCCTGTCACTGTGAGTGGCCCTCTGCCATGGGAGGATAAACTACCTGTCATGACGACGACTTGCTGTGGAATTCATATCAGAGCCAAAACAAAGGAGGTGCTGAGGTCACGGGGCATCACTCTTAAATTATTCATCCTCTGCTTCCTCCTTCCGTCTCCTGTGCTGCCTGTCGCCCACTTGTTCTGCCAGCTCAAAACAAGGGCAACTGTCAGCCTCCTTTCATCTCAAATATCTTGGCTAGAAAGTAAATAAAGATGGTCAAAACTCTGTTAGAAAAGTTCAATTGACTGTTTTGGACGGTTTCATGTGTACGTTAATCTTGTGGCGAGGTTTAGAAAGGGCAGCTGTGGGTCACAGCATCATGGAACCTTAAAATGTGCGTTCCCTCCCACTTGTTGTTTCTTATGTGCATAATTAATCAGCATACTTGCACACGTCTCTATATGGGATGACCTCACAGCTTTGGGTGAATTGAGTCAAGGCAGTCAATAAATTCCATTTCTTTGTTTTTTCCCATCCCAGAAGCAGTTGACTGCTCTTGGCTTGACCGATGCCTGGGACCAGAAGGTGGCGGATTTCTCGCGGGTCTCAGACAAGGGCAAGGGGAAACTCCACCTGGGTGGAGTCCTCCATTGGGCTTGCCTTGAGCTGGCTGCTCAAGCTGGGAAAGGAGATGCGGATTTAGAGGAGGAGAACGTAGAAAAGCCCAAACTGTTCTACGCTGATCACCCCTTCATCATCTTTGTCAGAGACAACACTACTGGAGCCCTGCTGCTCATGGGAGCTCTGGACCATGCAGAGGGAGAGGCCCTCCATGATGAACTGTAATACCCACCAACATACAGTATATCCCCTTGTCCTGTCTTCTTTTTTGGCTCTGTGTCTTACAAGCTCCCCCTCAAAGACAACCCACTGGTTTCTAAGTCGAGACATTGCCATTCACTGTGGCACCCTATCACATCAGACTACTGCCTGCTGTCATACATTGACATACACTGACATACCTGACACACCACACACAGATTCTTTCATTCAAGGCGTCAATGATTAAATCAACCCAAACCAAAATAACAGAAAAGAATGCAATGATATACCCTAACATGCTGATGAGCAGAAGTGGCTACACTCACTTAACACTTAAAGCAGCATCTACAAAGAAGGTTAAACAGTAGAGGCTTACAGTGACACTGGAATCCTCCCTGTCAGCCAAACACCACAGCCTATGAGTGAGTGAGTGAGTGAGTGAGCGAGAGAGAGAGAGAGAGCGGTGACTGATAGATCAAGGGTGCCCATGCTGCCGCTCCCAAAGCTGACAGGGACCTACGGTGGGGTCCCCTGGGCTACATCAGAGGAAGACTGATGGATCAGCCAAGTGCTTATTGATGAGCCAGCTTAATGTTAATGGCTGTAATGACTCACAACGCTTGTCAACAACACGCAGAGGACGGGGAACCTTTTAATCTCTTAATACCAGCAGGGATCAATGACAGCGCCATGCCGCTGGAAACAAACACGACTGACATCGCTTGACTTAAATGTAACAATTTTATATTCAGGATGATTACAGCCATTTAAAGAGGTATTGATTTATCATTTGTATATTTAGTTTTTTTTAAAGCACCAGAGGAAATGGTTGTGATATGAATGAACCGCAGTAGCTACTGTGGTGTGTGTGTGTGTGTGTGTGTGTAAAGTGTATTTTTGGTATTTGATGAGGTGCATTTTTTAAATAAATATTTCAACTTGATAGAAATCAATCAATCATCAAAAAATGTACTATTAATATATAGTTTGCGTGGACTGCCACAGCTCCATCTTTCTTGACAGCACTTTTTCTTTTCTTTTTTTACTTTTACCCTGAAGCGAATTGGCTGACTTTGAGCCTCAAGGGTACACGGTTGAGATTTAAATCCCTGAACCAGCATTGGTTAAGGAATTTTGAGGGGCAGCGCATAATAGACTCACAGTGCCTACCTTAGAAAGTGCACCAACGATTTTGTCAAAACATTCACTAAATGCTTCACTTTGTGTTTTATTAAAAACACTACTGACGTTCACTTTAGTGTTGCGCTGTTCAGGTGAGTATAAAACAATTTCTGTTTCCAGCATGATGGTTATTTTCCAGAAGCTGTCAAAGTGTGGCACCAGGAAAAAGTAGTGCATTTTCTTGAAAGTGAACATGTGTGCTACATCTGTTCTGTTACAGTGCTTAGTAACAGCGTCTACACACACAGCTGGTCAGCTGATGCACAGCGTTCAACAAATCTGTTCCACTAACACCCGTTATTTCAGCTTTGTTCCTAATTTAGCCCTCTGCTCAGCGTGCATGCGTGCGTGCCTGCCTGTCTACAATGACCTCTGCAGTGGCCTCCTGTGTAGACGGGGACTCGTAAAGGGCACCATACTGCAGGTATACTCCACACTGAATAAACCCAGGAGCCCAGTTTAGACAAGCCGATGATGGATCCGATGCCGTACGCTGTGAGCACATCAATCCTGTTCATTCCAACGCCAGCTCCCCGCTGGCTCGTCCTCACATTTTGTTCTCTTCACAAACTGACAAACATACATGTCCACATCCGCCCACAAGGAAAAGGTAAACACTTCTCTGTGATGCATAGAGCAGCTATATGTACAGTAGGGCAGGGCAATAGGGAGAAAATCAGATATCACAGTATTCTTGACCAAATACCTCAATATTGTGGCAATATTCTAGGGTTGACAATTAGTGCTTTCACAAAATACCTTCACACTTAGATTTTAGATGAATAATCACTAATTTGGACGTAATAATAAAAGAGCTAAAGACGTTTCTAGACGAATCTAAGACGTTACCTAGTCTCATATCATGATATCGATATAATACCGATTTATTGGAAAGCCCTAATTTACAGTATATCCGACTATGAGGGTAGGTATTATATACCAATGTACATTGACATTGCACCGATAAGTACGTACAGGCTTTTTTTATCCTGTCTTTTGGTACAAATGATGTTTGATCAGATTTTTGGTCATGAAAGATTTGTGGTTTTGTTCTTAATCATTTCATTCTTTTGAAGGCTTTCTCAATGCACAGCTGTATAATGGTAATGGTATAAGGCCTAATGATTTGATGTCTTAATTAGCCAGTTGACAACTATGTAAATGATGTCACTGAGCCATACTTATATAGCACAATAGCAAATATTTTGTTGGATTACAGCATTTAAGGGAAAGTTCCTAACTAATTCAAACTAAATAATTCCCAAACTAAAGTGATTAGTGTAAGGCTGCATTGGTTTTCAAAGATAGTAACTGTGAAAGCTGTCATGCCACAATTCTTGATACAGTATATTCCAAAAGGAAGTTGTGCCATTGCACCTTTTGAGACAGCCTTTTCATATTTGTTGACTGTTTGTGTGTTCGTCTCTCTTTAGCACACACAGTGACAGGCGACACTCCTTGATGATAGCAAGCAGCAATATGTTGGACAGGTAATTGAGGTGAACTGCAATCTAAGTTCTATGTGATGACTTGATGCTATTGCCAACAGTGGAGCTTCTCCTCACTCTCCCACATGAAAAAGGTTTGAAGAGGATTTAATGTTTAATCTCAGTTTTTAAATAAAACATGCTAAATGTTGGACCATGAACTCCCTGTCTTACCTGCTGCCTTGTATGATGGGTTCAACTGTAGGACAATCCTAGTGGCAGAGAAGAGCACTCAGAGCAGAGTCGTCCCAGTTACAGTAGAGTGCTTACCCTTTAGAGGAAATCATAAAAGGGGCTCTACTTAACTAGGGGTCAGCTTTCTGATAGGAATGCTACAGTGGCCATTCTTTATTAAAAGCCTGAGATCATTGATAAATAAGAGGCAGGCATGTGATACATGAGAAACAGCAATGTTTCATACTTGTGTTTGACGGTAGGGACACACTGTGTGGATTTTAACCTGCGAGGGAGATGTTAAAGAAGATGCACTTTCTCAGCTATTTAGATAACAAAATGGCCTTCAGGCATTAACGAAGCTAACAAGTGTTCACATTAGGCTCTCTCAAGATGGGACGTGCCTTGTTGGCAGGATGTGTCAGGGAAAACCTAGTTCCATTTAGGAGCCTTTGGAGATGATATTGCTCTGAAAACAAACCAATGCTGAGTGAGAGGGAAATGCAAAAACTATGTTGCTGAATTGTACATATGCCAGTGTACATATAGGATGATACCATGGCTGTACCCACCGTTGAGGTGACAGCTGTCTAAGCCTCTGTATTTTCTCTGAGGTGTAGGCAAATTTCACTTAATAAAGTAATAAGTGGATGATTGTCATTCTTAAAAGACCTTTACTCAACACGGTGGTTCTTTGATTAGTCCGTGCCATTTATCATCTGACAAATAGCTCCTGTGTGGACCATCCATCTTGAAGATGTTTCACTTATTATGTACGATATACAGTATATTTTTATTATTTTTATGGAGGCCGTTAACATTTACATATAAATATCAATTGACCCTGTTTTTTCCCCCACCGAAATGAAAAGACAAGATGACGAGACAATGAAATTGAGAGAAGGTGATAGAGATGAGAGAGGAAGAGCAGGTGCTGCCCACGTTGCCCACGACAGGATTGACATGATGTCCCTGCGCTGATCATCACAAACAAACTGACCTGATCCAATTCAAGCAGTGCGATTAGCACAGATGTATATGTTCCCAGTTATTACAGTATATACTCAATTTAACAACACAAACACATAGTGTAATAATAACCTACAAACACAGATTTTTATTTAATTTATGTTTGAGATATTTCTACAATTCAAATCCAAAATAATCCAAGCTCAAACATAAAGATGAAACAAAGAAGCTTTTTATATGTTTTTACTAAATTATTTGTTGTACTTTGGCAGGAGAGACAAACGAGAAGTCCCAGAGAAAGGGACAGGCAGTGAATAAGAAGGTGAGAGAGAAGATCATAGTTAGATTTTAGTAGTGTCTGTACTGTGAATTAACTTGAAAACTAATTAAACATTATTGGCAACATTCCTTTTTAGAAGGTTATTTGAATTTGAGAGAAGGAGAGAATAGAATGCAGTATTGAATGCGGAATTAGATGATCACAGCTATGGGTTATACAATGATGCAATAACTAGTATGTTTGAATAAATAAGAATGTTGAGGTGTCATGCTATTATAAATTGGAGTCCCTGTAAAAATTTACCTCAGTATCTCCCACACTCCCACAGAGGACACCTGGACAGCTCTGAAGCTCGAGGCGGGCCGTGGCAAAACCACCGGTCAAAGCTCTGCAGACCCTCAGTTACACACTGATTACACAGATAAGACTGACAACATGCGTGATGCTAATTTCCTTTCATTTTCATCTTTTTTTTTTCCCGACTGTGGTCAGGCTTCCTGTGGGGCTCGGCGCCCATCTCAGTTCTGCTGGGATGGTATACTGTTGATGTGAAGGCCAATCACCTGGCCGATGGGCTGGAGAAGTGCAAGCTCTTCAGACGTCTACTGGTTACATGTTTAACTTTGCTTCTACAGCATTTCACTGAAATGACAGAACAGTTATCCTGTATGTGACCAACCCAGTAAGTAGCCCACTGGTGACTTGAAGTCTAGATGTCTTGGCTCAATGGTGGAATAGTCTGTTCCTACGTGCATTTACTGTAAGTATTGTACTTAAGTACAAATTTCTGGTACTTTTACTTTACTTGAGTAGTTACATACGACTTATGGTGGTATTGCTACTTTTACTAAAGTAAACTTTCTGAATACTTTCTCCACCACTGGTGGGTTAAAACCAGGCTAACTCTGTCTGAAAGTGGAAGTCTTTGAGGGATCCTGGTCCCTTTGACATCTAAGTACCTACCTAGATGTTATACTGTTGGGACCTAGATGTCCAGAAGTCTTTTTACTTTTCTAACAAAAATAGCTTTAACCTGCCTAGACACCTGCAAGTCACCGAGTCAGTGATTACTGGGAGACATCTGAAAAAGTTTCACACTTCAACCTGTTCCAGCTGGGTGTTAGCCCTTCATGTTAAAAAAATCATGCTCCCTGTGTTTTGAGCTGTTTGGGGAGTGGCCTGCAGCTGTTTTGGTGAACTGTATTCTAGGGAGACATAGGCCGTCTCTCAGGGGGTAACCCTGGCTTCTCGGAGCCTCTGCTGATGGTGGGTGTTTGGGCTGTGGGGAAGGCTCAGCCCCGCTCTGAAGCCCTGCATGGTAACATCATGTGTCGTTGTGTGGAGGCAAGCCACCGCGGCTCAGTGGACTTGTTCCTCTGGAGCTTGAGTGGCTGCTGACAGCAGAGTGCGATTATGATGGGCCGGTCTCCAATGCTGCCCAGGAGTCAGGAAGTCTGGGTGCCAGTCCGCCTCAGAGCTCAACTTCAGAACTCTGATGTATCTGATGTAGGATGCTGTGGTAGGATACACACACCAAACTCCACCAATCTGTCCTCTACAATTGGATTCTAGTTGGACTTTTTTTAAATTGGTCCCAGGATGTTTGGTGTCACCCTCATTTTAGGATTACTAATCCCTCCTTGAATATAATATTCTATATTTGGCATAATACCGCATTGATAATTTCTTATTTATTCAAATTAGAGAGATTTGTTTATAGATGAAGGGAAATTTAGATTAATCTTTATATTGAAATTTATATTTTTATATTATGCAGGTTTTCTGCAGGTTTGAACAAGTTAAATGAGAAACTCTGAGTACCCGCAGAAACCCTGGTTATAGTTGTTAGGCTGTAAATTTATTTAACAGTATGTATTGTTACAATAAAAGTTAGAGATTTACTATAACTTTCCACATTGTTTTTGACTATTTATAAGGACGTATTAAAACTTAAGTCCAGGAAAAAAAACATTGACTTTTTTTCATCAACTTTTTGTTTCTTGTTTCTTTATCAGTATTGGTGTGTCTCTCCCCTTTCTCAGCCCTCATATTTGCTTATTATTTTTGATAAACTAATT
This sequence comes from Etheostoma cragini, assembly GCF_013103735.1. Classification (NCBI taxonomy): domain Eukaryota; kingdom Metazoa; phylum Chordata; class Actinopteri; order Perciformes; family Percidae; genus Etheostoma; species Etheostoma cragini. The sequence goes on from NC_048425.1 coordinate 11,597,408, forward strand.
GCATTGATAATTAGCTTGGTCTGTGTTAGTTAAATTCATTTTATATACAAACTGAATTCACAGAACTATGATTTATGAGAAAAACAGATCTCTTGTTTGTTTTTTAGACTTAAATTTCATGAGCTGACTATGGGCGTTGCCTCTTTCTCTTAATCCAATCGGATTTTGCCACAATCTCCCTGAGCCAATAATATAGTTGCTGTCGAACTTTAAAATCGTCCTGTTCTCCTCTTCTGTCAGTTATCATTTCAGTGAAATGTAGCGACACTCCATACCATTAATGTTCACTACTCATAACACAGCCAAAGTTCCATCCACCATCAGTTCGGCTCCACATCACACCATCTAGATCTTCAGGCATTTCCCTTCATCAACACCACCAATGTCTAGACTCCATTGGGGGATATAACTGTACCACTAATGGCATCCTACACACTAAAAAATAAATGATTTCACGATGGGGTCTAATTGCCAAAGGCTAACTTTATTGTGCAACATGTCAATACATTTAATTTCATTTTAAATTAAGTCTCTCTTGATTGAAATGATGGTTGGCAATCAAGTGGACGTCACTTATACCATAGTTTTCATTTTGTTTTAATTTATTGTTTTATTTCAAGGGTTTGAAATAACTCATAACAACTCCCCTCCTGCACTTTTTTATAATAGTCATCCCTGCTTAGAAATTGGTTACAGCTTTGTTTGGCAGTGTTACGTGTTTATTCTTACAGGAATACTAACGCAAGGCTAATATAATACAAGATCATTCACAGAACACACAGCACATGATGCACCTAATGGGATCAGTTGGATCAGACTATATAGACTCAATGCACACTCTACACAACTGAGGACTTCCATGCACTCTGGCTCTGCCCACCAGTACAACATTTCTGGGATGAACCACCACAGTCTCCCTATTCCTATGCAGTAGCATCCCATCATTCCTTTCTGTATGTGTAGTGATACTCACCAATTTGGATATAGAAAAAGTATTTTAAGTCAGTGTTTGCAATAGAAGAACCAAGGTACCAGTCCGCCCACCAGCAACTTGAAGTTTTGCTCAAGGACACTTCAACATGTAGAGCTTGGACCACAATCTTGAGAAAGCCTTCAAGCACTTCAATTTTAAGATAAACGTAACACTAATAGTTGTTCTTGAGTGCTTTATTAGATTTTTTTAGCATGTTTCTAGGAATTCTGGGGGCATGGCATGATTTTTTTTATTTTAAAAACATTCAACAATCCAGATGCGAAAATGATGTAGGCCTATCCACCTGCGGAGGACGCTAAAATGAAAAAACAAAGAACCGGAGTTATGGCACTGCAACCACTTTTAAACAGGGTGAGATATGTTTATCACTTTACAACTGACATATTTGTTTTAGTTTTTATCAGTTGCTGAGATTTTACCGGCCTCCAGTAATGTTTTTATTAATTTTACATTAGCTAACTTTTTTTAGCATCGACTGCAGTTTAAGTAGCCTATAGGAATGCAGAACTATACGGTGGTCCTAGCCTGTGAGCTCAACCGGAGACGAAAACACAAGTTAATCTGACAAGACACGAGGAAAACACGCTGCAAGGCTGAGCTACATTAACGTTACCTTTGTTGTTGTCACAGAAAATAAAAGCTATCTAGCATTCATTTACACCCATCGACCGTAATTGGACCATAAAGCTGTTGCAATGGAGCTATTAAAGGTGAGAATACATAACTAACCGTTAGCTAGCTAAACCCGTAAGGTAGCCTGGAGGTCATTTAGCTAGCTAACAGCATACTAGTTAACGTTACTGTTTGATAACCTTCACTAGCTAACTAAGCTAGTTTGTGGCACCTAACGCTATGTTACACTTTAAAACAAATGTTTACATTTAATTTATTATCCCGAAATGGTAACATCGCTAGCTACAAGTTATCAGGTGTGTGACGTTAACAATACAAAAATTAATGTTTCACTGCTGTTATGGAGACTAACGTCACTGTTGTTTGGGGTTTAGCTAGTCAGTGTTTTAAATAGTCACAAAAACAATACAATGAACCAAAAACATTTAAAAACTAAACAGTGCGAGGCGTGTCATTTTTAGGGTATTTCAATTACTTGAAAAACACAAAGTAATTTGTCAGTATTACTCTAACTTAAACCACATTGTTGTTATGTCACAGGAGACATTTTGACTATTGTCAGGAAAAGCACAGGTGTAACTAATGATATAATTCACTGTGACTCTGAACGCCATTAACTAGTACCTTTTTCTCAGCAGCACATTTTGGCATGGTAAATGTGTTTCATCAGTGCTATCACTGTTCTTGCACTACAATAAGTTTACGTTACACTCCAGACAGTATATTTAGACCATAGAATAACTTTTCACACAATATTGGATATAACTATTTTCAAACATGAAGCTAATGTTACCAGACTTGGATTAAACAACGTCAACACTGTTCTTAAAGTTTTACTACTTTTTGTCCTGTATCGCTTGCTAATTTGGTGGGAAACCACAGTTCTCACATTGACAGATTGACATTGGACTATCTTCAAGCTCTGGTTTCTAAATTGTTTTTGCAATGCCAATATTAGGCAGCTGGGCATTCCTTGCCAGTATGTTTTGGCTTACAGTCAACACACTTTTCCAAAGCTTTCCAGGATGAATTTGCACCTATAATCAAGGTTTTCCCATATGTAGAAATACAAACTATTTGCACTATATGGTTTTGTATAAATGCATGTTACTGTAAACCCATAGTTGATACGTTTGTTGAACCACAGATCACACAAAAGCTTTACTCACTGTTGTCTATTGTGTTTGTCAGCAGTATATAGTTAATCTGCCTGAAGCAGACTGTCTGCAGTTGCCCATATTAATGTTATTGATCATTGTCAACTTTTGTGCTTTCTCCAACCTCAGATCAGACTGTAGTGTGGGTTTCTTTGCTTTTTTTCCTTTCTAGTAAAGATTTATTTTTTCATTAGTCCCTTTCTCTGTTCTTCTTCCCAATAACCTGTCTCCTTTATTGCGCACAGTGCTTAGAAAGTGACAACTTGGGAAACTGAATCAAAGTTTCAATAAAGCCTTGACTGCTGTGAGCTTTGACAAGTGAGGTGGCTGGAGTGGAACAGTACAGAAAGAGACTGAAAGAGGACATATCGGTCCCAGAAAGATAAATAGTTCATGAAGCTGTTGACTTCACCATTTTATTACTTTTGTCTCCAAACTTTCCGGCGGCCTGCAGCTCTTTCTGCCCACAAATTATTCATCGTGCTCCCTGCAGGCCCTAGCTGTCAATCCCAGAATTAAGGGTTGGAAGGGAAGATGGGTAAGGGGGCTCTTGAGCAAGGCACCAAACCCCCAACTGCTGACATCTCTCCATTTAGTGCATGTATAGGTACTGAGCATGTGTGTGTAATTCAGGCCTGTGATTGTAATAACAACTGTGTAAATTGTAATTTCCCCTTGCCGGATTCATAAAGTATATTACTATTATTATTATTATTAGTATGTTTGTCATGAGATTATGTGCATGCATACTTGCCAGGATTGGATTTTGATGAAACTATAATAATAATTATGATACCATATCATAATTTCAGCTTGATTTAGAATAAGACAAAGCTGTGGCAGTGAAGACTGTAGAGCTAGACAAGACATCTGCAACTGCTTACTTTCTTTAATTTATAAGTTCTTTGACCTTTCCTCTCCCCTCTAGCTGAGTCAGGAGTGTTGGAGAAGACAATGCACTACAGCTTTTCTGATGGCCTGAAGTCTCCCATGTTGAGTACCAGAGGTCCAACCTAAAGGTACATGTGTAATGATGGCTACACAAAGGGACTTAAATACTCCATGTGTGCAAACATGACACACATTTAGAAGAAGTGATTATTTTGCATTCTCAAACATTTTGAGAATATGTAAATGTTATGTTTCATTTTCAATTATTTGGATTAAACAGTAGTCAGTTATTTAAACAATAATGGTCAATTAAATGCAATCAATTATTGTGTGATATGATTTGGAGGATAATGCACATATTAAAAATACGTACATGCAAGTAAATGCTCTTGATGTATTCAACATTAATTCAAGATGTGTGCAGCTTCGTGTCTTTGCTTGTTAATGCCATGAAGTATTTCTTTTTGATTTGGTGTCCAGCTAATCTTTAAAATGACAAAGCATCACCTAATTATCCTTTATCGTTTTCCTCTAAAATGGCTAATTTTATAATTATGTGATTACCTCTGGAAGGATGAAATTGTGTGATTTTCTTCAGAAGTTTGGATTTTCATTTATACAAGAGTAAGTCTCATCACAGTTACATCAACCCTTAAGTCCAGACTACTGTCAAAAGTAATGACGGGGCTCAGGATAACAAAAAATTGCATTTCACAGATCCACTTAAAGTACTATGTCTGTGTTTCAATGCTTACATTTGGTTAACCACAGTCAGACTATAGACTAAAGACCATCTTGCCATGGGATCAAACCGGCTGCAAGTCAAATCAGGCCAGGTGCATAAATTGGGAGGCCCCCTTCCCTACTGTATATCCTCCTACTTCCAAACTCGACCATTTTGATCTCAATTTTACACCTGACAAAATCAGGCCGCAGACATAAACACCTGGCAAAAGTAGTCAAAACTGCCTTTGTTGTAGTTTCTGCCTACAGTAGGTATCTCCAGGACCACATTTTGCCTTGATGACACACACACACACACACACACACACACACACACAAACTCATACACACAGACTCACAAGGTGAAAACAGTACCAGGGTTGCAGTTATGGCTGGTAGTGAATGCAGTGAAAAGGCTTTGGATGAGGAAAGAATGCCAGATTGTGCACCAGTAACATGGTAAAGCATTTAAACTGGTTAATGGAAACCTTGTCAGCAAAGAAGAATTGATAGCCATTCGCTCCGAGCCACCGACTGTGTATTATCTACATTGCAGACGAATATTAAACTGGAATACCAATCAATTCCACACACATGTTATTCTTGTGTTCTACAGTCCAGACATATGTTTTTTGTGTTCTACCACAGTCCAATCAATGTTTAGAACATGAACTGTTATTTTAAACTAAAAAACAGACTTTTAGGGCTCACCTGCTGTGTTATCTATCCTACCTGTCTCAGAAGTGCTTCATAAGCAGTTAATGGAAGTTGTATTTTGTGAGCCACCAGATGTTTATATAAGCTTATAGCACTACATAAATGTTTTTTTTTCTTTTTGGATGATGGCAATGCTCATCCAGAGCATAAGTCCTATTCCATAAAAAAACATTCCTGCTCTCTAAGAAAATTATTTTCCTTTTTTTCTAATTGATCCTCAAATGTACTTTAGGGGACATGAGATTAAAAGAGAAATGTTTTCCTGTTGTCAGCCTGTTACTTAACGTTTTAGTAATACAAACCAAACTTTTCTGTTGCATAGGAGCAACATATGGGTTGTATCTTGAAATTCCTGCATTAGAAATTTAATTTGGAGCTCTGGCTTTATTTCAGCTTCAGCATCAGGTTATTAGGTCAAGGCAGGGAGTTAGATAAAGCATGTATAAACAATGTAGTAGTTTTACACCAAGGAGTTAAATAAGGCATCACATTCTGCAAATATCAAAATAAATAATATATACTGTATTTTTGTATCGCCACAATGTAGCTTTTCTTTCTCGCGCTACGCTGCTGTTACAGCAATACTGTCCTGACCTGAGTCTTTATCCTGTAAATGTGCTTGGTTAAAACACCAAAGAGACAATTTGTTAAGTGATACATGGTCGCATAATTAGTTTACTGTTCCAACTGTCCAAACTGGTTCTCCTTAATCTCTTAATCCAATGGACACATTTACGTTTGTCTTTTTACATGGTGTTTAAATCCGGACAAATCTGATCACTGAGGTGCATGTAAAAGTAGTCCCTCTCATACAACAACCACAGTGCACCAAACTCAGTTAACGCTTTTCCCTGTTCCCCATTGTTTTCATCTAATCTCATCTCAGTTGCCTTTGTTAGTTAGTTACGTCCTTGTCTCATTTCTACTCTAAATAAATGTTTTTCTTTTTGCAATTGTGCAATTTGTGCAATTCAGTATAAAGTAAAAATAAAGAATATGGGATTGATATTATAACTACCACTCTCTGCCTTGGAACACACTGCTGGCAATTACATATGGTGTTTCTGTTCATTTCTGCGTGTGTTTGTGCATGTGTGAGTGTACATGCATCTCCACTTGAAAATAACGACACAGTGGAGGCAGTGATCTATCTCTCTCTCACTCAAACACACACACACCCCTACCTACCTAACTACCTACCTACCATCACACACTGGTACATACTCATTTTTCTGTAGCTACCTGTTAGCATTAATCAACCAGGCTGCTCCATGTTTATTCTGCATAGTGATATCATTTAGGTAATAATGGATGTAGTGTATGCACCACGTGCTTGTATGTTTACATACATTGTTTAAAGTGGACTGGGGGCAGGTGGGTTTGGGGGTGTGGAGGGCTTTATGGAGTTAGAACAACAGCCCTTCTCCAATTATAAAATGCATTGATATAATTATTGGTGGATACAGCAGAACATGGGTGTAATTGCACAAACCTTTCCTGCCATTTCTCTGGTTTGTGTTCAGTTCCATTGTGAAATTATCACACCTACTAACCACTTTTGTCTCCCTTGTCCTTGAACCCACCATCCAACAGAAGCTTTCATTAGTTCTGTGGAACATTCCTGGTGTAAACACGGACTTGTGGATGGAGGACAGAAAGGGGAAGCTGTATAAATCCACCATGACACCTCCATCACAACCATGGCAGCGGGTGGAGTCCTCCGTGCCTCACAGGTACAGCCGACTCCTTCTTCCTGCAGTGGTGTACTGACAGGTAATGACTGAACCCCAGTGAGACGTGTTATGGAGCCCTTAATGAAAGAGCTGTGCCCCATAATGAATTTTCTGACATTGAAAGTCCCAGGGGGGCTGCTTAATTCCAATTTCAAGTAGCTTAGACTCATTTTGATAGAGAAAGTAGTGGATGAAAATAGTATAGGACAAAACAATTTTTGTTTTTGTTTTTTAATTGGCCATGCGTAATTTTGATATGCAAGTACCTGCACGTGCCCGTCAGATAGAGGTGGTAGAATTCCTTTGTGCAGGCTCTTTGTGTAGTCTTGTCCAGCTTGTCTGATACCTGTTTAGCTTTCATCCAGACTAATGGAAATGTCAAAAACACAGTAGAAAAGCTGGACAGCCCCTTCTCCTCAGAAGCCAAAAGATGTGAAGCAGAGATTGCTGCCGTGCCTTGTCAAAGACACACACACACACACACACACACACACACACACACACACATTTTGGTGCAGTGTGTGTGTATTATAACTGATAAGAGCTTTTGTAGATTTTGGTAATGATGTCCCTGAATACCAAGTAAGTTGCAACTAAAGAGACCCATGGGAATTGATAAAACTGTCTTCCATTTTATGGCTGCACTAGTTTTCCGCTTTCGAGAGGTCACAAAAGATAATCACTGAATGCCATAATTTAATTATGTATTTCAGGGTGTCTTTGCATGTATTGTGCCTTTTGGAAGTTTTGCATCCCCATTATGATGTTGGTCTTTGTCTTTCCCCTGTCTCCTTTTTTGTTTGACAGACATTTCTCTTGTGCTTTCTCTTTCTCTCAACACTCATTTCTTCCTTTTTTTAAAATGTATTTCCAACTTCTCATTTCCCCATTTCTTTTCTCTGTGCTTTCTGTCTCAACTCTAATTCTTTCACCCCCTTTCTTTCATCTCTGTGTTTTACCACTCTGATTCAATTTTCTTCTGCTTCACTAATTCACATGGACAGGTGGCAGAGCAGCTGGCCCACTATGTCCGTGTGTCAGAGTCGGTAATCACAGAGGAGACCTTTGATGCGGCCGTACATACAGTTTGGCAAAGTGCAGGGCAACCCCAACCACAGCTGAGCAGGATGACCTGTTTGCATGCCTCCTTGGTTGCCCTCAGCACCTACTGGGAAAAGAGCATGAAAGGACAACTACACCACCTACACGTACCGCTACTTTGTCAGCCTCACAGGTGGGTGGAAGAACGTCACTAAACTTGAAATTTCTAAAAAGAGGACGTTTATGGGTTTCCTCTGTACAACTTTAACTGCCCACAGTTATTCATTACTTGCTGGCCTGCGGCTGGTTTCCAGGGCTAGGTTGGCTGCTAGAATGTAATATTGGGCTACACAAATAAACTTAGCTAGACAAGATATTCAGAAACCCCTCTGGGATCAGTGAAAATATCAATTAAAAATTAAATGTAGGCAGCCATTACACACCTTCCTGTATGGTACCAAATCTATTATACTGTTGTAGTTGAACCTTTGACATAGTTTACTATTCTTTATTTCAGTCCTTTAGAAGATCCCATGTCTTATCTTTAACTTTCGTGAAACGATTTATTCCGTTTCACTAAAGCTCCCCGAAAACGACCCTGTCATATGCGCAGAACATTTCTTATTGAAAGAAGAGTGCCTAACAATAAATGTTACCCCCTTTGACAAAATGACAGTTTGACAGCCAACCATTGATCTTCTTCATGTGAAATGACAAGCGAACAACAATTTTGACTTGTTCTTTCATGTTGCGGCAAAAAAATTCTCACTGTTTGCAAAGCCAGAAAGGTAAATGCTGATGGACTAGTTGAATGGAGAGACACACAGGGTTAATCACACAGTGTACTGGTGTGTTGTGATGGTTCAATTCTCATGCTAATTATCTCAATCAGTGCACAAAACGCCACTGCTTTTCAAAGAAGCAACACACACTTGTATACACCCACACTGGTAGTAAACAGAAACTGCTCACCCACAATTACAACCTCCTCTACCTGACACAGCTCCGTTTACCGGATAATCAGACAAAGATTAGATAATCCTGACAGAAATCCTTTTCATTGCCTTAGCCCCCTGAAAATTCTCAGCTTGCTATATCATTTTTAGTCAATACACCGACAATCAAAGGCAGTTTAGGGATTTAAAATTCCTATACTCTCAAATCTGGCCTGTGGGGTAAACATTTTTTGTTTTTGTTGCTTCTTAGAAACTTTATTCTTTAACATTCAGGTCACACTGATTTGCCCCCTGTGACTGCAGATGGGTGGTTTACAGCATAAATATGTATGTAAATGGAGAACACAGGTAATGTTATAGCTCTTGGGTATACAGATTTTACTCCCATGTCGGACTGAATGGTAGCAATCATGCAAAGCGCTTATTTGGCTCTAAGCAAAGCTGCACCTCAATTATTTTGTTTTCATCCATTCACTGCAAGTTTACAAAGGTTAGATGACCATAGAAAGCATGTACATAGTTTCAGAAATTCAATCACACACATTAAAAAACATGTTACATTAAGGCTGGGCAATATTTCGATGTTGTATCAATGTCACTATACGAGACTAGATATCGTCTTAGATTTCCGATATATAGTAATATGGTAAGTGTTGTCTTTACCTGGTTTTACAGGCTGCATTACAGTAAAGCAATGTTATTTTCTGAACTTACCAGACTGTTCTAGCTGTTCTATTATTTACCTTTACCCACTAAGTCATTAAATAATTTCTGCAGAATATTTATCAAAAATGTCATTGTGTAAATAACATTTTGTTAAAGCACCAATAGTCGACCTTACAATATTGTCACAATATCAACATAAAGGTATTTGGTCAAGAATATCGTGATATTTGATTTACTCTATATCACCCAACCCTATGTTAATTACAGCACAAACAGGTATGGGAAGAAATGAATGGTTATGATTAGGGCTGCAACAACAAATCAATAAAATTGATCAAATTTGATTATTAAAAGAGTTGTAAACAAATTTCAGTATCAGTTAATTGTGTCGCGGCACTGTAACACCACTCAATAAGTCGCGGAGCTGTTTGAGTATGAAAAAACTAATTGAGTTGAAAGCAGAGCGGAGCAAAAAGAAAGAGCAGAGGTAGAGGAAAGACCATTGGCGAGTGAGGAGGAAGGAAGGCAGTTAAACAGCAGGTAATCCTACGTTTGTTCCAGTTTGAAGCGAGGAGCGTAACATCCATCCAGTAGCTCTTCTGGTGCTGGTGTGTACCCGTTATCCAGCTTGACAAGCATGACAACTTAGCGTTAGCTGGTTAATAACAGTAGTAAAGCAGGCTTGGCATAGTATACAAGACTAAAGACAAGTTTTTATTCTCTCGCCTTTTTCTGTCCATTAATTTTTCAATCTGTTGTCATGTATACATTCTGTGCTTTGTTCCATATCAGTTCAACAAATATATTTGTGTTGTACTTTTTAATTTCATTTTAAAGTTATTTTATAGCACTTGATCATCTTAAGCTGTGTTCAAATGTGGTGTATAAATACTTACTTGCACTTACTACAATGATGGTAATAATTCAATGAATAATCTTCACGTGAATTTGGTGTGTACGTGTGTCTGTCTGTCTGTCTGTCTGTCTGTCTGTATCTGCTCTTTGGGTTACTTACCCTTACACAAGTAGTAACTAAAACAACAAGTATGTATGTATGATTTGAGTTGATGTTAATTGTGCTATTACACATACTTATACTATCTTTTAGATTCCAAAAAAACAGCAAACCATGGGAGGTTTCTTGATGGGAAATGCATCATGTACACCACAGCAAGCCGCTGTCTTGGCACAGGCTCGTCGTTTTACTACTTTAATTATTAATTATCACTTTAACAGCTCAGGGATGTTCAGGAAGCAACCTGTTTGTGCACTTTATAAAGATTTTTTGCACTATGAAATTGCACTGACAGTTCTGTTTTTAAAATAAGGGTTGGACATTAATGCTTTTATAATCAACAGATTAATCAATTATTAAAATAATCGTTAGTTGCAACCCTAGTTGTGATCTTCACTTGTTTTGCTTACCTGCGCTTTGAGTTGGCTCATTATTTCGCTTTTCCTCTATCGTTTCTTGTCCTTGTCTTGTTCATCTTCTTTTTTAAAGGCTAATGGTGGATGGGCTGCATGTTGCTGCCACTGTGTATGAAAGTGTGTTCTGATGATGCCCAGCTATCTTCTTTACGCTGATCCTAACTGTTCCCGCAGTGAAGCATCCAATCTGATAACAGGGAGCTGTGTTTTCACCAGTAAACTGGCCTTTAAAGTCCCTCATTATTTACAGTATGACATTGCACATGGCTTCCTCTGCTTTCAATCATGTACTTTTTCTTCATTTTATTCAAGTCTGTATGCAATGTTATTTTTCACCTTGTTAAGATTCCCAAGTGGTACATACTGCGTATGTGATGTGCTTTGGAGTAGAGGGACTTGTCTTGGCTTTTCTCTTGTCCATTGCTGTTGAAATTGTAAACACTTTCAATTTCTCCCGCTGAGGGTTTCAGATTGAAATCCATTTGATCTCAGTGCAAAGAGCGAGTTGCCTATTTCATTCATGTATCTTAACAGCTGTTTTCCTTGTGCTTTGTAGACCTAGAAAACCTAAAACAGTGCCACTCTCGATACTTTCTACTTTTTTATGCAGTTCCTATTCTTGCACTTTGTCAGCATGAAAACCTCAGAGACCAGTTCGCTATGGAGATACAGTATATATGACTTTTCTGCATTTTCTGTATTTTGAATGGAAGGCAAACCTTTTTTCTTAATGATCTGGGTTATCTCACATCCCAATCCAATGAAAGTCTCGGTGTGGCTGTGTGAGTTGTAATGTTTCATATAATGTATTTTTTGAACAGATAATTTGGGCAACATAGTGCTACACATCCCAAAGGAAGGCCTACAGCGGAGCCCTGAGGAGGCATCAAGGACAAGAAACCGGTACTGAGAATGGAGAGTAAGCCTAAGGGGCTGCATATGTGTGTTGGTGTGGGCGCCTTTGTCTCTCCATTCTTCTCTCTGGGGATGCTATCTAAAAGGTCACAGGCTTTATCTTTTGATCTGTGAGTCTTTTTTTCAAAACGCCATTGAAGCTCCAGCATCTGCTTCCTGACTCTCACTCTCTAGAGTTTTTAGTTAATGAGGCACTGGGCTCTTCACCTCTCACCATCACCTATCCACTTTGTTCATAATTTTTTTTTTCTTTTGCTCTCTTTGTACTTCCATCATCTCTCTTCTTTCTAAACAATCTCAACAAGAGATAGACTTCTGGAGGAGCTGCTGCATCAATCTGTTGGTCACATCAGCCAAGAGCTTACAAAGCCAGAGGTCAAGAACATCAAGGGCATCATGCAGATCTCCAAGTTTTCTTCAGGTGAGACAGATACAGAGTCTGCAGATCCAACAGTGAAACAGTGTCTGATTGAGGCCTATAACTAGGGCTGGACGATATAGAGAAAATCATGTAACCAGACATACTCGACCAAATTCTTAATGTCTATACTGTGACAATATTGTAAGGTTGACTATTGGAGCTTTAACAAAATGTTATTTAAGCAATGATATTTTTGATAAATATTCTCCAGAAATGATTTAATGACTTAGTGAGTAAAGGTAAATAAAAGAACAGCTAGAACAGTCTAGTAAGTTCAGAAAATGACATCACTTTATTGTAATACAGCCTGTAAAACCAGATAAAGACAACACTTACCATATTAAATTATTACGATGAATCCAAAATGTAAGAGGATATGTAAACTCATATTGCGATATTGATACAACATCGATATATTTCCCAGTTCTAACTGTAACACAATTAGTCTAGAGTTCTAACTACAGTTGAGGTCCAAAATGTTTTGTTTGAAAGTTCACATCTTCATATGTTAAAAAAGGGTTAATACATTTTAATTCTTACTATAATGTCTTAGATTAAATTTAATGTGTAAACATTTAAATATGTAGGAGTCATACTGCATAAACAGAGTGCTGTATTTTGTAAGTTGCTGTGTGGAAATTTCTGCAACAAAAATGCATCTCCCATCATTCCTGGTATTGAAAACATGTTATGCTGCCTTGTTATACTAAGTAGAACTCACTTCACTTTAACAGTGGTGACTATTCTTTCAGTTTAATTAACAGTTGCATCTCTACATCAGGTTGCTTTTTTAACAATTGCTTTGTAAGTATTGTAAGTATAAGCATTGTGCAGCGTGACACAGCACGTAGCTGAGGCCGGCCTAGCATATTGGCTGGTTTAAAACCACCAATGTGTGAGTATGATGAATTATGGGCAGACAGAGAATATTGAGGCTTTTCCACTGTGCTTTACAGCTCTGAAGTTGGCTTAGCCAGCTAAACAGTCCATTTAACACTGTAGGGCCATTCTTGCCCAACAGCACCTGCTTGGATGGGGAATTTAGTGACTCCATGACTGATGACACTGGCTAATGCGCCTATCACAGTTTTCTTGCTGTGTACAGGAGAATGCAGCCAATGTTTGGAGTGTACTGAATGCCTTGAGATAGGAATGGATGTGGGGTAGGAAATATCTGTATGTTCATGTACAGAAGCCAAAGCAGGCTGCAGGAGAACACTACACTTTATAAATGTTTTCCTTTCATGTGAAGTGTGAAGCTGAGCTTGACATTTGGGTACAGTGCAAAATATCTGTAGATTACAGCCTGCAGCTGTTCATACAAAAAAGTATACAGAAAAACATGTTGGCTATGGATGGGTAAATGTCACAGATTACTTGCTGGTAAGTCTTAACTTTGTGTACTCACCATTTAATGCTTTTCTTTGTGTAATTTATTTGATGTTCAAATTGCCTTCCAGAGGTGCGGTCAAACCTGCCCTACCTGTCCATACTGAAAGAGCTGTGTGAAAAGCTTGCCCAGCTCAAGCCTAGCCAATTTACTCCTAAACTGAGACACATTGTCAGTCTCATTTGCGTCATCTGGGTCAACTCATCCCACTACAACGCCAGTGAGAGGATCTCCTGTCTCTTTTGCAAGGTACTTGCATTTCACCATGGTTTCCTACCTGATCTTCTCTTGCTCTCTGTCTTTAATGCCTGTTGCTCTCACACAGATGTTCACACCCACATACTGCATATACACAGCCTTGTCCAACGATCCAGCATTCATGTTTCTAATTGGTATTTTTGAGATAATTAATAGATGTGCTACTGTAAGGTCCTTTACACAAGCAATCATGTATTCCACAGATAGTAAGTCAGTGGAGCAACATTAACAGATAACCTTCCACTGTCAGAATGGCCTTTCAGTTGTAAATCAGCTCTCCAGTTGGATTAGTTTTTGTCTTGTTCTGATAATCATCACTGAAGCCCACTTACACTCATCCTGGGTGTTAAGACTCGGACATCAGTTACAATACCCTGAGAGTGAATGCACCTAATAAAAGGCCCATCACTGTTTTCATTACCCAAACTCTTTTTATTTCAATATACAGCTCAACAGACCAAGGACAAAATGTTTAACCTCAAGTAATAATGGTCTGAACTATCATTGTTACAATCATTTGCTGTCCTGTTGCATGACCTTTCATTTTCTCTTAGTCTTTTGTATCCCTCTATTTCAACATCATCATCATCTTCCTCTCTGTCCTGCCTCTCTCTCTCAATCCTTTGATAATACATCAAGGTTTACTGGCTCAAACTAAACATTTGGTGTATTTTTGGGGGGGAATTGAGGATGGGGCAGCCCAAGCCACCATTAGATGACCCTTTTTTCAGAATGGCTGAGGGGCCTTTAAACCTTTTATATCGCTAAATGTCCACCTTTACCCCACACAAAGGACAATGCAGAACACTTCATTTCTAGTTGTAACCATGGGAGTTAGTTAGTGGCTGGAGTAGCATTGCATTAATCACATTTTACTCAGTTTGAGAAAAACTGATATGTGCCACTCAGCAAATATGCTGAGTGGCTTCACACCTGTTTTAACCTCCATCGTCTGGCTTAATGTTTTTACATTTTCTGGTGCTCTTTGGTGGTGTAACAAAAGGCTTGTCTGTGAGACTTTTACTTTCTTATTATTTCTCATATCTGAGGTGGAGGTAAGCTTTTTTTTTATTACAGCCATTTAGGTGCCTTGCTGCCAGATAAAGGCACCCCGTCTGTGCTCAGTAAGCCAGCAGTCTGCAGGCTCACAGTTGACATGGATCTTTGCATGCATGTTTGCATATTGGAGTTTGAGTTAAAAAAAAATGTAATATCTCATAGTGTAACTGTGTATAGGTACAGTATGTGTATATGTAACCTGCTCACTCTGCAGTGGTGCATGTTTTCATTGGCCATGGAGAAACTTGAAAACCTGTGGCTCACTCACTGTGCTTTATGCAGCTCAGACAGCCACGGCTTCTCCAGCAGCATTGCTCACTCTATGTTTTTCATCTCAACTTATGGTTGGGAGTCTTTCTTCCCCTTCAGTTGTTTGAAATAAGAGATGGAAAATGTTTTGTTTATTTTTTGCAAAAAAAAGGATACCATCAGGCAGCAAGCCCCTCTCCTTCTTTTCTGGAGCAGAACCAGATCACTGATGTGGTTTCAATTTGTGTCTGTTGTTTTTTGGTTAATACTTTCTAATCGAAGTCCGTTTGTGTCATCGTAGTGTTTATGGTTGTCTGCCTCTTTTTGTGTGTGTGTGTGTGTGTGTGTGCACATATGTGACTGATTCTGCATTGTATTCTGTGTGTGTGTGTGTGACTTGCCACTGCCCCCTCTCTCTCCTGCAGGGCCTCAACCATTTTCTTCATTTGTTGCAGCTTTGTGTTTTTTCTCTTTCTTCCCTCCTCTTCTCTTGGGGGAACCAGTGTCTGGTTTAATATCATTTTCCATTCACTGAAGGCTGCAGGGCAAGGACTTTTGACTGAGCTGTTTCGTTCCAGCTAATACCAAAGAGAGGGGAGAGAAAATAATAACCCTAGTGGTTGATAATAGCTGCAGTGATCATTCAGCAGTCATTTGCCTCTGGTGCACTCTGTAGCTGCAGCTGATGTTGTCTTTGCTTTGTTACTACCCGCTTCATAGAGCTACATCACTATTACAAGCTGTCCGACACCCTTCGTCTCCTCCATTTCCATCTGAGATATATTCAACACCATCTGGTTATTTTTAAAGAGGGAAAAACACAAAAAGAAAAGATACCCATCTTTTATTTTTGAAAAGAGAACAAAACGCCCAGTGCGACTGTTTCTTTAAGTCAACAATGGCCTGTTGTAATTCACATTGTTTTGAGGTACAAATTCTGAGCATATACTAGACAATGGCTAAGGGTTAATCTCTGGAGTTAAGATTTAGGGACAGATGTTGTCTTCATCTTCACCCGCCTCCCTCTTCTACCCATCCATTTTTTTGCTGAGGGAGGGACTCAGACTGAGAAGGAAAGAAGGGTGGGAGGGAGTAAAAAAATCATTATTAACTCATAAGCTGGTTAATGCTGTAGCACTCTCAACCTTCAGCTCAAATGAGAATTTCCGTCATTTACATATCAATTTCATTTCCTGTGTTTCCCTCTCCCTTTTCACCTCCTTCATTACAAGCAGCATTTGCTTGCCACTGCAATCAGCCTGTACAACATTTTCCTAGGCGGTATGCACTCACACACAGATTTAGGCTACACACAAAAAAAGCACACAGGCACACATGAACAATATTGATGTTTTACACAAGCAAATGCAGAGATACGCACACCTACATATACTTTGTGTCATGCTGTCACATGCACATACACAAGTGTGCAAACACACACACACACACACACACACACACACACACACACACACACACAAGTCAAAGAGGCAGTGTGTTAGAGCCCAGGCAGGCAAGCAGACAGACGCGCCGTGGCCGCTGTAGCTCTGTCAGGATTAAACCAGTGATCAGAGAAATGAAAGGGAAGCTGTCATTCCACATAGGCCTCTATACACATCATCCTCAATAATTACACCCTCTCATTCCTTCGCCTCACTTCCTCTCTCTCTCTCTCTCTCTCTCTCTCTCTCTCTCTCTGTGTGAGTGAGAGAGAGACAGCATGCTTGACTGGCACCCAGCACATCAAATAGGGGGCTTTTATGAAATGTGCGCCTGCTTGAATTACACTCACTTTAAACCGTTCCCTTTTTTCCTCTGTGGTATAAACCCAGGTGTGTGTGTGTTTATTTGATATACATGTCTATATGCATGCATGTGTGCCCAAGTGAACATGCACATTCGAGCGTCCGCTTCTGAATCAATACAGATGTGCCTATCTCTGTTCAGCCCACATCTGGCAGTTAGACTGAACCTGCAGGGGATGTATGCAACTAACTACTTCAATCTGGGGCTTTAAGCTTATGAATGTGATCAAATATTCAATTCAAGCAAAGTGTTACACGGCAAGGCCTCAAGTGTAAAGTAAGTTCTGTCAATTTAAGTATATGCCATATGTGACCTTTGGTGTGAAAGTCAAGAAGTACCAGATCCAGGCTGTCATAGAATAATCCCTTTCTTTTTGTATGACTATTTTTATGGAATTTCCATTTCCAAAGGAATTACAGAGACTACACAAAGGCTGAAGGCTGGATTCAACCTATGACACATCTCAAAAGTGGTCCTTTACCGAGGCAGCTGAGGAATGAAATTATTTAGTGTAGGTCATTAAACTGTTACACATATCTTTTCCCTTTATTTTATTTATCTGTTAGCTTTTATTATTTGAGTGAGTTTTTTTAATTGATCAGTTGTGGTGTTGTAGTAACTTCCCTACAATAATTTCTGTCATTGGTGATGCATGTTTTTTTATTTTTTTATTTTATGTAACTTTTATTTTTTCAGGGAAGGATCACTGAGAGGAAGCCTCGCTTTTGCAGGAACGCCCTGATCACATACATACAGTTACACATTCATACCTGGAAGCTGCCCAGTACAACCACAGTCTGATCTGCTTGCCACTGAGCAGCTCTACTGGAGCGGTTGGGTTTAAGGGCTCAAGGGCACCTCAGTTGTGGTAATAAGGGAGGGACAAGCTCTGCTCATTCACTTCCTCCACCCAGATTTCATCCTGTCGGTCTGGGGATTGAACTGATGACCTCCCGGTCACAAACTCGCGTCTCTGAGCTTCTAGGTTACCACTGCCAAAAAACTGCATGTCTGGAGTGGTGGTGCTTTATTTTCCTAAGTGAATTATTCTTTTTTTTTTTTTTTTTTCATGTGTTTATCATGCGTAG
Source organism: Etheostoma cragini (assembly GCF_013103735.1). Lineage (NCBI taxonomy): Eukaryota > Metazoa > Chordata > Actinopteri > Perciformes > Percidae > Etheostoma > Etheostoma cragini. Next base: position 11,615,536 of record NC_048425.1, read on the forward strand.
TTTGTTAGTTTCATTAATTCTATAAACCTTAAGAACTCCAATCACTTACTGAGCCCAGACCCAGAATTCACACTGAGCCGGTCCAGTCCAACCAGTATAATACATCTGTCTCTTCACCTGAGCTTTATAAAAACCAAAATGTGTGCTCTGGAGCGGGTAATGAATAAGCTAATACCTTTGTTTTGCTTTCTTTTTTTTGTAGCTAATGACTTTGTACTGTAAGACTATCTCGTACCCAGGGTTTTGTATAACAGTAACTGGTTATTATAGCTCAGCACTTGAGCGTGTCACAAATGTAAATCTCAGTGTCTGTAACTTGGTCCCCCGAAGCTCATTATTTGTGACAAGTGTGTGAGACAGTGTTTGTTTTCTGCTGTGTTGCAGATGAGTAATGAGATCTTCCGCTTGTGCTTCCAAAGCATCTCTCTGGACAGGATATTTAAGGGCTACGTAATCTCTTGCAAGCAAGACCTCCACGACTGTATACAGTGATGCCTGGCCTGGAAAGAAATTTACCTGCAGACTTGCACATTTCCCACAAGTAAGAACAATATCACCCATGTATAGACTCAACACACTGAGGGTCTGTTAAAAGTCTGGCAAGGTAAATAATAAAATAAGAAATTCAAAGCCATATAGAGCATTACAGTATTAAATGAAGTCATTAGAGGTCTTAATGTTTCACTGTGTTGTTCTGATTTATCTTTAATTAAATTTTATTTTCACACAACTGAAATATTAAATAGATTGTTGAGGCAGAGTTGGGGAAGTAAGCCAAAAATAAATCCTGTTAGAGCCTTGGTAAATCAATGAGACTGGCGGTTGTGTGGATTTATTTTCTTATCTTCTAGTGCAGTTTATTAGGCTGGAAATGCACCAGATTCAAAGATCCCAATCATAATCAACTCTGAACATCTCATTTAATGACTGACCTTTACAAATGACAGCCCTAGACAAACATGCTCTATTCATTTTTCAAGACCACATTCAATTGTTCATTTTCAGCTAATTGAAGTCTATTTCTAAAGTGTGAAGGAGTTTACAGCAGAAATGACTCATCAGCAGCATGTAGACTGTCCATCTAGGTAATTCAGAATCTGACTTCATTATGAGTTAAAATGATACCCAAGTATCAAGAGCACTTATTTAGAAGTTTACACGTTGAACTAAGAAACATTTTTTCTTATTCGGGAGGCAAGAGATTTTTATTTGAATCTACAGTCAGAGTTGTGTGTGCTGACTGTCCTTGGCCCTATTTTGTGCAGGCAAGTGCACACTCTATAATCTAGAAACTCATAATTGCCAAATTGGGGTTACAGTTTTTTTTTTTAGCACACACGTGTCAAACTCAAGGCCCACGGGCCAAATGCGGCCCCTTGCAGATTATTTAGGCTGTGACACAGGTTGTTGTTAAAAAAAAAAAAAGTATAATTATATTGCTTGATTTGCTAAATTCTATGAAGGCTAAAGAACTCTTTTGATGAGTTTTGTAGGGCTTTGTGTAAACCAAAATACAACAAAAAGCATACCAAAATATCAGAAAAAGCAACAAATTTACAAAAAAGGTCAGAATAAAATGAGGAAAAAGCTTAAAAAAAGTGACATGCACTAACAAAAATTCATTAATAAACGCTTCACTTCTGGCCCTTGGTGTGATTCTCTTTTTCCAGTGTGGCCCTTAGTGAAAATGAGTTTGACAAATCTGGTTTAGTGTGTTCCCAGCTGCACTGCATTTTGGAGTGAACTTTTGGGTCGGATTAGCTAGCTTTAACTCATTCACTAGAACTGAATTTAATTTACTAAATCAGACACAGTCATTTTCCCTTTATTGTAGAATAGAATATGTTCCCGCCTGTAGTAAATTCAAGGCAAAGTGTTAGGTGGAAAAGGGAACGTAAAGCTAGTAACACTTTATAATAACCATCACTAATAATTGGTGAACTGATTAATTGAGCTAATAAGTTGATAGTTGTTAATCTATAGTTATTTTACTGTTAACAAACAGTGATCTTATAATTTCTAATCATTACTAGTATAATTTAACTTGTTTTTATAATTAGTGTTGTATGAAGTAAGACGTTTATACATTTAGATAGTTAATACGTTGTTACTTGTTAATAATTTTTCTGTAAACCATCTATTAACATTATTTGGATGCTATTATAAAGTTACAATTAATGCTAATAATAATTAGTTAATGAATAATAAGTGATTTATAAAACATCAACTAACAATAATTTGGCCCTATTACATTTTTCCGTTGGTGATCAATAGAAGAGATGATTATTTGTAAACTGACTTTTTATTTATTTTTTTGCTTTTTGCTTTGCGGAAGTTACAGGGGAACAGATATTGTGTGATATGAAATATAGTGAAAACAAAAATCCTTGTATAGTTATCCTCATTGACTGAATTGAATTGAATGAAAAATCAACGGAAGTTGCTCGTCACTTCAGCTTTTAAAATGAGGATGGACAGTCCGTTGAGCTGAGGTGGATGTGGACACATTAACATTAAAGCTGCAGTGTTTAGCATTACACATTAGCCAAGCAGCTAGCGGAGTTTCCTGCTGCTTACAGCTTAATCCCGACAAAAACGCACAGTTAAATTTCATCCTGCATGCATGTTTTGTAGCCTAAACAGAGCAGCTTATGTTGGTTATATTAGAGAAAGCACAAGATAGCGGACTGCCGAGTCGCCCTCTCCGCCCTCTGTCTGCTCAACTGCTGAGTACGCTGCACCGCAAAGCGTCGGCCCTCGGCATTGTTGGCAAACCTTTTTTCTTTTTCTTTTTACTTTATTGACAATAGAGCTTTCTGAACTGTCTGTGGAATAGATCAACGGAGAGGAGAGAAAGCAGAGGGGCCCTAAATGACAGCAAAACACAGTAAAGACTCTCACATTGAGCTGAAATGGAAACACCGTGCAAAGGGTTAAGCCGATGTTTCTGGGGTAACACCATTCACTTTACCGGCCCCCTTAAGGCCCCCTGCCATTCTCGATATATCTTGCGCGTGTCTCGTAAGGGGGTTGCAATTAACCGCCTGCCGCTGTTATATATGTGATTTGTTACCGCTGTAAGTAAAACACTGTACCGTCACAGCCCTAAACAAGGTATTTTAATCATCAGATGCAATGCATGCTTTATAACCTGCACATTTGGTTTATTTACATTTACATGTAACCTACATTTTTACATTTTAGCACATTTTAGCATATTATTTAAGCAGTTGCACATTTTTGTTCCCCCATCCTGTACATATTCAAATATATTTGTCTTTTTACTTTATTCGTATTATTATTTCATGTATATTGTATGTATGTATATTTTTCCTAGTATTTCATTTATATTTATATTTTGTGCTTTGTGACTGACTTTGCTGCTGTAACACAGGAATTTCCAATTTTTCTTGGGATCAATAAACATCTATCTATCTATCTATAATAGCCATCAAAATAATGTTTGACAGCTTGAACAATTTCTCACTTGTTAACATGAAACAACATAAGCAAACATCACTCCTATGGAAATGCAACAGGTATCACAGCACTACCTCTGCTACCAATTATTTACTAAATTATAGCATAATAAGGCAGTTGTGTGTAATGTCAAAAGGTGTCAGTGCCTGCTTACTTCAAAGTGATACGGAAATCACTGCAGTGACAGCAGATCACTGCAAACATATGCTTTTCCTGTCAGCTAGTTACCTTCCTCTTGCTGTTTCTGCACAAATTTACATACACTAGCTATTCTAGTAAGCAGGTACATAAACTGTCATTTTAAATGTAACAATTCCGATATTCCCAACAAAAGATGAAACAAGCAGAACGCAATTTCTTTTACTTTTTTTAACAGATTAATGATGAAGGTGTGCTTCAAGTTATTTGTTTTCTTCAGTTGTCAGTTTATCAGTAGGCGATTGGTTTTCTGAACCAAGTATTTTAACTTCAGTGCCATGGTTGCCCTAAGAAAGAGTCTGTGGGGCTTCCAGCATTTTTACTTGCGGGCACAATTGTATATACCCACAAACACACACACGCACGCGCACAAACACGCACGCACGCGCACACACACACACACACACACACACACATTCCAGGCTCTCCAATACCCCTTTGGGCCTCTCACTGTCTGCACGAGCAATCAACCTTGTCCAGCCAATTAAAGGCAGCGCTTAGTTCCTGATCGATGGCTAAGGTTGGGGTGGGGCAGGATAAGGACAGCTGGAGAGGAGGTGAGCTATTAGGAAGATCCACGTCGTAATCCAGTGACAGTTTTTATTTGGTCTACCCATCTAAGGCTCCTCTCCCTAACATCACACTTAAATGACCAGTGTGTATGATTTAAGGGGATCTATTAACATATATATAACCATGTTTTTATTAAGGTATAATCACCTAAAACTATTAATTGTTGTGTTTTTCGTTAGCTTAAAGTGAGCCTTTCATATCTTCAATTGGAGCGGGTCCTCTTTCACCTAGTGTCATGTTTGCACCTCCATGTTTCTACAGTAGACCAGAACGGACAAACCAAACTCTGGATCTAGAGAGGGCCTTTCACGTTTTCACGTTACCTGAAGGTCATTGCAGGTTCTTCAGTTGCAATCTGCAATCTTACTGCTAGATGGCACTACACCTACACACTGCTCATTCAAATGCATCAATTATTCTCCCTAATGGAATTCATTGTAAATAATCAAAGTCATTATTGCATTACTTTGTTAGGGAACAATTGTGTTTGACATAGCTGTTGCACAGTTTAGAATGCATCCACTTGTTCATGTGACTGCCAAGTCAGTTCACTCACTGTGATACTTTGGTGATAAGTTGTTGGCATTGACTCAGCATGCAATACTACAGTTCATAATAATGTGAACTCATTGAACTTATATTGTTGTATACTGTACATACATTACTGAGTAAGATTGACCCCATGGTTAGGTTTAGTTTGTTCTCACATGCAGTGGAATGCAGAGTGTCGATCATCTTCATCTATCACTGTCTTTGATTCACAGTTTGTTTGTGTTTGCGCCTGATACAAATGAGATGTCATGATGTGTGGGGTAGGAGAGATACATATGTCTGAAAAAGGGAGGAAGAGTTTAATTTCCAAACTGTTAGAATTTTCTTTTTCATTTTCTTTATTTATATAATTTCCAGAAGACATTTAACTCATAAAGGCTCTTGGTAAAATATAGCTAACTATTTTGAAAAATAAAATGAATCACTCCCTGCTATCTCTAGTCAGTCCTTCCTTCATCAGCAGCCGGTGAAGGAGGGAAGGTGTTAAGTAAAGAGACACAGATCTTTTTCTCCTCTTCAGATATCACACCAGTGAGCCTGTCACCCACACAGACAATATCACAGTCAGTCCACACACTGGGTTCAGTCACAGGGCAAGGAGAGAGAGCAGAAGGGAGGGATGACAAAATGAGGAAAAAGAATGGAGAAGTCAACAAGGGTAAAAATGTGTGACTGTGGCATGTCTGCTGGCTCGGAGCATTAGGCCACATGCCATGTGCTTACAATGCTTCTGCCAGCTTTCCTGTCTCTCGGCTTTTGATAATAAAGCATATACATGCAAACCAAGTTGCCAAAAAAACGAGAGAAGTTATGAAATGGAAAGAGAGATGAATGGGAGAAGAGTAAAATAGAGAGTGAGAAAGGTTGTGTTGAATAGATAAGAGAAGCAGGGTAGTAGTGTTAGAAAGGCTATTCAAGAGGGCATACAAGGGATACAGTAAGAATTTGCAAAATAGGACTTTTACACCAAAATACACCTCGGTAACTATGACACATCCAAACCCGTACATATGTGCAGCCGTGTAAAAGCACAATCCAGTGAAATGCTGTGTGATGCAATGTCAACACAACAATACTGACAGTTGAGAAACCCATTTATTAGTCCCCCCCAAGGATCCCACCATCTCAAAATATGTCACAGAATTAGGTATCAACCAGGGGAATGCAGCCTTCTCTGTGGCAAATTGAATAAGCTGCAGATAGAAATCATAAATTGAAAGTGTACTGGCAAATTGTCACAAGCACCACAGTAGCCAGACTGCGTCCTTCTCACCTTACTGCTCTTAAAGCACATCATTTTTCACATTTCTGTGGTGATAAATTGGTCACTCCCACGCAGTATTAAGTGCAATAAAGTGACACATTAACACTGTAGAACATGCTGTAATTGCAGTTAAGTAAATATTTTTGATGGATGAATGGCTATTTCTTAAGAACTGACATTTGAACTCACTCTGTTTTTATTAGGCTACAAAGCAGTAAAGTAAATCCTGTGTAATCATAGATACGAGATTAAATAACTTTCTGTTGATTGGCATGGCATTTACGTATGTATTTTGTAATTTTTTTAAACCATCAGGAAAATCGAGAGATGTGAATGATCAGGAGCTGCAGAGACAACAGCTTCATAAGGTAATAAATCAGATGCTCAAACTATTTCTTCTGTTCATTAAATTACTTTGCCTCACTTCTGTCTCTTGTTTCTGTTGCCTTCAAACACCTCCTCTCCTCTCCCTTCTTCTCCTTCACCTTCCTCTTCGCTTTTTCCCGTCTCTCAATCAACAGCCAATTTAACGACTCATGGAGACGCAGAACTGCAAAATACAATCACAGATCGATCAAAGTTGAGACGTCGCCATGAAAACAGCTATGAATCACTTTCTCTGTTCTTGTGCAACTTCTCCTTTGCTGTTAGGGCATACAGTATATGTTTATAGTAGGCTATAAAGTATGTGCACGCAGCTACACTGAACAGTTTATTTAGTTTATATAACCCTCAGGGGTGTTAGTTGATAGTGTGTGTGTGTGTGTGTGTGTGTGTGTGTGTTGAGCATGGCGTGGTGACACGCGATAAATTTGAGATTGGCCACAGTCTGCCCTCCCTCATCTCTGTCCTCCTGGTGGCCTCTCTGTTGCTTTTCTCTTCCTCTCCCTGTTGTTCTCTCCATCAATGTCTCTTTCATTTTCAGCCTTTTTCATCACCCTCCTCCTTTCTTTCCCATTTCTTTTAGACCACCTCCAAGCACCGGCTATTGACTGTATTCTTTGCATGTGTATCCATGCAAGTCACTCACGCAAAAAAAATCATGCACACACACCTCTCTGTCTTTACTTAATCATTAGCTCTATTACGTTGGATATTTTCCCAGACAATGCCTCAGAAGGCAGTGAGCCAGGCAGGCCGAATGAGAGGGGGAGATCTCTCTATCCCACTGACTGAGATGAATGAATTTAATATATCTCCCTTTTGAAGCAAAGATGACCTCGTGATATGGCTCTCTGTCACAGGAGGCCTTTATTTTTTTGCTTTGCTCGTGAAATCTGGAAATGCACAGGAAGGCATCTGAAGGGATTCTGACAGAGACTAATTTGTTTTGTGGCCTGACATGACTCGTGTATATCTTTGTCCATATAAAAACGACCACATTCCCCCCCAATACTTTTATGATCTTGAGATAGCGCTTATCATGGGAGTATGTTTGTGTGCAACCGTAGCTGTTTATAGCGGATGTAACAAGCTGTGCTTTTAAGCTTGTGAGAAACATATTATAGTCCGTTTAATAGCTGCCATAGCTTATGATGGGATAATGTAGGGTGGTATAAAAATAAGAGGGTTGATTGTTTGTTTCTTAATGTAAAGGCATGTTTATCTTTTGGTTTCCTAATTCTTAAAGGGAATTCATAATCTCACCCTCTTCTCAGAGATAAGGGTCAGGTAGCTGCTGTAAATCCTCTGGAGTAGGTCACAAAGGGGTCAAAAATCACTTCGTACAGCTTAAATCCTGCACCTTTGACTCAAAAGATCGGTCAAAAATTATATTTTGCCACTAAGCATAGTGTCTGTCTTTGTGCTAGAGAGAATGTGTGTGTGTTTTATTCTGATGACATGCTTCCATACTAAAGTAAGCCTCAGTGACCCTTCTTTTATTTCCATCCTTATTGGATCTAGTGTTCTCCTGAGACAGCAGAAACATTGATGCCTCCGGTCATTTTTCGTCCCTTATAACTGACTGTCCCAATGTGCTATGTAAGTCCCACTTAATTAGGCCTCAAATTGGATGGATTTACGGTTATCCTCGCCAAAATGTCTTTTATTGGGTATTCATCCCATGAGGTTTGGGCCAGACTGATCAAATAACAATGGTTCAGACTTGTGCATAACTAACTTCTCTGATTAATACTGCATGTTCTAAATGCACAGGTGAATTTACAATGCACACACACTATACATAAAAAACTTGAACCCCAACCCCACATCAACATATCATCTGTTAGAAATGGAAATGTGTACAATCCTAATAGAGAGCACCAGAGGCCAAGCCACTTTCTACTAGAGGTGTGAATCTTCACTGATCTCCCGATTCAACTGCAATTATCATGTCTTCGATTCAATACCCCAATGCATCATGATGCATCACGATGTGTCAAATACACATTTAAAGCCATACAGGATATTTGACTTGACAGAATGCATTAAGATACTGTATATTTCTTTATAATACAGTTTTCTATGTTACTTCATATGGTTATGTTTTCATCCAAAAATACAAGTAGTAAGATATAAACAATATTTTTTATTTAACAAAGTGTGAACACAGCAGATAGCACACACCCACACACACACTTCATAGCTTTTCTAGCCTCAAAAACAAAACATTCTGCAGTGCTCTAATACTAAATAAATTGAATACATAAAACTACAGCATCTAGCACATGGCACTTCCTGAATGTGGAAAACATAACAGAAAATGTAAACAGAAATGTTGTTAGGGCTACATTAAACTGTACAGACTGACCCGTGTTAGGTCAATGGGAACTTAACAATCAAACGTAGTGTACATGCGTGGAATACAACTGCCTTGCTTTTATTTAGAAGGCTACTGTTGTTGTTGTTGTTGTTGTTTTTTGTGCAAACGTATGCAGTTTCTTCTTCACTAGTTGCAAGTTGCAATTAAAAAGAAGTAGAAGAAGAAGAACTGTAATGTGTCGGACTGAGAGTGCCAAGTTTTTAACCAAACATGGTCTTCTTTACTGAAGTCAAAGGTAAAGCTGTGTGCTTAGTTTGCAGAGAACAGAATGCTGTGTTAAAGGATTATTATTTGAATCGCCACTACAATACTAAACATGCAGAGAAGTACAACAACTTGCCTGATGCAGAGCGGGCACAGACATGCGGAGCTTTGCTAGTTAAGCTACAAAAGCAACAAAGCTTTTTTACAAAGAGTCATGACCAGCTTTGTCATATCCCACAAAATTGCCAAAAACTGTAAAAGCATTTTCTATTGAGCAGAATTGAGTTTAGCTTATATGGTCTGGCCCTCCAAACAGTCCCTGTTTCTTATGTGGCCCCTTGGGAAAATGAATTGCCCACCCCTGGACTAGAGTCTATCATAGGTCTTGATGAATGTTACTTTTCATTTGAATGTTTATGCTGCAGCTGGAAAATTAGCAACATAGCTTTACAATCGATTATGGTCAGCCAGTGCAGTCGATGCCGCATTGTCCATGTCTGCATTGCGATGCATTGATTATTTGATTAATGTCAACACCTCTACTTTCTAGACCCAACCAGACCAGGTCCCCTGCTCTGAGCCCAACACTGTTGTAAGCAAGGTTGAATATAGTCACAAGTCAGCCTACATCACTGAATAAACACACTCACCACTGGTGCTTTTGGGGACAAACGTGTTTCCAAAAAAAAGAACAGAAAAATGTTTTGATTTTAAGATCTAACTAGTGCAGAGCCCGTTGAAGTTGTGCCTGTTTTGAACGGGCCGATTGCATGGCCTGTGGTATTGCTGCTTGTAGATTTCATTTAACACCAAATTGGCTCCCAAACTACTTTATATGCAACTCCCCTGTATACCCTAGTACTAACTTACTGATTCACAAAATATCACAGCTTTCATCTGTGCTCACTCAGTGTGTACTGTAGTGTGAGAGGGGGCGTGGTCAGCTGCTAGAGCGGCAAAAGCCAGTGTGTGCTATTTTTACAGATATAACATATTTAACGATCTCTTTTGCATTTCTAATCCAAACAACGTCAAACTTGGCACCGCACTCACTTGTGCCTGTAGCACGACACCTGTCAAGTTTGAAATCCATCGGACTAATGGTTCTAGAGATATGCACATAACACACACACACACACAGACAAGACAGACGTTTCTGCAATTTACAGATAGATAGATAAACATGATGACACATAAATCTGTCAGTTAAAGGTGAATCAACACCTCAACGTCTCTTTGTTTTTCTTTTGTATACAGTATACAGAATGTCCAGTTCCCTACTGCATTCATACAAGGTGCATTTATTTGTCATTTTACAACAGTGTTAAACAATAACGTGCAAGTTTTACCCCGTCTTGCCACACGTCACTAGTCATCTATCATGGAAATTAAGGCAAGTAGTCATTTTAAGGATAACATTTTCACATGTGCCCGGTTGGCTGATTGCTTTGCCTGTGTTATTGCTGCTTATAGCATTCTTCAAAACCAAGTTGTACCCCAAAATGACTTACAGAAGGAACCCAAACCACTTCATATGCAACTACGTCTGCATCAGAGGAAGACATTGTACTACTGGACTTACCTGACAGAGAACGGGGCAGATTCAGAATGTAATCACAAAACACCATAATGACAATGTAGAGTAATCAGGCATTAGCCTCATGAACTCATGGCAGTGCGCTACCCACCTGGCTTGTTATTAGAGCTAATCAGCACATATCTGCTTTAATCAAACACCACAACCTGTGTGTGTGTGTGTGTGTGTGTGTGTGTGTGTGTGTGTGTGTGTGTGTGTGTGTGTGTGTGTGTGTGTGTGTGTGTGTGTGTGTGTGTGTGTGTGTGTGTGTGTGTGTGTGTGTGTGTGTGTGTGTGCAGATAGAGAGCAAGAGCTAAATTGCGAGAGAAAAAGAGAGGTTGTCTCATGTCGTATGATCGTTAACAAATTGAACACTTCAGCAGAGGTGTTGGTTTCCAATACAGGTTTAGTGGCTTGACAGTTAACTGTGAAGAATGAATGTGATTTGCGGGGGTATTTTGGCTATGGTAATTTTATTAGTGTTGTATGTTAGCAGTAGACTTAATTAACCTGAGGGTTATGAGTCTGATGAAAACTGATATGTTTGCCCGGTTCAGCTCTGAGATTTTCTCGCGTTGCACAGCACTGTGAACAATCTCCGAGATTATGTTATGTTCTGCCAGCTCACAGTAACTTAATACATTAGCAGGTAAAGAGTCTCTCTCACACACACACACACACACAAACACACACACACACACAAAAACACACACACATACACACGCACACACACACACACAGACAGACAGACAGACAGACGTTCCTGCAATTTATAGATAGATAAACATGATGTTATATAAATCTGTCAGTCTGTCAAGGTGAATCAACAGTCTCTGGTATTGCTGCTTATAGAATTCTTCAAAACCTAATTGCAAAAAATAATAATACTAATGATATAAACAAATTTAGCTTAATGTAAATGTAATGTAAAAACTAAAATAAATAAATATTGAACTATTAAATATCACCAAACAATGAATAGCTCCAACAATAATAAAACAATGAAAAACTCCATAACATCATAATGTTCTAATGGTATAATTTATCTTGAACTCCTTCATTGAATAAGTGGGATGGGTTAAAAGAGGCCACAGATTGGGGGGGGGGGAGCATTTTTTTCTTTCCCTGAGTGGAAAAGAGTAGAAACAGAAGCTGTGTTCGAAACCCTTTCCCTCATTTACCCACTTACTATTTCCAATAGATTGTTTATTAAATAGTGAACTATATAGGGAATGACCAAACAAGATTTTGAGACACTAAATCAAAAAATGTCTATACATCGTTGCGCCAGTAGATGCTCCAGGAGTTTGTGTGACGGAAGAAGGCGCACCACCAAAATGTAAACAACCCAAAACAATTCCTTTCCTTTCTGCTTCTTCTTCTCCTCCAGTAAAGAGGTTGCATTGTGGTTTACGGGAGTAAAATGTAGGGTAAATTGTAAGTACACTCAAATTAGCCGTGCATTGTGGGTATTTTATAGGAAAATATATAGTGTATGAAATTAACGGCCACTACAAAATGGCAAAAATACTATATAGTGCACTATTTCCATGATAGGGAATGGCTTCAAACACCTAATGGAAAACAAAGCCTTTATACACCTACATGTCTTTGTATGTGAGTTGAATTGGGCGTTTATTTGTGTGCATGTGTGAGTGAGTGAGTGAGCAGGTTTCACGCACACACTGGGCACCAGAGTGCTGTTAACTTCCACCTGAGCAGGGGAACGGCCACTAAAAGTATCAGTGAAGTGATGAATGGTCTGCTCGGCACAGGCATCAGTGTTTAATCTGAGTCATTGGAGAAATAGCACCACATCAACTTTAAACAACTTCCTTTCATCTGCAGTTAGAGACGGAGTCACAGATGTGTCCCCTCTCCCCTTCTCCTTGTTTCATTTCTCCCACATTTACTTGCAATCATTCTCTACAGTTCAAATAAATGTAAAACCCCATTCTTCATAGATTCATAGATAATCTTTACTTAACTTAAAGTGAATCATGCAAATGCTGGGAAAATTAAACACAGGAACTCAAATTGGCTGTTTTATTACACATATTAATTCTGTTGCTAAAGTAACTTAGCCAGTTTCCTGATAGTTGTGCACCTTCTGTTTCAATGTAGCATCCACTTCAAGTCAGCAATATGTGTGACTTAGTTTTTTAATTTTTTTTTTTTTTTTCAAACACATTCTGTACATTTACTAAATTAATTAAGATTATGATTAAGATTAATTACTAGGGTCATCTTTTAGAAGGCCCTGGGGCAAAACTAGCTGTTGGAACCCCTATGCACTCCAGAGTCATCCCACACAAACAACAAATGGCTTTTCATTTATTTGATTTTCTTTGTACTTGTCTGCCCTAACTGTTATGTGCTTTTTGTTTTGCATTTAGGTTAAAAGAGAGAAAGAAGATAGCTTCATCTCTCAGTATTCCTTGCTAAATTCTAGTGTACCTGAGAAAACCAACCAAGGAGGCAGAAAGAGAGCATGTAGGGCAGAGAGACAGAAACCAGAGGACCACTGTGACTCCACACCACGAAGGCAAAAATTGGAAAAGAAAAAAGACAATAATTATGAGGTTGGTGTCCATGACAACAATTACGGTCTCAACAGTGTACATGAACAATGACAAAGAGGAAATGTCCACATGACAGGCAAGGTGCAAAGGGGAGAAGTAGTCACATGAAAAACAGCAGGCTCCGAGGTGGGAAGAGAGGTGCCGATGCATGACCAGAATAGCAGTTGTTTTTACAGTCTGTGAGTGTGTCAGGAAGATGCAGGTTAATGGCTGTGGATACTAGTAACCTTATTGTCTCAGCTCCCTCCAAATTATTGATTAGCCCACCAGACCAAGTACTCCTTTAGAGAAGCAACGTTGCAATAGACTTGAGCTGTGTGGTGGGAGGTACCAGGATGCTCGCGTTGGACTACAAAAAAACAGCAATGACTAGCTTCCCTATCCCCTTATCCAATTGTCCGCCCTTTAATAATCCGCTCTTGTGACTTTTGTTTTTTTTCTTCTCGATCTAGGAAAAGTTATTTTATTGTTTAGTTTCATTGGTTTAAATATAATTTTGGCTCTGAATGGACAAATTCGTTAGATTTTAGCAATTGAGCATTGGAGGACATTATTGGAAAACTTACACTTTTGACTTCATTTTAGTACAATATCAACTAAAGTTAATCAAGTCTATAAAGTGAGCAACCCTTATCATTTCAATTGATGTAGTTCTTTAGTTGTGTGTATTCCCAAACACATTTATAATTATGGTAGTAGAATTATCACAAGACATTTGACAATGAGTAAACTTTGTTCTTCTGGGGGCCCTTGAGGCCTGGGGCATTATCGTGCTTTAGCTGGGTGGGTAATCCAGTCTTTCTAGTAAATATCTGCTGTGTATGTTTGTTTGTTTAGCCTTGAGGCTACACATGTTGGTACAGTTATGATACAGCATATCATTACCTGGTTTTAGCCTTAAAACAGCCTTTTTTTCTGTGTGCATTTGTGCACGTGCGTGTGTGCACGTAACAATGAGGCAAAGGTTCATAAAGTACCCCGAGCTGCCAGGCATTTTAGGAGTGTTTTTTGCATTGACAGTATAGTGAAGAAATGCCCTCTTTCCTTATGTGGAGTAGCTGCTGACAAGCTACTGGGCCAACAAAGGTTCAAGTCTGTACTTAATTCCCCACCAGGTAGAATAAACAATGAATACATTCTTCAGCATTGCCTACACAGGCACTTCTGGTTTGTGAAGAAAATATGGGAGCAAAAGGTCCTCAACTAGATTGCCATTACTCTGTGTGTGTGTGTGTGTGTGTGTGTGTGTGTGTGTGTGTGTGTGTGTGTGTGTGTGTGTGTGTGTGTGTGTGTGTTTAGTTGCCTGCTTTACGGTAAGCTTAGTAAAGCTTTTAGATGTTTATTTGGGAGGTATATCAATTTGCTTTTCTATTCTAGTCTACCTGGTGTCACCTTGACTTCGCCTGATGTTCATCTCTCCCTCTTTCAGCTTTCCATTTCCACTGTGAGCAGCAACTGTAAACGTTTGTGTCTTCAGGATTACCTTTCCATCAGGGGAATAAGGAAGTGTGAAAAGCAATCTGAGCAACACCAGACCACCGATACACAACTTCAGCGGATGCAATTATGCCAATGACAGATCATTTTCTGACCTTTATCCCTCGGCCTGTATGGATGGCGGTTTGCCACTGTGACAGCCTGTTTTCTTTTTGTTTTTGTGCAACTTACAATTATGTGACAGCTGGAGACCCAGCTCTAAAATGCTGATCTGTTTGAAAGCTTGACTTTTTGTGCTTCTCTTTCTCCTTCCCTCTATATTTACTTTTGTTGTGTATGTCTCTGTCAGTGTTATTCTTATTATTTTGATATCGGTCTCTCTGCTCACACTTCCTTTCTGTCTTCTTTATCTTTTGTTCTCTCTCTCTATCTTTCCATCAGGTATTCTCCAAAGGCTCAGTCCTGGACCAACCCAGCATTTTTTTTTCTGGTTGATGCCTTCGTTCAAATGATCAGAGACCTGCTTGAGGTAAATCGCTCTCACACACAGACAAACGTAGACACGCATACAAGCACACGCGTTATGGAAGTCCACATTCTCAACTCTGCAAGGTCATGCTGTTGAAATCTTCAATGCCATCCATTTTAACCCATGTTTTATGCTGCTTCTGCGACTTGTGTCACACTGCTGAATGTATCTGAAACACTGTCTGGATACCCAATGTTTCTTTCTTATCTTCTCCACAGTTTACCCATGTCCTATACCTTTTTAGTCATACAAACTGTTCCTATCTGTCATCTCTCCCGTGGGAATGCATTGTCTGTTTTTTTTGGCCTCCTCCTCTCGACCTTTTGTTATGCAAAAGATTGTTATGCTGCTGTCCTGTAATGCTTCAATTGTAGGGCTAACCTGCATAAACAAAAAATTACGTCATCTTTCATTTCTTTAATTTTTTTGATCACAGCGTGAAATGTGGCATCAGAGGTGTCGTTTTAAGAACTTAAAAAGAAACTACAATTCATTTTAAAGAAGATAATAAAATATTATTTTGAAATTAGTTTGCAGCCTTTGTAAATTACCGGTTGCCAGGACAATCTGTTATTTTGATTTTATTGATTGCAGGGACTTATGATGCAGCTCCATTCACCATCACACTTACAAACTGGCGTGTTTACGACCTTTAACATGTTTTAGTTTTGGCTTTGGTTGCTTTTTCCCCCCTTTTTATTTTTCCATTCCACTCGTGTATTTCACATCTACCCGCTATCACTGCTATTGTTGACCAAGCCTCCCGGTGGACTTTAGCTGAAGATATCCTTGAATGCAGATATCCTCCTTTATAAATCCATGGGATGTGACCTTGAATACATTTAGTCTTCAGACCATACAGTATTTTCTCAATTCTTATCACATACCTACATAACACATACTGACTCTTCAAGCAGCATGTATGTGTTTTTCCTTAAACATCTATTCTACCTTGCCCTTTCATCTTTGTGGTCCACCTACAGCTATTTAACATTGATTATGCTACATTAGGCCATGCAGAGCAGTGTTGCTACTTAACATCTCATTCATACTTGTCCTTATATTGACCCATCTTTCCATATCAGCTTTGTTATGTGAGATATAATTTGTCTTGGTCTTATGACTGCGTGTAGCAGCGTGCCCATTGGGAGGAGGAACAGCAGAGGGCCCTGCAACACTTTAGCTACCTGGGGCCAAAGGTCACCTGCTCTCTGCTGAAGATACAGAGCAACTTCCAACCCTGCCTAATATTCTGAAATGTTGTTGGCACGGCCATCCTGGACGTCGAAACACCACCTGGCACCATGATTACAACAGGTAGTCCTGTTAATCTTTAAGAGACAATGGCATTTCTTTCTTGTTTTCTGTTTCTTTTTTGTTGTTTCCTCACATATGGGAACCAGTGACTGTCGTGGCCCGGTGGGCATCAGTACTATTATTAGACTCCAGCTCATAAACAAGCTTCTTTGACCAAAGCAATGGTGTTGGATATTACAAAATGTAATCTTTAAAACAATCTACCAACATGTGACACTAATACCTTTCTCCTGGAACCAATGCAAATTCAATTATGTTAGTGGAGTAGAGACACTGGTTTCTGCAGAGACTTCCCCAGCTGAAGCTGCTCTCTTATTACACTGGAAAGCTATCTGTGGGCGGACGTATAGAATGATTAGAATAAAAAAAACTCTACAGGAAGTTAGAAATATCTTTAAGTGATAATACTTTAAAAAACTGGGCAAATTAGTCACATTTGTACAAATATTTGCAGATCAGAAGTATCTATAACCACGATGTTCCATTTCTGGGATTGCTTTGTTGCCGCCAGAAATTCTGCTGGATTTCACTCTTTCTGGCCAGATGTTCCATTACCTTCTGCTTTCTTTGTGGTGGAATTTTAAACTCCGGTGGATTTCTGAGGACTTGTTTGCTTCCTGCTGGATAAAGAAGGTGAAGGAGGTTAGCGGGCACAGACATAGGCAACTTAAGGTGGGCTTGCTTTAAGGTGGACGGGCTTTTATCATTTTAGTGACAAGCCGCTCATCCAAGTTTTGCTTTAGTGATTTATCCCTTGCCGACCCAGGGAAAAACTCGATTAGTCATAAAACCTTGTGTTTCAGTATGTACAAAATATGATTATTGTAGAAACTTGTTTTTACAGATCATATAGACAATGGTATATTTGGTTATCGGCAATAACAGCACCGTATTATCGGTTATTAGTATCAGACAAAATTTTCTTTTTGGTGCATCCCTAGTATCCATGTTTGTGTGTGTTTGGTCAGTGGGATTTAGCTAGGCCTATTTTGAAGCCACTATTTTGTTATGTGCTGGATTTTTGACGTGTTCGGCCATTGAGAATGCCAAGCACAAGCGGGAGAGATGTCAAGAGACACTTGAACACGCATAACTGCCAAATTTAGGAGTAAAGAAGGATGTCTCCTCTGCAGTTTGGAAGACCATGCTCTCCTTTCTGTTAATTCTGCTGAGAAAATAACCAACTTTGAACAAGAAGAGCGTTAAATATTTGATATGAGAGGATCATGCTAAAAACTGTTATAAAATCCACGGACTATTATCAGTAGAATTTAGATGCATGGTGTTGCTGGAAGTAATATAGATAAATGCTCTTAATCTTGTTTCTTCCCTCTAGGTCAGTGCTTTACCTTGTATGAAATATCTTCTTACACACACACACAATCACACACACACACACACACACACACACACACACACACACACACACACACACACACACACACACATCCAGGCTGTTTTGTCATATTTTTGTCATTTTTCAAGTAGTAATGGGTTGCTGTTCACAGTTGTCAGACAGGACAGGAATCAGCTTTCTTTCCTTTCACACATGCATGTATGCAAAACATCACAACCATCAGTCTCCGGACACATCATTGTAGTCCATTTTGTTTGCATAAAAACATTGTTTTATTGTGGATAAATTGGCCACAGATAGTTAATTTATTGTAACATAATTATTGTAATGGATAGTCAGCCATTTGTGGTGTATGCGATCGTCAGTGTAGAAACATATTGTCAAAAGATAAAGTTAAACAAAACTTTAAAAAGATAGCCAACCTGGATATGCCTTTTTTTTAAAGACATACAACATTGTCTTTTTAAATTGATGATGGAAAACTAAGTTACAAGTTTAAAAAAGTAAGCAATAACCGATAAATAGTAAAAGTAACTTACTTAAAAAGCTACAAAAAATATATAACCCTAGCACTGAGCAGCATACATATTCACACGCAATACACAGGGCTGAATTGTTTCAGTCTAGAGCTCGTCCTTATGGACTAATGGCTGCTGTCCATTGCTTGGAACCAAATTGCATCAAATTAGTGTTGCGTCTAGACAGCCTGTCCACGTGGATATATATGTCCATAAATTTGACATTAAAGGCATAGTAAGTATGTGTGATCCAGATAAATGAGCCTGCAATGACACACACACACTCTCTCTATGTAATTCATCTGTGTTGGGGCCTTTGGTCTCCCAAGAGCACGAGATGCAGAAACGCCCCTTCATTGGCATTCAGAGCTGCCATGACAGCAGGTCATTTGACTTCTTATCTGAATAACATGATCAAAGATGGATGAGTTTCCTGTGTGCCCTGCATGTGTGAACGTACTATGTATTTGTGTGTGTGTGTGTGTGTGTGTGTGTGTGTGTCTGTGTGTGTGTGTGTGTGTGTGTTTATTTTATTTTTTACTTATTGTTTATTTATCAGGGACATTATCTATAATGTTATCATAACCAAATGTGAGAGATGCAACGTTTTTAGGACGTCTATCCCCCGCTAATTTGCAGTCCTTGTCTCTAGTCAGGCTTTTACAAAAACAATCCCAGCATAACAAACAGTCTATTAAATTCTCAAAGAATAAAATCAAAGAAAAACATAATTTACATACAAGTTGTGTCGTAAAGGACACCGTGTTCTCACATCTCTGTTGTTGTCTGAGCAATAGTTTGGCTTTTGTTTAAAACATTTTTAGTTCTGTTTGGGATTTTAGTTCTGTGAATAAAGAGTGTGTGTGTGTGTGTGTGTGTGTGTGTGTGTGTGTGTGTGTGTGTGTGTGTGTGCGACAGGCTTCGCATGTGTTTAATGAAACGTTCGTATCACACCAATCAGAGCGTAAGAATGGTCATACATTGATAAATGCAATGGCTGGAAACGATCATAATTTAAATATCACGCCCTAATATATTCTCGGCGTCGCCCCTACAGTTTACAACATGGCCAGATGTAATCCAGCTAAGGAGCAGCACTTTTCAGAGGTGAAAATTGAAACTCTGACCTCTCAGTTTAATTTGCAGTAACGTGTGTACTATTTGGCAGCCTAAAAACTGGTGATAGGCTGTAGGAAGTATGTGCAATAGAAAGAGATCCTTGACCTAGCCTATGTATGCTATACTCCTAATAGTAATATACAGGCTTATATTGCAATCTCTTAGGCCTACATGTAGGTGTAACTATATTTAAAGAAACACACAGTAGCAGAGTCGATGCAGTGTTTTTATTTTACACGTGTTTTTTTTTTCATGAATCAGAGCCAGGTAACAGTAAGCTGTGAGGGAGAGCGCGTGTCCTCACAGCTGTTCTGCATCGGCATGGTTCCTGGATCGAACAGCATAGCCAAACACAATACCTTTTAAAAGCGAGGAATAATATCCTGTCTCACCCGTATAGCCCCGAGTTGTGGCTGTGCAGGACACTGCTCTCTGGGCATCGGGTCAGCTGGCTCTGTCACTACATTTATGTCACCCTGTTTTCCTGCGCGATGTTGTGCAGAACCCCACAGGCTAAAACAGCCCCCGTCCACCGTGGCTTATGTGTGTAGGCTGCATATGCACTTCTGCCACTGTCAGTAAGTGATCAGCTGCTGACTTCTCCTTCTGTTGCATGCTGCACCGCAAGTCCACACTGACTTAAAAACTTGCATACACAAGGTCAGACCAGACGTGAGATTCTTTTGCAGCCTACGGTCACGTTCAAATTGAGAAATGCCGTTACGAAATGCTTTACGTAGATATCGGCATAGGCCCGTCCTACGCCTATTTTAGGTCATATGCACGTTTTATAAACGAGGGCCATTGTATGTGTGTAAGTATGCACATGTCTTTTTTCTACTGTATGTCTGTCTGTGTGTCTTTCCAGAGTAAAGTCATTAAGGTGAAGACCTGACCCTGCAGCGACTCTTGCTCATGCTGTCCCTCCCCCGCTCATCTGACGCATCACTAAAGATCTTGGGAAAAAGGGTCCACTGGCAGCATATGTATGTATATGTGAGTGTGTTTTGCGTGCGACATGGATGATGGATTGGGGTCATGGGGGGGTTGCAGAGTTGTGATGTTGTTGCCAAGACAAACAGCTGCGCTTGTGTCTGGGGCAGGGTTTTCATAGAAACTCAGAGCATTGAAATTAGTGTTATTTAAAATGTATGGTTTTGATCTACTTAATCAATTCCTCTATTCAGCTAATCATTTGTCTGTCAGTACATGTATGCAGGGTTTTGTGCATTAGTAAAAGGTCTGAAGATGCTTTTACACTTGTATCACTTAGACGCTCTCTCACTATTTTGTATTTATAGTTACCGGAGTATAAATTGTACAATGCCTATTGTCTCTGATGTAGGTGGGCCATAACAAAATACAAAGTCCATTTCCTCCCCTAAATGGACCATAGAGAACTGCCCATTCTATCACTCCGATACACAGAGAGCAAAGGCATTTTTCCCACAATAGTCTTGGTGTGTAGATTATCCACCCTCCGTTGATTTCAGAGCTTTCTGAGAGCCCCGAGGTCTGTCTCTGCTTCCCAGTGTGTGCTGCATTCACTGGCAGCTTCTTTCTCACGCTCAACCAACTTTATGTATTCACCCATAGATATAAACACCACTCTCCTGAGTATAGGCTATTTTTTTTCCATTGTCTTGCTTTTTTTCTTTCTTTATCTTCATTCCCAACCCACATACTCTCTCATCCTCTTATTCTGATCCTCTTGAAAATTGTATTCCATCAAACACACCACATAAGAGAAGGTAGTGGAAGTGTACAGTATTGTAAATATGAAGCTGACATTTTAAAAGTCTTCTTTTGAAAGATAGGCTACAGTACATGGCATCAAGTGTGATATAACCATTGCCCCCATCTTTTTTTGGAACGCATCACACTAAGGCCATATTGTCACATTTACATAATTTATTACTTTATCATTTAAAAAATGTATAGTTTAATTGTGATAACTTATTTCACCAGTTAATTTATCTTAAACAAAAGAAAGAAGAACCACTAGATGGAAAAAAGGTACTTTTTAACAACCACTTGAGTTTCCCAGACTTTACAAAGTGCACCTGAATGCACTATGAAGTCCCAGCGGAATTATTTCTTTGACATATCCGACTCAGGCAGTGGCCTGTGTCTCCAGCTGCAGACTATTGCAAGTCCTTGTGTTGGAATCTTTTTCGAGCTACACTTTAGACCATTTAGCTTTAAGAATTGTAAACATGTTTAAGCTAGCTACTAGCTAACAGAAGGCTAATATTACCTGCAGCCAAGTGTAACGTTAACTAGCCTCACTTGCAGGCATGCTTCTGTTGCCTGTGACGTCTGTTTCAGAGCTTAGAAGTGGCCACAAAATGAGCCACTGAAATGTATGATGCCATTCAGTCCAATAGAGACGTTTGTATAGGTTTTAGGACCCTACTCACCCAGGTTCAGTTATAATAGTCTATTAAGACCTCTGTTTGTGTTTAGAGGTCAAATCTGCTGGAGACTGTGCCTTCTAATCAACCACAGGTAATTTACTGGGATGTTAGCATTTGAGGATCTTAATCAAATATCTTCTTTTCTTACTCTTGGGTAGTTGAATATATAGATACCATCATCAGTGACAATAATAGTTGGCCATTAATAACTAAATACAGAAAAATATCACATAGGACAGAAAATGGTTTCTTAGCCTGCCAAGAGCAAACACAAGTATGTCAGCTACATTTGTATTAGCCTCATATCTGAAATAAACTAATGACAGCAGGCAAATGGGTACGGGTTAATAATCTGTTCATGTTCTTATTCATTCGTATGGAAAAAGTTACATGTTAAATTCTGGTTTAAGGTACAGGGAACCAGATTTACAGTGGAACTAAATTTCTTTATGTGTGATGTACTGTGATATTTTGTAGTGCATGTGGTACTACAAAAGATTCTGAAGTTACAAAAACATCATTACAGTTTAGTGTTTTCTATTAGATTCAAATAAAATCAAAAGCATGGAAATATTATTAAATTCCCACACAACAACTCCACATTGCTGAAATTGCTATGGCAATATATGTACCACAGTGTTTAGTTTAAAGTTAACAGAACCAAGAGCAAGTGCCAGATGAACTGTGATAACTCAAAACTTTAACGTCTTTACGTCATATGCATATACTGTACATCTCTTAATGATGGCTGAACAAGGTGTGTGTGTGTGTGTGTGTGTGTGTGTGTGTGTGTGTGTGTGTGTGTGTGTGTGTGTGTGTGTGTGTGTGTGTGTGTGTGTTGAAATGACGACCAAACAGTGAGAGATCAGGCTCAGTGCTATACAGTTGGGATGAAGTCTTTTCACACCGGCAGACAAAAAGCTCTTGAATGTGAACTTTTGACTTGTAAAGAACATTAAAGTCACATCTCCATACTTTGGAACACTGGAAGGAAGAACATGCCTTTTACTCACACATAGTAGTTAAATGTGGTGAAGAGAGGCCAAGTAAGGCCAACTTGCGCACAGACCATCACAGAGCTGCTCTGGGTTCAAAATCTTGTGGCTGCCCAGACTAAACCTGACTTACTCAGTTGCTTTGGTCCAGCTGTGGCCTCGGCGGCCTGGTCACTATTAAACACAGCTGTTTCTGACTTGCCTCTGGTAAAAAAAACAAAGACACACATGTACACAAAATAGAAAAACAGTGAGAACTCACACTCTGTTTAAAATTATTATTTCCATCCGGAAACATAGAGAACAAAAACTAACAGTAGGGGAGCTTTAATTGTACCGAGATATGATTTTCCCATTCCCTTTGGAATTAGAGATTCTTCTATTACGTTTGAAATATGAGAAAGGAGCTTAATGCAACCCTAGCAACGGTCTCCTGTGAACAATGAAATGGATAATATATGTATGCTTATATATTGGACTGTGAATCTTGGATATACTAAAAATGTTTACCCTCTGCTCATGAAAACTACCTTCTTATGATTAAGAAATAAAGCATTAGGTACTGATGCCCTCAGACGTTACTTTACACCTGCTTTTCTTTTTCTTTTTGAAAGTCATGACAGTAGATAGTTTGGTAGTTAGGTAGTGTGCACTGAGGTAGACACATTTGTCTTCAATAGTAAAAGTGTAAATGGATTCAAAAGACTGGCAAACTGTAAGGAAGTCTCAATGCTGATGCCATAAGATGCTTATGTGTACTACTCATTTTGTTTTGTTTTGTTTGTTTCATATTATTAATTTGATTGACTCTCTTACGATGCTTCCTTTGTTGTCACCTACTGTATAGAAGCAACAGAATCTGTAGTTCTGCCCTTCCAGATGCTCCCACCACCACACCTCTTCATTAGAGTAACAACTACTCCCAGCCTTTTAACTGTTAGTATTGCTATTTTTAATCTGTCGTTACACTTATTCCCTCTTCATTTGTCTGCTATACAGTCAAATTATGTGCACTGTGCAGATTTGTTGGCTACAGCTTTTTCCACAATCAACATTACAACATACTCTCATCTTTTGTCCATGCTGACAGTAATGTGGCAATGTTGATCCATAACTCAGACATTCCCTTTTGTGTGGACAAATCGTCCTGGTCCTAGCTTTATGCATTTATCTGTGTTGGTTAAACGCATGTTAACCCGCAGCAATTAAATTGGCACATCTAGTGCTGGTAAGGCCATAGAAGTAGATTGACAATGTTATTGCAAGTCGTTGCTTCATGTGCTACTATTTAAGGAAAAAAAGAATAACATGAATCCAAACTTGATCAGGCCTGAGGGCTTTACAGAAAGATTGAGTCCAGTTGGTCCTGAACCCTCAACAATGGGTCAGGCCCAATCAGGTGTTGGTTACAAATCAAAGCTTTAGTGTCCCCTCCTAAAATGATAAACTGCTTTTAACTTGAAAGCACTGTGTTCTGCTAGAAAAGGAGCAAGGCAGTGCTTGTTGTTCTAAAGAGCCTGCTTTTCATTGGCTTTGTGGCTTCTTCGTATTTACTTAAGTATAATCAACAACAGTTTTGATGAAAGCATAATACTATGACCATGCTTTGATGTTGAGCTGGAACAGTTCCTGTTTATGGTCATAACCGAATCCCTCCATCTTTTGCCTATGTCCATTGTCCCTTTGCTTCCCCTCCAGGTGCTTCAGAAGACTTACTTCATTTCTGACGAAGAATATCCTCGCGGGGGTCAGAGCAAGAGCACTTTTATTGGTAAGCTCTGACACATATACAGCACACAACACTGAAGTGATTATAAACATGCTGTATTCGGAAGTCAAATGCATCAGTATTGGTATTTCTGTCCTTGGAATATGTGTGATGTTGAATGTTCTGGTGTTTTGTTGCTTTAGCCATCAGAATTAATGACGTTAGCATTATCACAACCTTCATATGTGCATTAACACACTCAAATGTTGTGACTAATAGGTACATGCTACATATGTTAAATAAGCGGCATCATTAATACTGTAGCTGCCGTACTTGATTAACTATATCCTCCTTTCAAAATTGTTTTTTACGGTATATCTTGGCTTATACACTGATTTGAAACTGTCTGACTTTGTCGACTCCTGGTGGAGGTATCCAAAAGCACATTGTGGCAGACTGCATCCATTTATATTCCTCAAAAATCCGTCCCACTCCTGCTATAATCACGAACATTTTGTAAACGGGGATTTTAACAAAACAAACAGTACAGGAATATAGTAGAGCGGATGACAAGGCATGAGTAAATACAAAAAAAGCAAACTTGACCTGCACAGTCACTCATCATGTGAAGGTAATCGTGTTTTCAGAAAGCACAATGCAAGTGACAGCAGAGAGCTCATATATATACAGAGCTGAGACTAAGCTCCACACACACTCATCTGAAAATAAGACTTCCATGTAGCAAGCGAAAGAACATTTTTATGTGTGTGTGCGTTTTGCGTGTATGTGAGAGAGAAAGAGAGAGCAAATCTGGCTAGCCACGCATGACGTGAATGTTCATAACCCAAGAAGAGCCCCAGTCTAAGGTCAAGTGGATGCACAAACACAGCTAATGCCAGCAGACTTTTGCCTGACATTTCTTCATAAAGGAAACAGTGATCCCCTTGTGACATTTGGCGAATACGTTTTTACATAACAACTAGAAAAGGCATTATTTTTGTAACGGTTTGTCAGAATGCCCAGTCTTTCAAACATCCGCATTAAACATTTTTATTCTCTCAGCTGGCAATACAAGACCTTACATGGCATTTTTGCAAATTGAAGCCCCAGATACACAAACATTGACAGACACCGAGACACAATTGCTGTTTTAGCAGTTTTAGTTATGAGAAAATCTTGTCCTGCTCCACTTAAACTCATTGTGTGTGCGTGTGTGTGCGTGTGTGTGCGTGTGTGTGTGTGTGTGTGTGTGTGTGTGTGCGTGTGTGTGTGTGTGTGTGTGTGTGTGTGTGTGTCTTTTGGCATTAAGGGCAAGTATAACCTGTAAGCTGAGCAAAGCACCTGCATCCTATTTGCTGCAATAGGTCTGCTTTAGAGGTTTGTTCTTGGAAACTTTGAAGTGTGCATCAGGTGAAAACTGTGGTTGTATTCAACAGCTTTCAGGAGAATGTGTGTGCAGCTTCATGAATGTAAAGTAGGTTATTACTGTTTGTAGTTAACCTTGTGCGTGGTTAACCTTCCATGGATACGTAAATGTTTTTAAAGAATAAATAATTTTTCATGCTCTTTAAAAAACAAGGTTCGGAATAAAGTCTTGGGGCTGGTGGAAATTTATAACAGTTGTTCTCTTAAGTATAGCAACACAAAGATGCGTGTGATGCAGCGTCTGTTGGTACTTGTGTTCAATAAACAAGTGGGAGAACTTGATTAGGTCTAGTTTACTGTGAAGACATTTGCCTAATGAGGTATATTGGTTTCAATATGCTAAACAAAAACAATGGCATTATAAAATGGGAGTGTTTTATATTAGGAAGGCTCATTTGATGTAGATTACAATGAATTACACATTAGACATATTACATTAAGCATTTATCGTCTTATATGTCAGGTTGGGAATGCAAGTATTGTTGAAGGGACCATGTAGATTGCAATCTGCAAATTTGCAGATTTAATCTAAGAAGATTTTACTGCTAAAGAGAAAGTAGAGCTGATGAATTTAGGTCAAGTCATCGTGCATTTAACTGTATGTGTCTGACCAAGCTGAGGACACAAGTAGAAGAGTAGCTGTATCTCTGTAGTAACACAGTTTGGAGTGGCCTCCATTACTCATTACGTTTTTCTGGCTGCTAAACTGTTGTCATTCTGTCATCTGGATTTTTGGGCCCATGTTTGAAATAAAGGCAGCAGAGCAGCAGTGAAGCAGTCTGGCCGCAGTCCAGGTTGTGATGCGTAGGCTGTTTGGGGGGAATCCGGGGTCAGGCTCCACCTAGATCATAAATTGGAAAGATAGATGCAATGCTGACTTTCCCCACAGCACTTAGTTATGACCAGAGGGAAACCTGTGCATAGTACATGTACACTACCGGTCAAAAGTTTGGGGTCACTTACAAATTTCCATTTCACTCCATTATAGACAGGATACCAGCTGATCTGGGTGGGTGGCTGATCTTTAATGCAATATCTACATTTCCCATTATCAGCAACCATACATCCAATGTTCCAAAGGCACAATTTGTTTACTAATCTGATATTATTAAAAAAAAATAACTAAGAAAACATTAAACAACCCTTTTGCAATTATGTAAGCACATAATGTAATCTGGAATATGCTGCCCTGGTTAAAAAAAACAAGGCAACTGATATCAGCTGGGATTCTGTCTATAATGGAGTGCAATGGAAATTTGTGAGTGACCCCAAACCATTGACCGTTAGTGTATTTGTGTCAGTTCAAGCATGTGTGCTTAATTGTAGGCATGTGAATATGTTTGTCTTTTCATATGCACTCATTCAATGGTTCATCAAGGAGGAAAAGTCATTAACTGTTAAATATTAGATATGACAGACACATAAACACACATAAAGTACATGCATGCGCATAGACAATGTTGAGCTTCCGTACATGGGTTGCTGTTGGCCTACAGTTCAAAGACAATAATAAAAGCCTTGGGATAAGTTGCCAGGGGGCAGCTGTAGCTACGGCAGGTTGAGAATGCCTAATGAAAACTTAATGCACATTGGCAGGGATTTGTCACTATGCTCCTCCCCAAGGGTTTAAGATCAGGCAGACATCGAGCCAATGTCAAGATCTGTGGAGCCCAAAGTCAAAAGCCTGGCAGTGCGTTCTAGGTACGCTTACAGAGCGTGAGAGAGACAGAGGGAATCTGCTAAAGAGATCTAAACTGGCTCAGAATAGTCACCCTCTTTCCTCACCAACAATATTCCTAGCAGAGGCTTATTCTGCATGCTGTGCCTTATCCCCATGAAAGCCATAAAATCTGGAGATTGGCACGTGGATCTGGAATTTTGAGTGAGAGCTAAATTACTCCCCTTAGGAATTAGGTCCAGCAGTGCAGACGGCAAGTGAGAGAGAGAGAGAGTGAGAAATAC
Organism: Etheostoma cragini; assembly: GCF_013103735.1. Classification (NCBI taxonomy): domain Eukaryota; kingdom Metazoa; phylum Chordata; class Actinopteri; order Perciformes; family Percidae; genus Etheostoma; species Etheostoma cragini. The sequence continues at coordinate 11,643,513 of NC_048425.1, forward strand.
TGTCTTGAGACAAATTTGTACAGGAAGAGTTGAGAGACAGCAGCATGTTGAACCTCAGTGGGAATGTGCTCTCTACTCCCACAATTTGAATGGGAAAGTTTTGAATGTATGTTGGCCTGATGCTGTCTGGATAAGGCATGTCTGCAGTAATTCAAAGCAGAGAGTGAGACAGAGGATATGAGGCCCGCTTGTTGTATTTGAGATGTTAGAGTCATGCTATCCCTATGTAACGAGCTTCCCTCTGATCTGCAGAACTGCAAGGAGAGGCAGGGAGGAAGGGAGTGAGGGACTGAGAAATAGAGAAGGGGGTATGTTGGAAGAATAAGAACGAGGCCTTTGAGGGATGTTCTTTGTGCTTCCCAAAATCCCTTTCTCTCCTCATCCCCATATACTGTAGTACACACACTCTTATAGTGAGGCTGACCTTTTTCATCAGATCCTTTAATTGTTGCTGTTCAATGGATAGCAAGTTTAAGTCCAGTTACTTAATATACTGGATCCTATTCACTACATCTGATGTCCATTGTATATTATGTGTATCCAAGTAGATTAGTGCTTACCAAACAGGTACCGACAGCACAATACAGTGGCAGTTGTATGAAATATTACAGCAGAGCAGTTTATCCTTCACTTTGCTCTCTGTTCCTTTCTATTTAGCTTGCTTTCTCTTTTCTTTGTTGTGAGAGGCAAAGGTAAATGACTCAGAAACCTTTTTAGGCCAGTGAATGTATTTGTCACAGCCCTCTTTTCACTGAAATGTTTGCATTTCTAGACTAGATTTACAACATTAGCTATAGCAATAGCATTTCTGTTTTCTGAAGCAGTGCACATTGTTTGCATGTGATTTACACTGGTATTTTTGGTTTTCATCATGGGAATTTCCCATGTTATCATTCCAGAAGAGTTGGAGCTTTGAGGACCACCAAGAGGCTCACCAGTGTTGCAGCTCCAAATTCCTTCGTGTCCTGCCGCCTACAGAGCTGTTACAGCAAACGCTGTTCTGTTTGCGTTTTTTTTTGTGTATAATGGTTACACTCCACTACAACAGTCTTGACTGTTTTGAGGAATGATATAGTAGAGCAGTGCCCTAGATGGATACCAACAACAAAGCTTCTACCAGATGTTTGGAGTGCAGTCCAAATAAAATCAGGATAATGCAGATAATAAATTTTCCAAGTGTCGTTAAGGATTACTTGTCTTTTCTCTGCCAATCCAAGAGTACTGTAATAGGTTTAGCCAACTAAGTATGCAGCTGTATCTAATGAGTTGGCTCTCTATCCTTTCCCTGGCTGTGTGTTAAGCTCCAGCAGCAATGGATGAGCCTCAAAGAGAAGGTGGCAGCATGTCTTCAGGATCCTCACACCACTGCACCAGAGAGCCCCCAAGACCCCAGTAAAGGTAACGAACACCTCCAGCTGGGCCAAGAGAAACTGTTTTTATCTACCTACCGCTACAATTTTCTGTTTTTAACTTCATGTTTATCAGTGATTTGACAACCCATCATGAAATATTGCTTCTTCTCCTTTATTTCAACTCATTTTCCAAAGCAGCAGTTTTCTTTCCAGCTTGATGAACTTGACCTAAGATGGACAAATCTGTCAACAGACCAAAGTTCACTTAGCAATAACCCAATAGGCCATGCTTTCTATTGATTCTGGATCAGTTAAGATAAGCAGAGTTACTGTAAACCCTACCCGTTGTCCTGCGTTTACTGTGAAGCTTAATTAGCTCTGACACATGGCCTTGCTTTTGAAAAGGAAATTATAGAATTGTTGAATGAGTCTCATTTAACTGATAATTAGATGTTATTTTCCACAATGATTTAATGAGACAATTTAGACATCCAGGAGATGTCGCAGTGAGTAGAGGATGGAAAGGGAAGTGGACATCTTCCCAGGGGTCAATTTGAACCATCTATACTCCAGGAAAAGTTTGAGTCCAGGAAAGTAATAAACTATTTGGTTCCACATTTTTAAGATAATTGTATAGACAGACAAGACAGCAGGAGCAAAAATATAGACATGCTTACACAACATGTGCAGTGTTGTGTTTTGTAGATATGATGCCAGACATGCTGGCACATTATCATACACATAGTCCACGCAACAGGGAAGTTTTGCGTAAGGCATACAAAATAACAATATGCAATAAAGGCATGCGGAGGGGTTTATTTATCTTGGTCTAACATTTACTTCAGACGGTGGAGTTCTACTAATATTCTTTCTCAGACACCAACAAGCACACATATACAAAGGGAAGAATTTCATATTTTTGCGCAGAACAAAGTCATCTGTCTTCCCTGTCTGCTGTCCCAGCTTTGTTGCCGTTCCAAGGTCAGAGTCACATTGAAAATCCCATGCAGACAGGGCAACACCTTGTATACAGCATGATAAGATAGGAGAATAGTCATTTGTCCTTGTCACACAGCCTAGAACACACAGACAAAAACACGCACACAATACTTGGAAAATATCTTGTAAGTACACATGCAAACGCAGACACTTACCCACACAGTAATACTTCAACGAGTGAGATGACATCATAGATCATAGAAAGCGCTGTTGGACGTAAATCATGACTGACATGTGAGTCATGCCTTATGCATGTTGTTTGACTTTAACCTGCATTAAAGAAACAATAACACATATCAAAACGAATTACCTTAGCTCAGTGTTCAGTGCTCTGGACAGGCTGGTCTTGATAAAACAGTAAGCTTAGAGAAGAGTGAACCTGATGAGTCTTTATGTCACCAAAATCAATGCTGTTGTCTGTGGTAGGAAAAGTAGTTTGGATTTGACTTTGTGTTCTGTAGAAGAAGAAGAAAGAAGCAGAGACTTGTTCAAGTAGTCCTTCTGCCTCAAGGCTGAACGCATTGATCGCGTGGAGGTTAATATTAATGTCAATGGTTCTGTGTGATAGATAGATGTGAAGATTGCTGTGGGTGTAGGTGTGTTTGTTTGTCTATGTCCACACGTCCACTTCTCCCTTACATGCAAGAAACTAGTTCAGCTTATCTTTAAATTGCTCCCTGACATTATTCACTTTAAGAACTTGTCCTACTTGAAAACTACATTTTCCACAAGAGAGTAGCAGTGTGCAGGTTCTTGTGGCTTAGTGCTGAATGAAATACCTGAAAAATAAATTCCCTCACTGAATCCAAGCTCCCAATCCTTGTTTGCAGGGTTTTAATCAATATAGTCTTCATGTAACATTGCAGTAAAGGATTGAGAGCTTGAATACAGTTTGAAAATGTATTTTTACAGTGATCCACACATCAAGACGGTATTCTCCAGATCCCAAAACTCAGTTTCACTCCGGTGTTAAAAACAAACCCACGTCATAAAAAGTCTCTTTACTAGCTTTCCTGTAGAGAGCTGGATGGTCTGTTTTTAAAAACCTAGCTCATAACTGTCAATACCATTTTCCCTAGAATCACTTGGGGACATGTTAACATTCTTTCACGATTTTTATAAATCTTTGAATAGAATCCAAAAAGAGAAACTGCTGTTTGTTTTGTGATAGCAATGCCTCTACACAACCATTTCCAACATATTTGGTTGGAAATGATAACAAAAAGAAGACAGAAAAAACTAAAAGAAAAAGAAAAATTATATAATGGCTAACTGTCGTCAGCATTGTTGGAATGTGTAGAACACATATTTGACCATTCATTCCCTGTAATCCCTTTTCCAGTTTCTCTTCCCATTTCATCGCTCTCCAGAGGACTCTTAACTCTGCTTTTCATGTTTTCCATATCATTCTTTCTATTTTTTTGTTTTCTTTGTATTGTTTCTACAGCCATTTCACAGTTGAGTGTTCTTTTTAATTCTGTTGACTTTTCACATGTCATTTAAGTCTAAACATAGGTTAGTTCTATCTTTTACTTAAGTATCTTCTTGTTTTGTTTTTGGTTTAACAACCCTTCTGACCACATCTTCTCTCCATCAGGTATCTTTGTATCTTTGGGCTTATCCCCTTTAGCATGTGTTTGCATTATACACATTTTAATCAGACAGGAATAGGAATTGAGGTTGAATCATGGCGGGTTTGATTAAATCTAGTGAATCTAACGGAGCAAAATGCGCTAAGACAATTATAAAATTAAAAGGTAAAATCAGTTTGAAAATGTAGTCAGAAAAATTCATTAAATTCGATGAAGATTCCAGATCTTATCTTCAGCCAGTTTGCCTCCTCTTTCCCTCCAAAATATTCATTTTTTGATCTGTACAACCCCTTTCTCTATATCTCTCTTCTCACTTCTCATCTGTCCATCCATCTATATATTTTAACCAAAGCTTCAGATTATTCACTATTTGCCAAATATCCATCATGTGTAAAATATCACAGCTCGTTCTGTAAACTCACTCATCAGGGTTCTTGTTTCACTTTACCGCTGGCACTTAAACTTTCAGACAAAAAAACAGGGAGGACAAGCATGCTTAACCAAGTTCCAAGTCCTCTGAAGGCACGTCATTGTAGGTCGCTTTGGAGCCCCTAACCCCCAAAAGGGGAAACCGCTCGAGACAAAAAATGAAAGGAAAAAAAGGAAACGTTTTGCTTTATGCTGACTTTTTGGTCTCTTTGAAAAAAAAATACTATTACTTGATTAAAGTAATAAAAACTGCTTTGAGAATTAAGTGTGTGATATAAACCTTGGCTGTGGTATGCTGCATTAGAATGCAAAATGATGACTGAAATTCCTATAAACATTAAGTTCTACCAAAATTATGTGTATTATTGATAATATATTAGATTAGATTAGATTCAACTTTATTGTCATTACACAGGTACAGGTACAAGGCAACGAAATGCAGTTTGGGTCTA